>NW_006921641.1:4440809-4485607 GCF_000298275.1 Orycteropus afer afer | reverse complement strand
AGCCAAACAAAAGACAGGCATATGAGGTGAACATTTACCTCAAGTAGATACTCTCCTTGGAGAGAACAATCATGGGAGAAAGAAGGGCTGCTTATGCACAGGGAGACAGCTCAGGGGGCAAGAGTGTATGGAGGGATGGACACTAGGAAGGGGTGCTTATGGGGAGGAAGTGGGAGGGGAGCTGTTGCACTGTGGTAAACTGTGGTCAATGACATGAGACAAAGTATATTTGAACTGCTGTATGGAAAGTGAATTTGCTCTGTAAATCTTCACCCAAAGCACAATAAAAAATAAAAATAAATAAAAAAATTTTTTGAAGCTAAACTGTAATAATGTACTACATAAATTTATCTATTAATTCTCCTGTTCACAGACATTTTTATTGCTTCCAATAGTTCACTAACATACAAAGCTCCAAGTTTCTTATGCACCTATGCCAAAATTTCCAACAGCCCTTTACAGATATGGGGGACAAAAAAAAAAAATCCTCAATGTTATACAGAATGGCAAAAGGCCTGGCATAGCTAAAGAAATGCTGAAAGAGAAGAACAAAGAACTCACACTCCCTGTTATTAAAAGAGACTCTACAGCTACAGGGTGCAAGGGGTAAGGCTGCTAACCAAAAGGCCAATGGTGCGAATCCACCAGCCACTTAATGGAAGAAAGACAGGCAGTCTGCATCCATAAACATTTACTTGGAAACCCTATGGGGGTCGCTATGAGTCAGAATGCAGAAGACATGAATAGATACCACCAAAGAGGATATTCAGGCAGCCAACAAACCCATGAATCATTAGCCATCAGAGAGACGCAAATCAAAACAACAATGAGATACCATCATGCCCCAGCACTAACAGCAAAGTTCAACAAGACACAAAATAACAAACAGTTGTTGGGGATGTGGAGAGATTTGAACTCTCATACACTGCTGGCAGGACTGTAAAATGATGCAACCACTGTTGAAAGCAATATGGCGATTCCTTAAAAAGTTGGAATTAGAAATACCATTTGCATTTTACCAGCAATTCCATTACCAGTTATATATCCTAAAGACGTGAGAGACAGTACAAGAACAGATATATACACACGCACACTCATCACAGCACTGTTTACAATAGCCAAAAGATGGAAACAACTTATGTGTCCATCAACAGAAGAATGGATAACCAAACTATGGTACATACACACAACAGAATACTATGCAACACTATAGAATATAGTAGAATCTGCAAACACCGCATAACACGGACAAACTTGGAGGACACTATGCTGAGTGAAATAAGTTAATCACAGAAGGACAAATATTGTATTACTTCATTGTTGTAAAAAGTCAAGGAAAGGTTTATATAGGGAAGGAAACTTTTTGTTGGTTACCAAGGGTAGAAGGAGAGGGGAGGAAACACTGAAAAAATTAATAATAATAAAATAATGTAAAAATGTGTCACCAGCTGAGACCTAAACCAATTACTATAGCAATAGAAATGGAGTAATCATTGATTAGGATTTTGGTTTCAGTTTATCAGTGAACTGGGTATAGGGTCACTTTCTCCAAGAACAAAAAAAGAGAATAAAACTTGATTCTGTAAAGACATAAACAGAGAAGAAATGAATGTCAATAAAAAACTATTAAGGGGTAAACAGCAGAATAGACAGACAAGCTACACAGACCTTCTTCAACAAAAGAAACAGTAACCAATTGACACAAATACAGAAGATAATCCTGGAGCCCCAAACTTTGAAAGGAAAGATACAGAACTGGAGTAAATACCAACTAATAGAAGAACCTGAATAAAAATAGTGAATAAGGAGACAAACAAAGCTGGAGACCTTCAGCTATCCTGAAGGCATGGACAGTTTGAATATTTACAAGTGGTATTAGGACCTGAGCAGTAACTAAAAATCAGCCTTGCTTGACATGGGCTGCATGGACAACTGCACTGATGGATGATGACTAAAAAGGGAAACAGCAAAGGAGGAGACAAATTGAACTGTGGATTTTCAGCTTTCCAGATGAGACAGCCATTTTGAATGTGTACAAATCTTGTGGCCATTTTGGATATTTAAATTGGCAGCATCCAGATCCCACTGACTTAAGAATAGACTCCGCCTGCCAAGGACAGCACAGAACAGGCAAATACAGTAAAGGCTGACAACTGGAAAGATGCAACATTCTCCTTGATTTTCTTGTACTCAACACCCTATTGGTGAACGGAGGTACAGACACCCCCAACCTCCACCCACCTTCTTAACCAGCAGGAATTCCATACCAGCTGGTACTCTAAAGGAGCCAGATATCTTGCCATGCACCCCCACTTGATGTTTTTGTTCTTAAATTATTATTATTATTTTTTAATTCTTTCTTTTCCTTTTAACAGGTCCTAGTTTTTTTTTTTTTTCCTCTTCCCTTTTCCTGGTTCACATCTTTTTTCTTTTGTGTGGTCCTTTCCATCCCTTGTGTTTCTTTTTGCACTCCTCTCATTTTTTTCTTTATTATTCTTCTACTCTAGCTCTTTTCTCTTATTCCCCCTCCCCAGATATTGTGGATGTTTTTTTTTTTCTCATCTCATTCTATTTATATTTCTTTTGTCTTTTAAAAATATTTCTTTAAATATTTTTTCTCTATTGCCTTTCCTTTTTGTGATTGTTCTTGTTCATGCTGTATGTTTTTTGTCCTCTAATTTTACTTTTTTGGTGATCTTTTTCTTATTGTTTTTATCTAACTAAGTGGGAGACAGCAAGTGTGCCCACATGACCCAACTATACCCACACCTCCTGCAGCCCCACCTACTTACACCAACTGGCCAACTATAGGCAACAACCAACACAAGCCTGACTCAACCTCAAATGCTCTTCCATGAAGAGCTAACAGAGATCTGTGCACCCACTCTCATTCTCTATCACATCCACCAGGAGACAGGTGGTAAGTGCATAAGTGCTGCCAACTAATGAACAGAGGAGCACGGTACCCTGCTTACTCATGTATGTCAAAACAAAACAATGGGAAAAATAATCCTGGGCGAATCACACCAACATACAATCAGCAATTAAATATAAATGCAATGTCACAATGTCTCAGAGACAACAGACCATCACAGTACACACAAAGAAGCAAGATAAAGTAATAGAAACAAGGGACCAAGATACAGACCCAGAAAACATCCCTGAGGAAGAAGCAGCATTTAACTCCCTGATAAGGAATTCAAAAGAATATCTGGGTAACTTCAACAGACTGTGAAACAGATCAATGAAAATACTGACAAAATTAAGGAAAACATAGACAAAACCCTAGAACAACTTCAGAAGACAATACAAGTACAAAATGACCAAATAAATGGAAAACTAGAAAAGACACAAAGCCTACAGACAGAACTACAGAAAATTAATACTAAAATTTCAGAAATAGGTTAACACATTAAATGGGCAAAGGAGTAGAACTGAATCAATGGAAGACAAAATTAGGGAGACTGAAGACAAATACCTCAGCATTACTTTGTTAAGGGATCAGTCAGAAAAAAGATTAAAATAAAATAAACGAAGCCTAAAATTCATGTGGGATATCATCAAGAGTAAGAATCTACTTGTAATCAGGATTCCAGGATGGGAACAGACAAATAAAACCACAGAGAACCATGAAAGAAAAAATATTCCAACCAAGAATTATATACCCAGCAAAACTGTCCCCTCAAATATGATGGGGAAATTAGGACATTTCCAGGTAAGCAAAAATTAAGAGGATTTGTTAAAACCAGACCAACCTTATAAGAGATGTCAAAGGGAGTCCTTTGAATGAAGAACCAACAACAGCAAACCACCACCAAGCATTAACACATATGGTGACATAACCCAGAAACCAACCCAATTATGGAAGTATCCAAAGTTAAAAAAAGTTACAAGACTATAAACAGGGAAAGAGACATCAACTGGCAAATGAGGACAACTACAAACCAAAAAAAAGGATAGTTATAGAACTTCTCAATGGTGAAGAAGTTAAGACAATTGCAAGATAGAATGGACTATTCTAAACTTGGGAAGAAAATTAAAAATCTCAAGGTAACCTCAAAGAAAAATAAACAACAAAATGACAGCAACAAATTCATACTTGTCAAATAATTACACTGAATGTCAATGGATTAAATGCACCACTCAAGAGACGGAGAGTTGGAGAATGGATAAGAGAACAAGACCTATCAATATGCTAAGAGACATACCTTAGAGACAAAGACAAAAGCAGACTGAAAATCAAAGGCAGGTAAAAGATATATCAAGCAAATGGCAATCAAAAAAGCAGAAGTGGAAATATCAACTTCTGATAAAATTAATTTTAAGACAAAACCACCATAAGAGATAAGGAAGGGCGTTATACGATAATTAAAGGATCAATTGAACAAGAGGACTTAACCATAATAAACATCTAAACACCAAATGAAAGAGCCCCAAGATACATAAATCAAACTAACAGAATTGGAAAGAAATAGATGACTCCACAGTAATAGTAGGAGACTTTAATACACCACTTTCAATAAAAGATAGAAAAAAACTGGAAAGAAACTAAAAAAAGACACAAAAGAACGAAACAACACAATCCACCAATTTGACCTTATAAATACCCACAGACCACTTCACCCAACAACAGCACAATATACATTTTTTCCCAGTGCACATGGAACATTTTCAGGAAAGACCATACGCAAGGCCACAAAGCAAGCCTCAATAAATTTAAAAACACTGAAATACTGCAAAGCATCTTCTCAGATCACAATGCTTTAAAATCAAGAAGCATTGACAATTACTGGTGACTAAAATGCAAACATTGGAAACAAGAACAATCAATAGTTTGTTTTGTTTTTTTTTGGGGGGGTGGGTAGCAGCTTTGTCCATATTTGTGCCCATTTCAAAGAAAGGTGACTCAAAAGAACACAGAAATTATTGAACACTATCATTAATTTCACATACAAGTAACATTTTACTGAAAATAATTAAACAATGGTTGGACCAGTACATCAACAGGGAACTGCCAGAAATGTAGGCCAGATTCAGAAGAGGATGTGGATGTCAGATGTATCTTGGCTGAAAGCAAAGAATATCAGAAAGATGTTTACCTGTATTTTATTGACTCTGCAAAGGCATACAACTCTGTGGATCACAGCAAACAACAGATAACACTGCAAAGAATGGGAATTCCAGAACACTTCATTGTGCTCATGAGAAACCTATACACACATCAAGAGGCAGTTCTTTGAACAAACAAGAAGATACAACATGGTTTAAAATGAGAAAGGTGTGTACCATGGTTCTATCTTTTCAGCACACTTATTCAATCTGCATGCTGAGCAAATAATCTAAGAGGCTAAACTATATGAAGAACAACATGGCATAAGGATTGGAGGAAGACTCAATAACAACCTGTGATCTGCAGATGACACAACCTTGCTTGCTGAAAGTGAAGAAGACTTCGAGCACACATACAACAAACATCAAAGACTACAAAACTACAGCCTTCAGTATGGGTTACATCTCAACATAAAGAAAACAAAAATCTTCACAATTAGACCAATGAGCAACATCATAATAAATGTGAAATGACTAAAGTGGTCAAGGACTTCATTATCCTTGGATTCACAACCAATACCACAATTGAAGCAGAAGTTACGAAATCAAACGATTTACCACACTGGGCAAATGTACTGCAAAAGACTTATTTAAAGTGTTAAAGAGCAAGGATGTCACTTTGAACATTAAGGTGTGCCAAACCCAAGCCATTGCTTTTCAACAGCCTCATATGCATGTGAAAGCTGGACAACGAGTAAGGAAGATCAAAGAAGAATTGATGGATTTATATAATTTATATAATTTGTATAATGGTATTGGAGAAAAATGTTGAGTATATGATGGCCTTCCAGAAGAATGAACAAATCTTTCTTGGAAGAAATACAGCAGGAATGTTACTTACCAGGAAGGTTGGCCAGACTTTGTCTTTTGTATTTTGGTCATGTTACCAGGCATAACCAGTGACTGGAGAAAGATATTAAGCTTGGTAAAATAGAGGGTCAGAAAAAAGGAAGACCCTCAATGTGATGGATTAACACAGTGGCTGCAACAATACACTCAAGCATAGTAATAGTTGTGAAGATGGTGCAAGACCAGTGTTTCTTTCTGTTGTACGTAGGTTCACTATGAGGCACATCCAACTCTATCTATGGCATCCAATAACAACAACAACTAAGTTTACTGGAGCTGTCTGAACGATTATTACCCCTTATCCCAGCCAAGAATAATAAATAAAAATAGAACTACCAGCATATGAGCCAGCAATTCCACTCCTAGTTATATACTTATAAGACTTCAAAGAGAATCAAACAGTGATTTGTATACCAATGTTCACTGCAGCACTATTCCCAACAGTCAATAGGTGGAAACAATCTAAATGCCCATCAACAAATGAATGGATAAACAAAATGTAGTATATACATACAATGGAATGCTATTTAGCCAAGAGGCTAACTGAAGTCTTGATTCATGCTACAATATGGATGGAGACTTAAGACACTATGGCTGGCACTTCAAACCCAGCAACCACTCTTCAGAAGGAAGGTTGGACAATCTACTTCCATAGCGATACTGCCTCAGAAACCCAAGGAGGGGTCGCTATGAGTCGGGTCCGACTCGACAGCACAGTAACAACAACAAACAGTGCGTGAAATAAGTCAATCACAAAACGATAAATATTGTGTGACCTCACTTACATAGAAAAACAAGAACAGGCAAATGTATGGAGACCAACATTTATTAGTGAGCTCTGGTAGCATAGTGGCTAAGACACTTGCCTGCTAACCAGACGGCTGGCGGTTCAAACCCACCAGCCACTCCTCGGAAGGAAGGTTGGGCAATCCTACTTCCGTAGTGATACTGCCTCGGAAACCCAAGGAGGGGTCGCTATGAGTCAGGGCTGACTTGACGGCACATAACAACAACAACAACAACCAGGGACAGGAGGGAGGAGGCAAGAGGGGTTATTGTTTATGGAGTACTGGGAGCTCTGGTAGCACAATGCCTAAGGCACTTGACTGCTAACCAGAGGCTGGCGGTTAAAACTCACCAGCCACTCCTCAGAAGGAAGATGGCCAATCTACTTCTGAAGTGATACTGCCTCAGAAACCCAAGCAAGGGTTGCTATGAGTTGGGTCTGACTCAAGAGCACCTAACAACAACAACAAGTTTCAGTTTACCATGATGGAAAAATTACAATGATTAATGTCAGGGATGTGCAGCTGAGTACTATTAAATGCTATCAATAACTTGTATACCTGTAAAAAGCTGAACTGGCAAAAGCTGTATGACAGATTTATTGACAAGAAGAAGAATGGCTGCTGAGGCTGCTTATGTACAACCGAACACCTCATGGGATTTGGTCCCTTGGTATAGAGGTTTAGGGTCACAGTTTCATGGAACATCCTAGGTAGTTGACCCAATAACGTGTTTAGTGTTTCTATCCTACCTCCTAGTTCATCACATAGGGCTTAAGGTCTTAAAAACTTGCAAGGGGTCACCCAATGTCAACAATTAGTGCAGTGTAGTGAATTACTTAATATGGTCCTTCCAGGCATAGTCCTCCATTTTATGATGTATTACAAATCCTGCTTTTATGCCTGTAGTTATTGTTCCATTTTAGGGTTAGTTGTTATGTTAATGAGGCAGAATCAGGGTGGGATGTACCTGAAGTCTTGCCTTACCAGAGGGTGTGACTGAGTTACCACTCTTAATTTCCTTGAGAGTATATACATAAATGGTCAGGCAAAGTTCCCGCTCTTGCTCTGGATCCTGTATCTGGTTCATCATCATCTCACCCATAGTTCTTGGGGCTTGAGAAAGTTGCCAGTTCTCTGACTTTCTGATTTGGGTTCATTGGCCCCTGAAACCACTGAGTGAGGAGACTCCTCAAGACCATGACCTGACCCAAGGATTTGATACTTAGCAGCCTCCACAACCACAGGAGCCATTTCCTTGGCAGTTCATAAATTCTGTGAGATGTTACAATGAATACAGAAACCTAAGCTGAGAGGGATACTATTAAGGGGAGGAGTGACTGATGTTAAAGACAATGAAATGGTACTGCAGTTTGGAAAAGTTGGACATCTGAGAAGTCTTTAATCTCTGCCTCATAGGAACCAGTCTTATGCTGATCCTTCTAAATGAAATTATACAAGCAATTGGTCTCTCTTCACCTGGCATACAAGAGGAAGAAGAGTCGAGTCAACAATAGGCAGAGGATACAGAATGTGTGACTGCCCCTACGAACAACTCTCTGCTTTGCCAAGAGACCAGAAGAAGTGAATAGTTTCTGAATACTTTGATCAAAGAGTCTATCGAAGAATCCTAATGAAAGGGAAAAAATGTAAATTCAAACTCTCGTGGAATTGAGGCTTTCCGGAGCCATGAAAGTTGAGTGAGCCCCTGAAATTATCACCCTGGGATAATCTTTAAACCTTAAACCAAAAATATCCCCTGAAGTCTTCTTAATACCAAGTAAGTTTAGCTTACCTAGTAAAAAAGATCTGTCTTGATCACTGTGCTCTTTTAAGAACTATATACATGGGATCAAATTGAGAATAGCAACTCAAAAGATTAGATCAGAACTTTAGGAGGCAGTGAGTTGTGTGAGAATGGTTGCATAACTCAAAGAATGAAATCAACATCTTTGAATTGTACATGTAGAAACAGTTAAATTGGTACATACTCTGCTGTGTATATTCTCAACAACAAAAATTAATTATTAAGAAAAAAATACACTGGGCAGTTACTACACCAAATGAAACATGGTAAGAGAAATCATAATGATTCTACCTGTATGAACTGGTAGAACAAAAAATTCGAAACAATCTAAATGCCTGTTCTGTTTCCACATGTTAGGTATCTGTCAGAGCAGCACCCCACTCTCAGTACCATATTCTGTTCTGGTTACCTAGTGCTACTCTAACAAGAATATACCACAAATGGGATGGGTTGAAGAAACAGGAGTTTATTCTCGTACAGTTCAGGAGACTAGAAGTCTGAGTTCAAAGCATCAGGCTCTAGGGGCTGGGTGAAAGCCCCTCAACCTTGGGCTTCAGCTCTGCCTCTTGCTCCCAGCCCACTGAAGCTAGAGGCATCTTTTCACTCAGGCAGCTACTGGCTGCTTAAACTACAAGCCCAAGGTCGACAAAGAAAATGGTACAGTCTCAATGTTACTAAACCACACGGCAGGCCACTAATTCAAGTCCATTTTAAGTCCAAGGTCAGCAGAGCATGGCAGGCTGCTGAGCAATGACACAGCTACATGCAGGGTTTAAGCGTGCCATAAGCTAGAGACCATTACCCAAGGCTTCTTCTTATATACAGGAAGCAGACCACATCCCAAGGCAGTGACTCAACTGCTCACAGTAGATTTCACTGTGGAGTTGATTACCAGTCTCATCATGGGGAATATTACATCCAGCTGCTGAGCTACTCAACCAGGCCTAGTCAAGTTGACACACAAACTTAACTACCACAATACCCATCAAAAAAGAAACTGGTGATAAAGACACTGAGAAGTACACAAGTAAAAGAGACAATTTCAGTAAATGTTATAACATGTACAATTTTGCAGCAGTAATACAAACAACCCAAATATATGTGTGTGGCAACACAGACAGATATGAATGCATTTATGTGTATACCAAAACACCAAACTTACTGCTATCAAATTGATTCCAACTCATAGTGACCCCCTTCTTTTCTGAGGCAGTAAATCTTTACAGAAGTAGAATGCCCAGTCTTCCTTCTGCAGAGTGGCTGGTCAACTTAAACTGCCAATTTTCCGGTTAGCAGTCAAATGCCTTATGCACTATGCCACTAGTGCTCCTTATGTATGTGTATATGAAGGCATATGCAAGTAAATGCACTTGAATATATAGGTGTATCTGTAGGCAGATATATATACATGTTTGTGTACCCTGCATATATATCCACATATATAACAAACCACGGAGGAGGCACAGTTACATATGCTTCCCAGACATTTTCAAACAACTCATGGGATTGGTTTACTTGCTTAGCAAATTGGGACTATAATCCTGAGGTAAAACTGGCATAACAGTTCACAAAGATAATGTTCTGTATCCTAGTTTGGTGAGTAGTGCCTAGGGTCTTAAAAGCTTGTGAGCAGCCATCTAAGACAACTATTGGTCTCTACTCAAATGGAGGAAAGGAGCATGAAGGAAATCAAAAGCTCAAACAAGAAACTAATCCACAGGATTAAGAGCCCACATGAACCACAGCCTCTTTCTAACCTGAGACAAAAAAGAACTAGATGGTATCTGGTTACAACTATCAACTATTCTGACTAGGGACACAACAGAAGGTCCTGGATAGAATGGGAGTGTGGGAGTGAAATGCAGAACAAAACTCAAATTCCCTTTTTTTTTTTTTTTTAAACAAATGAGTGGGAGGGCCAGACCTACTGGACTGGGAAAGACTAAAGGAACCCACAAGACTACTGCCTCAAGATATCCTTTGAACCACAGCTTCAAATTATTTCATTACAGTTCAATCTTCTTCTGAGAATTGCATTTTCACCCCAAATATATATCTTTTTCACTCCAGATTTATATATTTTTTCACCTCAGGTGAGATTCCTTGGGGATTTTGTTAAAATGTAGACTCCGACTTAGAATATTTGGAGTGGATTCTTATAGATTCCCTCAGTTATCTTGTTAAAATGTACATTCTGATTCAGTATATCTGAGGTGGAAATCCAAGTTTTCAGCAGGGTTTGACCTAGAATGAACCAGATCAATGTCCTGCTTTGAACTTGGAATTGAAACTATGTCCGCAGGTAACCTTTCAACCAAATAATAGATTGGCTTATAAAATAAATATCACCCATGAGTAATGTGTTCCCTTAAACCACTGCATGAGACCAAGGAGTCAACATTTACCCAAAATTAAATATGAGAAGGGAAGGAGAGGAAGGGAAGCTAGATCCATGGAAACAGGACAAATAGAATGTAAATAATGAGAATGCAGATACACAGTAAAAACTGTAACCAATGGCATGGAATAATCTGTATAAAAACTGTTTAAGAAGAACCTAGTTTGCTGCAAAAATTTTCACCTAAAACACAATAAAGTATTAATAAAAGGGGAAAAAAGTACTAGTTAAATAAATTATGGCAGAGCTATAAAGTAGAAGTATTAAACAACTAAAAAACAATGATTCAAAATTTTATGTATCTATGAAAGATTTCCTAATTATATGGGAAAAAAAGACACAATATGTTGCCATTTGTGTGTCTGTGCATATATAAGTATAACTGATTGCGTACTGGCTTATATATATGTAAAATACCACTGGATGAAAAGAAATGGACAACATCCTGGGAAGAAAACAAAGAATAGAAGGAAAGCTTACTTTTCACTGTCTATCCTCTTTTATTTTGTACTATGTACATGTTTGTACCTATTTAAAAATTAAATTATTAAAAAGATGATGCAGTCACACAACAGAATAATATGTCATTAATAATGATGCCATAAACATGTTAACATATAAAAAGTCTATAAATGCTAAACCTAACTAACAAATCATTGTTAGACCTAAGACAATACCTGTATTAATAATCTAGATAAAAGAAATTGAAACCAACTGTTAAGAACTGTCATTCAACCAACAAAATATACATTATAGTAATTATACACACACACACACACACACACACACACACGGGAGCTCTGGTAGCATAGTGCCTAAAACACTTGACTGCTAACCAGAAGGCTGGCGGTTCAAACCCACCAGCCACTCCTCGGAAGGAAGACTGGGCAATCTCTTCTGTAGTGATACTGCCTCGGAAACCCAAGGAGGGGTCACTATGAGTCAGGTCCGACTTGATGGCACATAACAACAACAACAACAACAACACACACACACACACACATATATATATATATACACACCATTCTGACAAGATTTCCCATTAGTAAGAATGGAGTTCCCCTTTTTTCCTTCACTTCCTTAAGTGTGATATCAAATTTTTAATACAATCAGAAAGGAAACATTCTAGAAAAGAGTCAAAATATTAAACATTTTATTAATACCTTCCTAATTCTTCTTCTATGAGCGAAACATCGCTTCAATAGTTTTTTGTCTAGTAAGAGATCAAGTTATTCTCCACTCTGACTTATTCAGTAATCATTTACCACATAACCTAGAGAAATTAATTTGCCTTCTGAAGTAATTAACTATAATGTAATGCTATTTTTGTTTCTGTGCATTTGTTTTGGCATGTTTGAGGCCTGTTTCCTTCTTTCACTAACCGCTGGTACTGCATATACAGGCTCATTCATTTACAGAGTTACATTTCTGATTTTACAACCTAAATTGCAAACAAGAACAATCCTAGCAAGTTCTTCATTGATAACTGGCCCAGAAAACATGCCTAATGTGGGCTGAATGGTAGAAAAGTGTATGCCAGGTATCAGATAAGCAGAAAATAAAAAGGTATGAAAGTAACAGTCACCACACTAAAAACTTTACCAGGAAGTTTTGAGATTGAAAATTTAGGGGAGAAAATAAGTTTTGGAAACTAAGGGATGCATTTAAATGTGGAAATTCAGTAGTATGTGCAATCATTTTGCCAAACCCTTTCCATGTCTTTTTGGCCTGTTTTAACTGAACTCTGTGCTCACTGAAGCAAAAGTGCTAATGTAAAAATTGCCCAGGTAGAACAATACTTGGGTTTAAGAGCAAATGACAGATCTTACATTCCCAGATGGTCATACCAGGAAGTATGAAAGCCTCGGGCATCCTCAGGACTTAAATAATACCACTGGCACCACAGCCACTACAAAAAAAACACTTCCATTAAATAAATAAGGACTTTTGCTCAAAACCCTCTACAGTTAGGCCCATTCTGTTTATAAACACAGATAAGGAAGCAAGCAATTTTAAGTCCATATGCCACAATTTCCCAAACTGTGTTTAGTAAAGTTAGAAAAGTATTTTGTTTCTAAATAAATTGGAGACACATGAGTAAAAGAATCAATGATAACTAAAATTGGGGGCTACATGAATGACAGTACTAGACAGAATTAAAGAAGACCATGAAGTTTATTCTAAGATGAAAAGTTTGATTTTTGAACACATTGATAGTTTCAGGAGACAATGAGGCAACCTGGTGAAGATTCAACCAGGTGGTACTTGGGGACTAAGAGTCTTAAACTCAAGAAAAGAGGTCAAAGGACAGAAACTCAGATTTGGGAGCCAACTCTGTATGTAAGGCATTTGGCTCCAAACCAGAAGGTCGGTAGTTCAGACCCCCCAGCTGCTCTGCAGAGGGAAAAGGAGGAAATCTATTTCCATAAAAATTTACAAATTTAGAAATCCTGTGGGAGTCACCTATGAGTCAGTATCAACTCAATGACAGTGGGTTTGGGTTTTTTTGTGTGTGGAGTGTGTATGGAGAGATAACAGCACAAATGAGGAAAATTTTTAGGATATACACACGTAGGCATAGAAGGAAGAAGATGAGCAAATGGGGGAGGGTGAAAAAGAGACAGTAGGAAAACACACTAATAGGAAGGCAAAGAGATGTTATCTTAAAGAAGATGAACAGAATTGCATGTTCCATAATGAATGAGCAGAATGAAAACAGAGAAAATGCCAATAAACGGATTTGGTGATTAGAATAAATCAGTAACTTTGGAATAGTTAAGTTTCTGTGGTTGGGGGTAAAAGTTGGGTTTTACAAGTAGTTATAGACAATATGATTTACAAGAATATGGAAACAGCACATAAAAACTTCTCCAACAAGACTCCTTTTTCATCATCTCTAGGTCTCCTAATGTGAAGTCTCCAATACCTCAAATACATCAAAATTCATTGGTCTTATGAAATATAACCTTAGGTATTAACAATCATGTTTTTACAACCCACAAGAGACAGAAAACTCAAACTCACTGCTGTGGAGTCGGTTCTGACTCATAGCGACCCCTCCCTCCTTGGGTTTCCAAGGCAGTATCTCTACAGAAGCAGATCGCCCAGTCTTCCTTCCAAGGAGTGGCTGATGGGTTGGTTGAAACCACCAGCTTTCTGGTTAGCAGTAAAGTGCCTTAGGCACTACATCACCAGCACTCCCAATGTCATAGGAAAGCCTAACCTTCAGGTATTAATAACATGCTATTCTAGGACTTTATCCAAATATAAAGCAAACAACTTAAATCTTAAAGTGCACTTTTGGGAAGAAGATGTGTTTCCAAGATTTTCTTACATTTTCACATTAAACATATATTACAGGCCAACAATCCTCTTTAGGATCCAAGCCAGTATTTTATGTTTGAAAAAAAGAGCAAGAGATACTATTTTTTAAAAAATACCATTTGGTATTGTTAGCATAACTTTCATCTAAGGACATCAAAGTAACTTTTAAGCATCTATTTGTTGCAGCAGAATACAAGCATGAACATGATGACAATCTTATTCTAATGACACACAAAATACAACTGAAAACATCTGTGACTGATAGGCAGTGAGTAAGATAAATGGGGATATAATAACAAAGTTATTTTGGATAAAGTACTTGAAAATGAAAAGTATTATCTTCACAATTTGAACTGCAATAATGTGTCATGCAAAAAAATTCAGAGACAAACCAGACCAAATTTTTAATTTTATCAAGGAAAAAGTGTACTAAGCAAATTCTTTGAACAAGGGAACAACTGCAACAAGAACATACTATTTTTAGCCAATTTAGATATATTTAACATTCCAATTCAAACACGAAGTAGTAACAGAGTAAAAAGAACAGCAAAAAGGGAGGACAAGACAAACCAAACTTTAGAGAGTACCTACAATATGCCAGGCACAAGGTACAGTGACAAGATTCTTTAAAGTTATATAGGTCAATTGTCAAAGTAATCCTAAAACACAGTTATTATTTTCTCTATCTTTCAAATACACAAAAAACAAACTTTCCTCAAGGTCATAAAGCTAATGGATAGCAATGCAGAGATTATAAGCCATGTCGGTCTGACTTTGAATTAAGGATTCTCCCACCACAATATACTGTCTACTCTAAGGATCAGGTGATCCAGGTTTTCAGCTTGCCCACTAAACAGAGTAAGCCAGGCCTCAGTTTCCTTTTCTATAAAATGAAAAATTTAAATTCAATTGTGCCTAATTCTAGGTTATATTCTCAGATGTCAAACTGATTAGGTTGTTACTTAAAGATAATTATAAATCATTCATATAAACTTTACTTGATATGACTTTGTGGTATCAGCTTTCATTCCGTGCTTCCCTCAAATGCTCTATCAGAAAGTAAGGAACACAAACGTGAGTGACAAAGCAGAAACCAAGAACCTCTTTCCCAAAAGTGGATAAAGAAATAAGGATGAGGTTGTTAGGTGCCATTGAGTCGGCTCCAACACACAGTGACCCCTATGTACAACAGAATGAAACGTTGCCCAGTCCTGCACGAGCCGCACGATCCTTGCTATGCTTGAGCTCATCATTGCAGCCACTGTGTCAATCCATATCATTAAGGGTCTTCCACCTTTTTGCCAAACCTCAACCTTGACAAGCATGATCTCTTTCTCCAGGGAATAGTTCCTTCTGATGTCATGACCAAAGCAGATGAGATGAAGACTGATCATTCTTGTTTCCAAGGAACATTCAGCTGCACTTCTTCCAGAACATATCTGTTCATTCTTCCGACAGTCCGTGGTATTTTCAGTATTCTTTGCCAACGTCATAACTGAAAACCATCAACTCTTCTTTCATCTTTCTAATTCACTGTCCTGCTTTCACATGCATATGAGGTGACTGAAAATACATGGCTTGGGTTAGGCCCACCTTAATCTTCAAAGTGAGATCTTTGCTCTTCAACCCTTTAAAGAGGTCTTTTGCAGCAGATATGCCCACTGTAGGAAGAAGTCTGATTTCTTGACTGCTGCTTCCATGGATGTTGACTGTGGATCAGAATAAAATGAAATCTATGACAAAGTCAATGTTTTCTCCATTTATCATGATGCTAATTATTGGTCCAGTTGTGAGGACTTTAGTTTTCTTTATGTTGAGATGTAATCCATACCAAAGGCTGTAGTCTTTAATCTTCATCAGTAAGTGTCTCAAGTCATCTTCAATTTCAGCAAGCAAGGCTGTGTCATCTGCATGTTGCAGGTTGTTAATGAGTCTTCCTCCAATCCTGATGCCACACTTTTCTTCATACAGTCTAACTTCTTGGATTATATGCTCAGCACAAAGATTGAATAAGTATGGGGAAAGGATACAACCCTGACACACTCTCTTCTTGATTTTAAACTGTGCAGTGTCCCCTTGTTCTGTGCCTCCCGGTCTATGTACAGGTTTCTCATGAGTACAATTAAGTGTTCTGGAATTCCCATTCTTTTCAATGTTATCCATAATTTGTTATGATCCACACAGTTGAACGCTTTTGCATAATCAAGAAAACATCTTTCTGATATTCTGTTTTCAGCCAAGATCCCTCTGACACAGGCTATGATATCCCTCGTTCCACATCCTCTTCTGAATCCAGCTTGCATTTCTGGAAGTTCTCTGTCGATAAACTGCTGCAACTATTTTCAAATTATCTTCAGTAAGATTTTATTTGCATGTGATATTAATACTGTTCGATACTTGCCCACATTCTGCGGGATCACCTTTCTTTGCAATGGGTATACATGTGGATCCCTTTCAGTCAGTTGGCCAGGTAGCTGTCTTCCAAATCTCCTGGCATAGCTGAGCGAGTGCCTCCAGCAGGGCACCCATTTGTTGAAACATCTCCATGGGTATTTCGTCAATTCCTGGAACCTTGTTTTTTGCCACTTCCTTCAGTGCAGCTTCGAGTTCTTCCTTCAATACCACTGGTTCTTGATCATATGAAATGGATGAATATTGAACAATTCTTTTTGGTATAGTGACTCTGTGTATTCCTTCCATCTTCTTTTGATGCTTCCTGCATCATTCAATATACTGCCCACAGAATCTTTCAATATTGCAACTTGAGGCTTAAATTTTTCCTCAGCTCTTTCAGCTTGAGAAATACTGAGCATGTTCTTCCCTTTTGGTTTTCTAACTCCAGGGCTTTGTACATTTCATTATAATAATTGACTTTGTCTTCCCATGCTCCTCTTTCAAATCTTCTATTCAGCTCTTTTATCCTGTCAATTCTTCCACTTGTTTTAGCTATCTCCATTCCAGGGCAAGTTTCAGAGTCCCTTCTGATATCCATTTTGGTCTCTTCTTCCTTTCCTGTCTTTTTAATGACCTTTTGCTTTCTTCATGGATGATGTTCTTGATATCAACCCACAATTCCTCTGGTTTTCGATCACTGGTGTTCAATATACCAAATCTATTATTTAGATGGTCTCTAAATTCAGGAGGGATGTATCAAGGTCATATTTTGGCTCTCACAGAATTCTTTTAATTGTCTTCAGTTTCAACTTGAACTTGTATATGAGCAGTTGATGGTCTATTCCACAGTCAATTCCTGGCCTTGTTTTGGCTGAACATACTGAGCTTCTCCATTACTTCTTGCCACAGACACAGGAAATCTGGCAAAGTCGACACGTGTCACCATCATTTGTGCTGTTGTAAAAAGGTTATCTGCAATGAGTAAGTCATTGGTCTATAAATCCTATCACGTGATGTCCAGCGTTATTTCTATCACCAAGGCCATATTTTCCAACTACCAGCGATTCTTCTTTGTTTCCAACTTTTGCATTCCAATCACCAGTGGTAATCAACATATCTTGATTGCATGTTTGGTCAATTTCAGACTGCAGAAGTTGGTAAAAATTTTCAATTTCCTCATCTTTGGCTTTGATGGTTGGTGTATAAATTTGAATAATGTAGTATTAACTGGTCTTCCTTGTAGGTGGTATGGATATTATCCTATCACTGACAGCACTGTACTTCAGGACAGATCTTGATACATTCTTTGTGATGATGAATCCCACGCCATTCTTCTTTGTCATTCCTAGCATAGTAAATCATATGAATGTCTGACTAAAAATTGCCAAAACCAGTCCATTTCAGCTCACTAACTCCTATGATGTGCTCCATTTCATTTTTGACAACTCCCAATTTTCCTAGATTCATACTTTGTACATTCCATGTTATGATTATTAATGGATGTCTGCAGCTGTTTCATCTCATCTTGAAACAAGTCACATCAGCAAATGGAGGTCCCGAAAGCTTTACTCTACCCATATCATTAAGGTTGGCTCTACTCCAAGGAGGCAGCTCTCCCCCAGTAGTATTTTGAGTGCCTTCTGACCTGTGCGGCTCATCTTCCAGCACTACTATATCAGACAATGTTTCAGGACTATTCATAAAGTTTTCCAGTAACATATCAGACAGCGTTTCACTGCTATTCATAAGGTTTTCACTGCCCAACTCTCTGAGAAGTGGATGGCCTTTTCCTTCTTCCGAGTCTGTCTTAGTCAGGAAGCTCCGCTGAAACCTGTCCACCAGGGGTAACCCTGCTGGCATTTGAAACACCAGTGGCATAGCCTCCAGCCTCACAGCGATACACAAGCCACCACAATACAGCAAACTGACAGACAAATTTGACTCCCTTAGCTGTTCTAAACTGCTCTGCTCACTTCCCATCCTCCCCGAGCCACTCCAACACCTGCCTGCCCCATGTCCAGTTTGCTTACCCTGCCTCCCCCAGGTGCTGCAAACACCCACCTTCCCTGCACATGTTTAAATAGTAAATGAATACACATTTATTTATTTATACAGACATACACACACACACACACACACACACACACACGGTCACTGAGTCAATGCTGACTCATAGCAGCCCCCACTGGGTTTCTGAGGCTGTAAATCTTTAGGGAAGTTGATCGCCCCATATTCCTTCCAGGAGGAGCTGGTTAACTTTCTGATTAGCAGCCAAATGCCATATCCCCTACACCACCAGAACTCCATATGTGTGTGTGTACACACACAAACACATACACACAACAAAAGACGAACAATCCAATCAAAAAATGGGCAAAAGATTTGAACAAACATTTTGCCAAAGAGGATGTTCAAATGGCCAACAAGCATAACAAATGCTCAACATGATTAGTTATCTGAATGATACAAATAAAATTCACAATGAGATATCACTTCACTCCCATTGGAATGGTGAAGATCAAAAAATAGAAAATAATAAATGTTGATGGGAATGTGGACAGACTAGAATGTTTATCCATTGCTGGTGGCAATGCAAAATGGTACAGCCAATGTAGAAACAGTTTGGCAGTTCTTCAAAAAATGAAACACAGAACTATCATATGACCCAGCAATTCCAATCCCAGCATATATTCAAGAGATTTGAAAATAGCAACATGAACCATGCATACCAATGTTCAGTGCAGTACTATGTACCATAGCTAAAAGGTGGAAATAATGTAAGTATCCATCAACAGATGAATGGATAAACAAAATGTAGTACACACATACAATGGAAAATATATTACCCCACTCAGACATAAAGAGAAATGAAGTCCTGATCCATGCTACAACACGGATTATACAACAGCTCAGTGAATAAGTCAGTTACAAGAGGACAAATGTATAATGGCACATATGTGAATTAACAAGATCAGGTAAATAAATGTACAGAGACCAAAGGTTATTAGTAATTACCAAAGTTGGGAGGAAGGGTCAAAGAGGAAACCATGATTTAGAAAGCAGTGAATGTTGTGATAAGGCAAATTTGTCAGTGATTAAGAGTAACAGTTACACAACATGATTATATAATTGATATCACTAAACTGTACACCTGAAAATGTTGAATTGGCAAATACTGTGTTACATATACATTTTAGAATAATCTTAAAAATAGAAAAAAGTTAGAAAGAAATTATACTTTTCCTCATTAACAAAAAACTTGAAAAGTGAGTAACATCTTTCAAGTAAAGTATTAAAAATTGTGAAGTTGTGAAAATTGTTAAACTCTTCATCAAAGGAATCTTCAGAAGGCATTTATTAAATGCCAACCTTTTTTAGAAAACTTTGGAAAATGCTAGGGAACAAAGAAGCTGGTAAATAAAGGAAAAGCATCAAGCATCCTTTATCCTCCTTTTTCTACATGAACTGTTCTTTTGGATAACCAAATAGTTGAGGATATGAAATATTCTCTTAGAGAAGTATTACAAATAATAAATTAAGACAGAATGATAAAATATTACCATTTTGCAAGCTCTAATGAATTAGTGGGAGCTCTGGTAGCATAGTGGCTAAGACACTTGCCTGCTAACCAGATGGCTGGCGGTTCAAACCCACCAGCCACTCCTCGGAAGGAAGGTTGGGCAATCCTACTTCCGTAGTGATACTGCCTCGGAAACCCAAGGAGGGGTCGCTATGAGTCGGGGCTGACTTGACGGCACATAACAACAACAACAACAACAAATGAATTAGTGGGTCCAGACAATGATCATGAATGGCTGCCAATATCACACACACACACACACACACAAAGACAACCAGTTTTTCTTTACTTCCTTACAAAAAAAACAAACAAACAAACTTGAATTTGATCCCTAAATCTGTGCTGTTCAATATATACAATAGCTATGGACCACTTGAAATGTGGCTAATCCTAATTATGATATGCCATATATATATATATATATATATATATATATATATGGAGAGCAATTTTAAGAGGTTCAAATTAAACCAGATTGGCAACAGGCTAATAATTTTTGCAATTCAGTGATGAGCAAATGAGGGTTCATTATACTATTATCTCCACTTTTGTAAAATCACAGAATTTTAGAGATGGAAAGAACTTTAGCATGGCAAAGTGAAGGGAAAAATGGAGGTAAAGCCAGAATTACCTAGATGTGTAACCTGAACAAAAGCCTAAATTTCAGTTTCCTCATCTGTAAAAATGAGGATAAATACTTTATATGAGGTAGTGAGTTAATGGGATAACATATGTCAACTAAATATTTCCTAAAAGCCAACTCTTTTCACCCTTACCTAAAGAACTAAAACAGTCCTCACTTGAAAAATGAGAAAACTAAAGGAAATTCTCAAAAGCTTGCAGGTGACACTTCATTCTTAATATTGTCCCTTCATTTCCAGTTCATACATTACAAGCAGCTCTGTGTATGCCTTCTGCTTAAATGGAAACCTATTTGGGGTCGCTATGAGTCGGGTCCGACTCGACGGCACATAATAACGTTATGATACACAGATTTTTACACACTTGCCAATCATCAGCCAGTGTTACTACAACTATTTGTTGATTTGTCATTAGAGCCCAAAGTAGTCACTCTTCTTTGAAGTGATGGATGGTACTTATGGCCTTTTTCTCTAATAATTGTTTGTCATTAAAACTGGGCCTAGTATTCACATCCCTGAGAAAGCTAAACCTCTTCATGTATTTCAAAGGTTTCAAATATATTGGTTTTAGTCAAAATTTATTTAAAAATCTTTGGAAAGATCCTTAGGGGCAATGAGTTTATACTAATAGAGAGGAACAACACAGAAAAAGACAGTGAGAATGGTTACACAACTCCAAGAATGTAATCAATGTCACTAAATGGTACATATAGAAACTGCTGAACTGGTTTATGTTTTGCTGTATATATTCTCAACAACTACAACAAAATAAAATTATATACACACACACACACACACACAGAAAACAATGTTGTATTTAGAAGAAAACAATCTAATTTAGTAGATGCTATTAGATTTATAAAGGGTATAAAACCAATATACTGGCAGTGGTTATGTATGCATATAAAATTATGGATACTTTTTTGTCCATTTCTATACTTTCTAATTTTTTCTATAATGAACAAGTATTTTTTTTAATGGAAAAGAAGCAATGCATAAACATGAGATAAACAGGACTCAAAATTCTATAAAAGAAAGGGAAGTTTGAAACAACACATACTAAATTGTTTTCTGGTTACTAATATAATTTCATTAAATAAAAATTGCTGGGTAACCATCCGATCTGCAACCTATACAACTATGAGACCAGAAGAACTAGATGGTGCCCGGCTACCACTGTCATCCACTTGGAAGGGATGTAGGAGATTCTGCATAGAGAGGGAGAATAATGTGGAACTAAACTCAAAATCATTTGGAGGCAAAAAAAAAAAAAGGTGGGGACCAGGTTTGCTGGTCCAACAGAGCCTGGTGGAACCACTGAGACTATGACCCCTAGCTGCCCTTCAGGTCTGGAATTGAACTCACACCTGTGGTTTCCAGCCAAAGTAAGTACAGGCATGTGAGTTAAACATTTACCTCAAGTAGACACACACCTTGGAGAGAACAATCATGGGAGAAGGAAGGGCTGCTTATGCACAGGGAGACAGCTCAGGGCACAGAAGAGTATGGAGGGATGGACACTGGGAAGAGGTATCTATGGGGAGGAAGTGGGAGGGGAGCTGTTGCATTGTAAATTTTGGTCAATGACATGAGACAAAGTATATGTGAACTGCTGTATGAAAAGTGAATTTACTCTGTAAAATCTTCACCCAAATCAAAATAAAATTAAAAAAAAAAATTGCTATGTAAGAGAGTTAATAGGTCTCAATCATTTAGCAGTCAACCAATAGTAACTTTTTAAAAAAGGGCAGGTGGTAAATGCTTAACCATTTCCTTTTAATAAAAGGGCAGATGAAAACAGTCTCTCTCTCACTCCCTCTCTCTGGTACGAGAAACTCAGTTTTTTGGTTTTATTTAAGATAAACAGGTACTTCAAAGACCTATCTGGCTTGGGAGGGGCTGCTTTGGACTGTTCAGGAGCCCTGGGAAAAATGGCTCACTCTCCCTAATCACAAAGGTCCTACAGAAGAAATATTTGAGAAGCTCCTACTTAATGCAGAGGTGACAAACCTAAACACCACACAGAAGTGAGGCAGGTATAATGGAATGAAATGGGTGAATGTAATATAATAATGAGTAGTGAGAACTGGCAAACCACTCTTGGCATGGCCTCTTCAACTCCGGCTGGTTGAGGCCATGAAGAAAATGTGGTCTCAGTATTGACAGATATAATTGGGTAGGTTGGTTGGTTTTTTAAGTACTTTCCTCTTCACCTAAGTTTATATGTATTTAATATTTTTCATTATTTTTAGTAGTAGTAGTTCCAAAAACCAAACTCACTGCCGTGGAGTAGGATCCGACTGATAATGACCCCTCCTTGGGTTTCCAAGGCAGCATCACTATGGAAGTAGATTGTCCAGCCTTCCTTCTAAGGAGTGGCTGGTGGGTTTGAACCACCAGCCTTCTGGTTAGCAGTCAAATGTCTTAGGCATTACGCCACCAGAGCTTCCAACAGCAAAAGTGTTACTATATAAAACTTGACGCTTTTTATTTACAATGTGTGTTGTTCTTAGCAGAAGATGTATCAAATCAGGGTTGTTGTTTATGTAGTCAATGAGTACCAAAAGTAGTTATTAATGAAATTACTGTTCTGACATCTCCCAAACATTATCTTGGAAAGTCATTTAAGGCCTCAGAAGATTTAGACCATGATGCTCACACAAGAGGAATCAAAAAACACAACTGCCAACCAACAGTCAGGAATCCTACGTATGGTTCTTAACCTGTAGTCTGAGAGCCAAATGGATCAGAATCAGCTGGTGTGCTTATAAAAATCCAGATCCCCAAAGCCTACCCCTGAAAGACAAACCTATCAGAATCTCTGGGGGAGTACTTGAAGCAGTGCAAGAACGGCAAGGAGGCCACATGTTCAGACCTCCTCTAACCCTACAAGGGGAAGACAGGATTACCAGCAGTAACCCAAGGCCTATCACTGCAAGGCCAGACATGCTGCCTCCCTTCAGCCCTTTCACCAACCGTTCCTCCCAAAGCACCCACCACCTCTTTCCTGGGTTCAATAATTAGCTGCAGTGGCCACACAGAGCTCACAGATTATGGGATTTATTAGGGAAGCACCACAGGCTACAATTCTAGTTCAGGAAAAATGTTCAGTCTCTCTCCCAGCCCACCGTCCCTCAGCCAACAGTCTCTCACAGTCTCTTCCCCAGCAGTGCATGTCTCTCGGTGTCTTACTCAGCAACACGTGTCTCTTGCGTCTCTTTCCCAGCAGCACGTGTCTCTTTCAGCAGCACATCTTCCTCAACCAGCAGTCAGAGAGAGAGTTCTGTCCCTAGGAAGCCTCCTTTTGAGCCCTGCAGGGTGGTCAAACTAGCCAATCATAGCATCAGAACTCTAAGCACCTGAGAGAGAGTGGGAACCTCCCAGAACATTGTTTTGTGCCACTCCCAACAGAAATACTCCAGGTGGGCAATCAGGATCTCCTCAGTTGCTAATAGCAATTCCCACCTTAGAGTTTACAAAGACTTATGGGTAGAAAAGCCACAGTAAGTAATTTACTACACTGCAACCAGTGAACATCACTGAGCCAGGTTCCTCAGGAAGGATGATAATCCTTTGCAAAAAATATATATTTATGAAAGTTTCAAGACAGGACTTGGCACACATAACAGGCCCTCATTAAAGACTGTATTTTCTTCCTTTAAGCCTTAAATATCTTTCCCAGCTAATCTATACAATCATCCCATCCTCCCCACATAATTTTAACAGTTTCAGGTATCTCATTTTGTGGAGTAACCCTAGTATCTGGTTCTTCATCACATGGCAAGAAAATGCAGACTTCAGCTCTCTCCTTTTGGTTTCAATTAATACCCAGCAGAGCTGAATGCAAGCAGCTTATACTCTGGTATCACCAACTATGCCCCTTAGTGCTCATGCTGTTCTCCTCACCTGAAAGTCTGAATACTGCCTACCTAGCTATAAAGCACTGCCTACTATTCCTAACAGCATCAGATTTCCAGTACTATGGACATCTCCTGGTACCAAACCTTCCATTATCAAATCATAGAGTAGAACTATATTTTTTCACATGTGCTGACGTAAATAATGTGTACATGTATATAAAATGCATAGTGCACGTAGGAATGTGCAAGGGTATCTCATGACTTATGAAAACTGTATAATATGCACCTTATTTGCATAAAAATATGGTAAGTCTCCAAGGAGCTACTCAAATTAATTAAAAAGGAGACGTTCTTCTGTTGCACTTGTTATCTCCTTGTTTATAAAACTACTTGCCACTCAATATCCTTTCATTCCAAACTCCACAATGCCCCTAAATTCCTGACATATAAACTAAATATTCCATTTATTCATCCCTCAGCATCTGTTTTTTGTTTCCAATCTAATTTATTTCCCTAGCTGTCATTGTTGTACATCATACTTCAAATACTAAATAAGGTCTACCTCTTGGGAGCTCTGGTGGTGCAGTGCCTAAAGCATCTGACTGCTAACCAGAAGGCTGGCGGTTCAAACCCACCAGCCACTCCTCAGAAGGAAGACTGGGCAATCTACTTCCATAGAGATACTGCCTTGGAAGCCCAAGGAGGGGTCGCTATGAGTCGGATCACACCCAATGGCAGTGAGTTTGGTTTTGGTTTTGGTAAGGTCAATCTCTAAACATGACATTTCCATTCAAAGTTTTTCATAAGCCGGAAAAGAAACCTGATTCAGTGTATAGCATATTTATAAAATTTTAAGCATTTAAAGTATTAAAAAAAATTAGAAATATTGGTTGATAAACTACTAAAAAGTTTAAAATATTAAACAAGTTGATTTGATGGGCAGACTATCTTACATGCATAATATATTTTTATTAATATTTTCTAATAATGTGTTTTAGATGAATGTAACAACTAAATTTTCCTAATATTTTCTTATCCTTTATATAGTAAAACTTTATTACTACTTTGGTCCGCCATTTAAAAAATAATTATTATGAAGGAATTAAGTAGGAAACTTTGTCAGGATTCCTCATTTCCAGTATTTCGAAAGAAAGCTGCACGTTAGACTTCCTGTTGAGTAAATTAAGCATGCTACAAAAGTATATAAAAGTGCATTTTAGTGCACTTTGCACATAGTGTATTTTCTACAAATTGAAGATGTGTGGCAACCCTACTTTGAACAAGTCTATCGGCACCATTTTTCCAACAGCATATTATTACTTCATGTCTCTGTGTCACATTTTGCTAATTCTCACAGTATTTCAAACTTTTTCATAATTTTATTACCTACTTAATAGACTACCCACTCCTGGCCATCAAGTCAATTCCAACTCATAGCAATCCCCACTGAATTTTCCAAGGCTATAAATCTTAATGGAAGCAGACTGCCTCATCTTCCTCCCACAGAACAGCTGGTGGGTTTAAACCACCAATATTCTGGTTAGCAGCCAAATGCCTTATCCATTACTTTACCAGAGCTCTTTAATAGACTACAATGTAGTGTAAATATAACTTACATGCACTAAGAAACCAAAAATTCATGTGACTCACTTTATTGTAATATTTGCAGTGTACTGGAACCAAATCGGTGGTATCTCCAAGGTATGTCCTTGTATATAAAATGATCTCATTTTTTACTATAAGCTTAGAAAAAAAGTTAACTAAGGTTACTTTAAAAGTGATTTATTTGAGCTCTACAATCTATATTTTCTCAAGTTTCTGTAAGGTACCTGAATTACTTGTGCAATAAGAATAACACATTTTCTTTTTCCATCACCTTCAATAGCCCTCTTGCCAAGCAGAGACATAATTCCGTTCCTGTGCCTACACATGCTTACTATCAGTATAGTATCTGAAAACGATTGTTTTAAACAGACAATGCTAGTTTTGTGGGTTTCTACCTCTTTCTACCAACTACTCAAGCAGTTTTATAGCTAATTTTGTTTTTATTTATACATCAATTCAAATATCATAATTATTAAATACCCATGCAAATGTAGACACTATCACACAACAGCCCGGCTTTCTAATGAGTCTTGGGAAAACTATTTATCTTTCTTGAATTAAAAAAAAAACAAAAACAAAAAACCTAGTTCTCACTCACCCTCAGACTGCACCAGCATTCCTACCAGGAATGCCATGATCAAGCAAAAAATCACTACAAAAGATTCACAAACAAAAGACTTTTTATTATCACTCTCAACAAATTTGTCTCATTTGAAGTAACACTGCAGGTTGAAAGTTCTTTCATATAGTTACCTACTAACTAAACCAGTTGCCATCCAGTTGCCTCTGACTCGTGGTAACTCTGTATGTGTCAGAGTAGAACTCTCCATAAAGTTTTCAATAGCTCATTAGAACACCAGGCCTTTCTTCCCAGGCACCTCTACGTAGACACAGAACCTCCAATCTTTCTGTTAGCAGCCAAGCACCTTAACTGTTTGCACTACTCAGTGTCTCCTACTAACTATAGTGGAAGAGTTTAACTCTCTCCAAAACCCACCTTGAAATTCTGTCTTTTTACATTTCCATAGTTTTTATTTCCTCACTGGTACATTTATATGGATGCAAATAACGTATCATATCCAAAGCGCTCTGGCGGCACAGTGGCTAAGGCATTTGGCTGCTAACCATAAAGTCAGCAGCTCAAACTCACCAGCTGCTCTGCAGAAGCAAGATAAGATAATCTATTTCCATAAAGATTTACTGCCTTGGAAACTCTGTGTGTGGCTATGAGTTGCAATCAATGGCAATGGGTTAGGTTTTTTGGATTTTAATAACATATTCTGTTGATGATGAAAGTATTCTGTTAAACTGTAAAAACTGGAAGGCTTTCTATCCAAGACAGAAACAGTTATCCATAAAAATGTAAGAAAGTCGAAACACAGACATAAACATGGCCAGTTGATTTTAAAGAGGTACAATTTAAAACCAAGCCCATGGAGAAAATGCAATTGATACAAAATTACATCGTAAGTCTTACACCAGAAGGTTCAAAAAGGGAGAGATGATGCAAAAGGTAATACGATACAAAATTAGATGTTTCATAAAATTGCTTGATAATAATCTTTAATTCAAATGTTTCTGTAACTGATGCAGCAGAAGTGTGGTATGTGAGTCTGATGAACCTAAAACAAAGAAAAAATCCCATTGTTGTCCAGTCGATTTCAACTCACAGCGACTGTGGTGTAATGAGTTGCATGTATGGCTTTTCTCGTCATATAGTCTTTGTAACTCCCACCAGATTACTAGGTGGGACCATGCAAATATGTGTCAACTTGGCTGGGCAGCTGGTAGTAGTTATTTTCTGAGATGCTGAGAGAGATGCCCGGCTGAGGCTTACCTGGCCCACAGAGGCAGAGGCCAGGCCAAGAGGTCAAGGGCCAAACAGGCGTGTCTAAGGATACAGCAGAGGGCAGACTGTCCTAATCTAAGAATTGTATCCTGAACGTGTTCCTGAACTTCAATTGTAGCCTGCTGCTTCCCTAATAAACCCAATAATCTGTGAGCTCTGTGTGGCCACTGCAGTGAATTGTCAAACCCAGCAAAGAGGTGGTGGGTGCATGGTAGGTAGGGTTGGTGTCAAAGTCGTTAAGAGGGCTGGAGGGTAGTGGCATGCCTGGCCTCATAGGAATAGGCCTTGGGCTGCTGATGTTGATTCTGTTTTCCTCTTGTGTAGTTAGAGTAAGTCAAAAGATGCCACCTCCCTGCCCTTTAGCAGCGACCCTTCAGGACAGTAGAACTGCCCCACAGAATTTCTGAGCTGTAAATCTTTACAGTAGCACATTGTCACTTCATTCTCCCATAGGTTTGAACCACAGAGCTTTTGGTTAGCAGTTAAGTGCTTTAACCACTGTGCCACCAGAGCTCCTTTTATGAACCTAGCTTTTCTTAAATTGTGTATAGTAAAGCCAATATGCAGCCACTTTTGAATACTGCTCTTCTCATTTGTTTCCTACTTCTCCATCTTCCACCACATGAAAGAAATTGGGCTGTGTTAAAAACATAACAAGTCTATGTGCAAAGCAAAAACAAAAAAATAAATAACAAATCTAATAACACTCTATCGAGAAAAAATAAAAAGCCCTATTTAAAAGTACAATCCATCAAAGAAAAAACACAAGAGGGACTTCACTGAAATTTAAAACTTCTGCTCTGTGAAAGACACAGAGATACACATAAGTCTGAAAAAGGCCTTGTATCCAAAATATTCAGTGAATGCCTAAACTTCTCCTGTAAGAAAGCAACCCAACCAATTAAAAAGTGAGCAAAAAATCTGCACAGAAACCTCACAAAAAATATACAAATGCACACATACACAGATGACAATTAAGCATATTAAAAGGTACTCAACATAGTAAGTCATTCATAAAAACCATACCCACTGCCACTGAGTTGATTCTGACTTACAGCGACCCCAACTGGATTTCCAAGGCTGTAAATCTTTACAGAAATAAACTGTCTCACCTTCCTCTGGCAGAGAAGCTGGTGGGTTTGAACCACCAGCCTTCAGATTAGCAGCCAAATGCCTTACCCACTATGTCACCAGAGCTCCTTTCTTAAGTCATCATTGTTGTTGTTGTGTGCCATCAAGTCGGCCCTGACTCATAGCGACCCCTCCTTGGGTTTCCAAGGCAGCATCACTGCAGAAGTAGATTGCCCAACGTTCCTTCCGAGGAGTGGATTAAGTCATTAAGGAACAACAAATTAAAACAACAATGTGATACACATCTATTAAAATGGTGTATCTACACACAAAAAATCCTGCATATGAATATTTATAGCAGTTCCATTCATAAATGTCAAAAATTGGAAGCAACCAAGACATCTTTCAATACGTGAATGAATAAAGAAACTACAGTATATTTGTACAATGGAATGTTAGTCAGCAATTAAAAGAAAATGAGGTCTCAAGTTATTAAAAAGACATGGAAGAACATTAAATGTATATTGCTTAGTGAAAAGGCTATATAATGCATGATTCCAAGTATATGATAATATGGAAAAGGTAAAACTAGAGAGACAGTAAAAAGATCAGTGATTGAAAGTAGCAGGGGGTAGAGGCAGTGAGAGAGAAGGTAGAACACAGGGCATTTTAGGGCAATGAACTTCTATATGATATTGTAATGGAGGATACATGACATTAAGCATTTTTTAAAAAAAACATAGAACTATACAACACAAGGAGCTCTGGTGCTGTAGTGCCTAAGGTATCTGACTGCTACCAAGAAGGCTGGCAGTACAAACCTACGAGCCACTCCTTAGAAGACTGGGCAACCTACTTCTGTAGAGATGTTGTTCTTGCTATTGTTAGGTGATGTCGAGTTGTCTCTGAATGCTAGCAACCCTATGTACAGCAGAATGAAACACTGCTCAGTCCTGTATCAGCCTCATGATCCTTGCAATACCTGAGCCCACTGTTGTAGCAACTAGGTCAATACATCTCGTTGAGGGCCTTCCCCTTTTTTGTTGACCCTCCACTTTACCAAGCATGATATCCTTTCCCAGGAAACGGTTCCTTCTGAAAACAAGACCAAAATAGGTGAGACAAAGTCTGGCCATTATCACTTCCAAGGAGCATTCCAGCTGTACTTCTTCCATGACAGATCTGTTAGTCATTTTAGCAGACCATGGTACTCTTAGCATTCTTCTCCAACACCACAACTCAAAAACATCAACTCTTCTTCGGTCTTGCTTATTCATTGTCCAGCTCTCACATGCATAAGAGGCAACTGAAAATACCATGGCTTGGGTTAGGCGCATCTTAGCCTTCAAGGAGACATCTTTGTTCTTCATCACTTGAAAGAGGTCTTTTGCAGCAAATTTTCCCAATGCAATACATCGTCTTATGTCCTGACTGCTGCTTCCATTGATGCTCAATGCAGAACCAAGTAATAGGAAGTCCTTGACAATTTCAATCTTTTCTCCTTTCATCGTGAAGGTGTTTACTGGACCAATTGTGAGGATTTTTGTTTTCTTTATATTGAGGTGTAATCCATACCACAAACTATAGTCTTTAATCTTCATCAGTAAGTGCTTCAAGTCATTTTCAGTTTCAGCAAACAAAATGGTGTCATCTGTGTATTGCAAGTTGTTAATGAATCTTCCTCCAATCCTGATGCTGCACTGTTCTTCATATAATCCAGCTTCTCAGATATAATTTGCTCACTGTACAAACTGAGTAAGTATGGTGAAAGGATACAACCCTGACAGACTCCCTTCTTGATTTTGAACCATGCAGCGTCCCCTTGTTCTGTTCGAATGACAGCCCTCCTGATCTATGTACAAGTCCCTCATGAGCAAAATCAAGTGTTCAGAATTCCCATTCTTCTCAATGTTATCCATTATTTGTCAAGATCCACACAATGGAATGCTTTTGCATTGTCAAAAAAACACAAGTAAACATCTTTCTGGTATTCTTTGCTTTCAGCCAAGATCCATCTGACATCAGCAATGATGTCCCTCATTCCACATCCTATTCTGAATCCAGCTTGCATTTCTGGAAGTTCTCTGTCAATATACTGCTGCAATCATTTTTTAATTATCTTCAGTGAGATTTTACTTGCCTGCGATATTAATGATATCATTTGATAATTTCCACATTCTGTGGGATCATCTTTCTTTGTAATGGGTACAAATATGGATCTCTTTCAGTCAGCTGTCCAGGTAGCTCTCTTCCAAATCTCTTGGCATAGCTGAGTGAGTGCCTCCAGCATGGCATCTGTTTGTTGAAACATCTCAATGTGTATTCTGTCAATTCATGGAGGCTTGTTCTTTGTCAATTCTTTCAGTGCAGCTTCAACTTCTTCCTTCAGTACCACTGGTTCTTGAACATATGCTACACCTCCTGAAATGGATGAACATTGACCAATTCATTTTGGTACAGTGACTTTGTATATTCCTTCCATCTTCTTTTGATGTTTCCTCCATCCTTCAATATTCTGCCCTTAGAATCTGCCAATATTGCAACTCAAGGCTTAAGTTTTTCCCTCAGTTCTTTCAGCTTGAGAAATGCCAAGTGTGTTCTTCCTTTTTGTTTTTCTAATTCCAACTCTTTGCACTTTTCCTTATAGCAGTTGGCTTTTTCTTCAAAATCTTCTGTTCAGCTCTTTTATTTCATCATTTCTTCCATTTGCTTTACCTACTCACCACTCAAGGGCAAGTTTCAGAGTCTCTTCTCACATCCATTTTGGTCTTTTCTTCCTTTCTTATCTTTTTAATGATCCCTTGCTTTCTTCATGGATGATGTTCTTGATGTCATCCCACAATTCCTCTGGTTTTCAGTCACTGATGTTCAATGCATCAAATCTATTCTTTAGATGGTTTCTAAATTCAGGAGGGCTATTATCAAAGTCATATTTTGGCTCTTGAGGACTTGTTTTAATTGTCTTCAACTTCAACTTGTACATGCATATGAGCAACTGATGGTGTGTTCCACAGTCAGCCCCTGGCTGAAGATACTGAGTTTTTCCATCACCTCTTGCCACAGATGCAGTCAATCTGATTCTTGTGTATTCTATCTGTGAAATTCATGTGTACAGCCATCATTTATGTTGTTGAAAAAAGGTATTTGCAGTGAATAAGTCACTGGTCTTGCAAAATTCTATCATGCGATCTCCAGCATTATTTCTATCACCAAGACCGTATTTTCCAACTACCGGTAATTCTTCTTTTGCATTCCAATCACCAGTAATAATCAACACATCCTGATTGGATGTTCAGACTGCAGAAGTTGGTAGAAATCTTCAACTTCCTATCTATGGCTTTGGTGGTTAGTGCCTAGATTTGAGTAACAGTAGTATTAACTGGTCTTCATTGTAGGCATATGGATATTATCCTATCACTGACAGCTTGTACTTCAGGACAGATCTTGAAACAGTCTTTGTGTCTATGAATGCCAACCCATTCCTCTTCAATTTGTCATTCCTGGCATAATAGATCATATGACTGTCTGATTCAAAATGGCCAGAACCTGTCCATTTCAGCTCACAAGGAATAGAAAGTGTGGGTAAATAGAAATAGACTGTGGGTCATCTTGGCTGGGTCTGGTTGAGTGGCTTGGCAGCTGGATAAAGTTATTTCCCCATGGTGAGATGGGTAATTAACTCCATGGTGGAATCTACTGGAGCAGCTGAGTAGACGCTTTAGGGATGTGGGCTACTTCCAATATGTAAGAAGCAACTTTCAGGAAGGTCTCCAGCTTGAACCGTGCATGTAGCTACCTCTTCATTCAGCAGCCTGCCATGCTTTGTGGATCTTAGGACTTTTAATGGACTTAAATCAATGGCTTACCGGTGGTTTGGTAATATTGGGACTGTGCCTTTTCACTTGTCAACCTTGGGTTTGTCAGCCTCAGCAGCCAGCAGCTACCTGAGTGAAGAAATGCCTCCACCTTCAGTGGGCCGGTAGTAGAAGGCAAAGTGGAAAACCTTGAGGGGCTTGTACCCCTAGAGCTTGGCATGTGAACTTGGGCTTCTAGCCCCCAAAAATGTAAGAGAATAAACTCCTGTTTGTTAAAGCTATCCCATTTTTGGTATTTCTATTAGAGCCGTGCTAGGTAACCAAAACAGAAGGATATTTCATTGTTCTAATAAAGGACATTTATGAAAAGGCCATAGCTAACATCATACTCAATAGTACAAAATAACGAAAGTGTCTCCCTTCTCAGGAACAAGAGATGTAAGCCCACTTTCGCCACTTCTCTTTAATATTGTACTGGAAGTTGTAGCCAGAACAACTAGTCAGGTAAAGGAAATAAAAAGCATCCAACTGTAAATAAACATATAAGGCAGTAAAACACATTCAACCAAACTCTATGTACAAGATCAACACTCAGAATTATCAGTTGTTTCTACAAACATGCAAGGAACAATACAGAACAGAAATTAAAAAAAAAACAATCCCAATTCCAATAGCATCCAAAAGAATAAAATACCATGAAATAAATATAATGAGTTGGATGACTTATCCATTGAAAACTATAAAACACTGCTGAAAGAAATTAAAGAAGAACTAAGTAAGTATCTTCTCACTGGAGAAGGATATCATGCTTGGTGTTCTGGTTACCTAGTGCCACTCTGACAAGAATATACCACAAATGGGATAGCTTGAAGAAACAGGAGTTTATTCTCTTAGAGTCTGGGAGGCTAGAAATCCAAGTTCAAAGTGCCAGGCTCTAGGGGCTGGGTAAAAGCCCCTCAGCCTTGGGTTTTAGCTCTGCCTCTTGCTTCTAGCCCACTGAAGCTACAGGCATCTCTTCACTCAGGCAGCTAGTGGCTGCTGAGGCTAACAAGCCAACAAATAAAATGGCACAGTCCCAATATTACCAAATCACATAGCAGGCCATTAATTCAAATCCACTGGAAGTCCCAAGGTCAGCAGAACATGGCAGGCTGAACAATGACATGAAAGGTTCAAGGTGCCATAAGCTAGAGACCATTCCCAAAGCTGCTTCTTATATATGGGAAGCAGACCACATACCCAAAGCAGCTACTCAGCTACTTGTGGTAGACCCCATCATGCAGCTGACTGCCAGTCTCATCATGGGGAATAACTACCACCAGCTGTCCAGCCACTCAACCAGGCCCAACCAAGTTGACATACAACTTTAACTTCCATACTTGGTAAAGTAGAAAGTTAGCAAACAGGGGGAAGACCCTCAACAACATAGACTGACACAGTGGCTGCAATGAAGGGCTCAACCATAACAAGGATCGTGAGCATGGCACAGGACTGGGCAGTATTTTGTTCTATTGCACACAGAGTCACAACAGCACCTAACAAAATAAATGAAAAGACATACTGGGGTCATGATCGGAAGACTTAATATTGTTAAGATGTCAACATTACCCAAAGCAATCAATATTTTCAACAAAACCGCTATCAAAATTCCAACAGCCTTTTTTGCAGAAATGCAGAAGCCTATCATAATAGTCATATAAAATTGCAAAGGGTCCTGAATAGCCAAAAACAAAACAAAACAAACTCACTGTCGTGGAGTCAGATCTGACTCATAGCGACCCCTCCTTGGGTTTCCAAGGTGGCATCACTACACAAGTAGATTGCCCCATCTTCCTTCTGAGGAGTGGCTGGTGGGTTTGAAGTGCCAGCCTTCTGGTTAGCAGTCAAATGCCTTAGGCACTATAACACCAGAGCTCCTTGAATAGCCAAAATAATCTTGAAAAAGAAGTATAAGGTGGGAAAACTCGTATGTCTCAATGCCAAATTTTACTACAAAACTCCAGTACTACTGGCATAACAAAAGACATATAGAAGAATGGAATAGAATTCAAAGTCCAGAAATAAACCCAATACATGTTTGGCCAACTGATTTTCAACAAGGGTTCCAAGACTATTCAACTGAGAAAGAACAGTCTCTCTAACCAATGGTGCTGGGACAACTGGATATCCACATGCAAAAGAATTAAACTAGACCCCTACCATATTATCATACACAAAAAGTAATTCAAAATGGATCAAAATAATCTAAACATAAGGAACAAAGCTAACATCTTAGAAGAAAACATGAGGATAAATCTCCACGATCTTGGACTTGGCAATGGATTCTTAGATAGGACACAAAAAAATAAAAGGACAAAAGAAAAAATAGACAAACTGGACTTAAAATTAGAAACTTTTGTTCATCAAAGGGCAGTATCAAAAAAGTAGAAAGATCACCCCACCTGCCACTCTTCGGAAGGAAGATATAGCGATCTACTTCTGTAGTGATAAAGCCTTGGAAACCCAAGAAGGGGTTGCTAGGAGTCAGATCCAACTCGATGGCAGTGAGTTTGGTTTTTGTTTTTTGTTTATACCTGACAAAGGTAACTAAAACCAAACTCACTGCCATCAAGTTGATTCCAACTCACTACAACCCCCTTTGGGTTTCCGAGGCAGTAAATCTTTACAGGAAGTAGACTGCACAGTCTTCTTCCACACAGTGGCTGGTGGGTTTGAATCACCAGCCTTCTGGTTAGCAGTCAAATGTCTTAAGCACTATGCCACTAGAGCTCCTTGATAAAGGTACCCAGAATACATTAAAAACGTTCTTAAAACAACAAAAAGAAAAATAACCAAATTTTAAAATGGGCAAAGGATCTGAATGGACATTTCTCAAAAAAAGATATTGTTGTCATTGTTGTTGTTATGTGCCGTCGAGTCGGCCCCGACTCATAGCGACCCCTCCTTGGGTTTCCGAGGCAGTATCACTACGGAAGTAGGATTGCCCAACCTTCCTTCCGAGGAGTGGCTGGTGGGTTTGAACCGCCAGCCGTCTGGTTAGCAGGCAAGTGTCTTAGCCACTATGCTACCAGAGCTCCCAATTGTAATTAAACATGTAAACAGATGCTCAGAAAAGGTCCCTGGGTAGTACAAATGGTTTGCACTGAGCTGCTAACCAAAAGGTTGCTAGTTAGAATTCTCCCAGCAGCACTCCAGAAGAAACAGACCTGACAATATTTTCCTTAAAGATTACCTCTACCAAAGCCCTATGGAGCAGTTCTACTAATCCAACACATGGAGTCTCTAAAGTAACAATCAACAACAGAAAACAAAATAAAAAAAAAGATACTCAACATACTCAGTCATTAAAAAACCAAACTCATTGCTGTCGAGTTGGATCCAACTCATAGTGACCCCTCCTTGAGTTTCCGAGGCAGTATCATTACAGAAGTAGATTGCCCAACATTCCTTCTGAGGAGTGGCTGGTGGGTTTGAACTGCCAGCCTTCTGGTTAGCAGTCAAGTGCCTTAGGCACTACTCTACCAGAGCTCCTATACTTAGTCATTAGGGAAATGCAAACCAAAACCAAAATGAGACACTGACTAGGGTGCCCAAAATTTTTTAAAAATGAAAATAACAAGCGTTGGCCAGGATGGAGAAACAACTGAACTCTCATAGTGCTGCTGTGAATGTAAAAAGGCACAGAAGCTGTATAAAACAGTTTGACAGTTCTTCAGAAAGGTAAACATTTTATGACCCAAAAATTCCACTCTGGAAACTGAAAACAGGGATTCAAATACTTGGACCTAAATGTTCACAGCAGTACTATTCAAAAGGTGGAAAGAACCCAAATGCCAATCAACATGTGAACAGATAAATAAAATGTGATATATACATAAAATGGAATATTACTCAACAATAAAAGTGAATGAAGTGCACAGAGGTTCCAGGAAAATGGCAAAATAGGCAGACAAGGTATATAGACCTTCTGCAACAAAGCAATGAGAAACCAAGTGAAACTGATACAGAAGATGATCCTGGAACCCTGAACTTTGAAAGCAAAGATAAAGAGATGGATTAAATACCAATTAGTAGAAAAACCTGAACAAAAACAGTAAGCACACAAATGGAGCTCCAGACTGCCAGCTGATCTAACGGTGCAGTCATTTTGAATATTTGCAAACATGTCCTCTGAGCAATATAAGAATCAGCTCTGCTCACCAAGAACTGCATGGTCAAGGACTGTACTGGTGCCTGACAACCAGGAAGGAAAACAGCAAAGAAGGAGACAAAAAGACCTGTGAAACATTGGCTGTCCTGAGGGCACAGCCATTTTGAGTATGTGCAAATGGTGTGTCCATTTTGAAATATGCAAGTAGCATTCTAACAAGGACAGGGACCTAAGACTAGGCTCCACTTGCTGAGGACAGCATGGGAAACTGCTACAGAGGCTGACAACTAGAAAGCTGCAGTATTCTCTTTGTTACTCTTATATCCCACACCCTCTTAGTGAACAGAAGTGTGGCCTCCACACACCTTCATGACAAGGAGGAATTCGAATCTGTTCTGTGCCCTGACAGAGCTTGGGTGCCCTGCCCTGCCCCTACAGTTTTGCTTTTGTTTTATTCTTTTTATCTTGCTTCTTTCTTCTTTTATTTTCCCCTTATTCTTTTCCTTTTTTCTCTTCCCTTTTCGTGGATACCATTTTTTTCTTTCTGTTTTTTTGTATTATCTTTCTTTTGGTTCTTCCCATCCCATTTTTTCTTTTGCAGTTTTCCCATTTTAACATTCTTTTACCCTTGCTCTTTTCTCTCATTCCCCTCTCCCAAGACATTATGAAGGGTTTTTTCCTCGTTTTCTCATCTTTCACCTTTTTTTAAAATATATTTTTTAAAGTTTTTCTGCTCATTTATTTACATATTTATTTTTTCATTCTGTTGTACATAGGGTCACGGTGAGTCTGACTCCACAGCAGCTAACAGTTTCTTCCCACCTTCTGGTCATTTATTATCTTTTTCTGCTAGTGTGTGTGGGTGTGTGTGTGACTGTTCCTGTTTGTTTATGTGCTTTGAGTTTTTTGTTCTCTTGAATTTATTTGTGTTTTTTTAATTCATTTATTTTGTCTTAACTCAGTGGGAGACTGCAACCATTCCCACACAACCCAACCATACCTGCACCTAATGCAACCACACCCACTGAACGAGGGCCACCACTTGTTTTCGTACCAACTGACCAATGACAGACAGAGGCTGAGAGCAGTTCAATTCACCCTCAACTACTCTTTACAAATAGCTAACAGAGATCTGTGTACACACTCTCATTCTCTATCACACTTACCAGAAAATAGGTAGTACATGCACAAGTGTTATCAACTAGTGAGGAGAGAAGCACAGTACCCTGCTCACACAGATATATCAAAAGAAAATAAAGGAGAAAAAATAAATCTTGGACAAATCACACCAAATACAACCACAAATTAAACATAAATACAACAACACACAATGTCTCGGAGACAACTGACCATCACAATCCAGACAAAGAAACAAGATGAAATAGGAAAAACAAAGGACCAGGATACAAACCCAGAAAACAACAATGAGGAAGCAACAGCATTGGAACTCCATGATAAGAAATCCTAAAGAATTATATTTAGGTATCTCAACAGACTGAGAGACAGATCAAGGAAAACACTGATAAAATTCAGAAAAAACTCGAATAATTTAGGAAAACGATACAGGAATAAACTGACAAAATAAACTAATTATTAGAAACCATACAAAAACAACAAATAGAAATTCAGAAGATCAATATTAAGATTTCAGAAATAGATGATACATTGAATGGGCAAAGGACTAGAATCGAATCAATGGAAGACAGAATTAATGAGATTGAAGACATGTATGTCTATAGTACTTTGGTAAGGGGTGAAACAGAAAAAAAGATCAAAATAAAATGAAGAAAGTTTAAGATTAATGTGGATACCATCAACAGGAATATCCTACATATAATCAGAATTCCAGACCGGAGAAGATGAACCAAAAAAAAAGATAAAAATAAAATGAAGAAAGTCTTAAGATTGATGTGGGATACCATCAAAAGGAATAACTTACATGTCATTGGAATTCCAGAACTGGAGAAGACAACTAAAACCACAGAGAAAATTGTTGATTTGTTGGAAGAAAACTTCCCTAATATGATGAAAAATGAGGATATATCCATTCAATAAATCCAATGAATCCCAAAAACGATAGTCCACAAAAGAAAATCATAAAGACATATCATAATCAAACTCACCAAAACCAAAGACAAAAAAAGAAGCCTGAAAGCAGCACAAGAAAAACAAAAAGTTACCTACCAGGCGCAAACAATAAGACTAAGCTTGAATTTCTTGGTAGAAATCATGCAGGCAAGAAGGAAATGGGATGACATATATATATAAAACCCTTAAAAAAAAAAAAAAAAAAAAAATTCCAACCAAGAATTATATACCCAACAAAACTGTCTCTCAAATATCAGCATGAAATTAGAACATTTCCAAATGATGATAAATTAAGGGAATTTGTTAAAACCAGACTAACCTTACAAGAGATGATAAAGGGAGTCCTTGGATAGAGAACGAACAACAGCAAACAACAACCAATGATTAACACACACATTAACATAACCCAGAAACCAAGCAAGGTATAGAAGTATCGAAAGTAAAAGAAGCTTACAAGACAGTAAACAGGGAACCAGAGATATCAACTGATAAATGAGGATGATTACAAAAAAACAAACAAAAGGAAATAAACAGTGTAGTTACAGAATTTCTAAATGGCGAAGAAGTCAAGATAACTGCAAGACAGAATGACAGAATGTTCTCAACTTGGGAAGAATCACAAGGGTAACCTCATAGAAAAATAATATACCTTCGCATAAAAATAGAGGATGAGCAGAAACATTTACCAATAACAACAAAGGAAATAATAACATGATTCATAAAATAAGCACAGCACAGGATGTTATATGGAACAAAGAAATTTGCAACACCACACACACAAAAAAACACTTAACAAAATGATAGCAACAAATTCATACTTATGGATATTTACACTGAATATAAATAGATTAAATGCAATGACTCAAGAGACAGAAAGGTAAAGACTGGGTAAGAAAATATAACCCATCGATATGCTGTCTAAACAGACACACCTGAGAGACAAAGACAAAGACAGACTAAAAATCAAAGACTGGAAAAAGTATCACCTGTATCAAGCAAATGGCAATCAAAAAAGAGCAGGTGCAGCAATATTAATTTCAGATAAAACTGACTTTAAGACAAAGATCATCTTAAGAGACAAGAACATTATATAATGATTAAAGAATTGATTGAACAAAAGGACATAACAATAGTAAGTATATATGCACCCAATGAAAGAGCCCCAAAATACATTAATAAGCCTTTAACAGAATTGAAAAGACAAACAGATTAATCCACAGTAATAATAAGAGATGTTCATACACTACTTTCAATGAAAGATACAAAAAGTGGAACGAAAATGAATAAAGACACAGAAGAACTAAACAATACAATCAACCAACGTAACCTTACAGACATCTACAGAGTACTTCACCAAACAACAGCACAATGTACATTCTTTTGAAGTGCACATGGAATATTCTCCAGAACAAATCATATGTTAGGCCACAAAGAGAGCCTCAATAAATTTTAAAACACTGAAACAGTGCAAAGCATCTTCTCAGATCACACTTTAAAATTAGAAATCAACACTACAAAAATGAACAGAGAAAGAGCAAACACATGGTAACTGAATAACCTCCTCCTTTAAATCTACTGGGTAGTAGAAGAAATAAAAATGAAATTTAAAAATTCCTTCAATCAAATGAAAATAAAAACACAACATACCAATATCTTTGGGGCACAGCAAAAGCAGTAATTAGAGGGAAATTTATAGAGTGAGCCAAAATCAACACCTTAACCAAACATCTACAACAATTAGAAAAAGAACATCAAAAAAGCCCATAGCACCACAAAAAGAGAAAAAAATAAAGATTTGAGCAGAAATAAATGAAAAACACAATACAACAAGAATAGAAGTTGGTTCTTTGGAAAGATTAGTAAAATTGACAAAACACTGGCAAACTTAACAAAGGAAAAGTGGGAGAGAATACAAATAACAAAAATAAATGAAATGGGTGATGTCAAAACAGAACCAACCAAAATAAAAAGGATAATGTCAGAATATTATGAAGAAATGTATTCCAAGAAATTTGAAAATCTAGAAGAAATAACAGATTTGTAGAATCATACTACTTCCCTAAACTAACACAGACTGAGGTGGAAAATTTAAACAGACCAATAACAAAAAAGAAAATTGAACAGGTCATAGAAAATTACCATCAACAACAACAACAAAAATTCACTGGAGAATTCTACCAAATGTACAGAGAAGAACTGACACCAATCCTACTCAAACTATTCTAGAACACAGAAAAGGATGGAATCCTCCCAAATTCATTTTATGAAGCAAACGTAACCTTGATACCAAAACCAAGCAAAGACATACTAAAAAGGAAAACTACAGACCAATATCCCTCACCAATATACATACAAAAATCTTCAACAAAATCCTAGCCAAGAGACTCTAACAACATACCAAAAAAAAAAAAAATAATAATAATACATCATGACCATGTGGGGTTCATACCAGTTATTCCAGGATGGCTCAGTAGTAGGACAAACATCAACATAACTCATCACATAAGTAAAATAAAGGAAAAGAATCACATGATCATATGCAGAAAAGGCATTTAATAAAATCTGCCAAAGGGACAAGGAGGCAGCATCTTCTGACCTCCTCTAACTCCACAAGAGGAAAACAGAATCAACATCAGCAGCTCAAGGCCTATTCCTATGAGGCCAGACACATCGCCACCCTCCAGCACTCTTACCAACCTTGACACCAACCATCCCTCTCACAGTACCCACCACCTCTCTGGGTTTGATAATTCAATGCAGTGGCCACAGAGAACTCACAGATTATGGGGTTTATTAGGGAAGCAATAGGCTACAATTCAATTTCAGAAATGCGCTCAGTCTCTCTCACCCGGCACTCTCTCTCACCCAGCACTCTCTCTCAGCAGCACATCCCTCTCAGCCAGCAGTCAGAGTGATTACTTCTGCTTCTAGGAGAGCTCATTTTGAGTCTAGCAAGAATGGCAAAACTAACCAACCCAAACATCAGAATTCTACACACCTGACAGCGAGAGAACTTTCCCAGAAGAATACTTCATGCTGCCCCAGGTGGACAACTTTAACAAGCAGCTACTCAGCTGTTCATAGAAAAGTGGGAGTTACAAAGCTTATGGCTAGAAAGGCCATACAATGTAATTCCCTACACCACAAAATCCAGCGCCCATTCCTGATAAAAACTCTCGGCAAAATAGGAATAAAAGGGACATTCCTCAACATAATAAAGGGCATATATGCAAAACCAACAGCCAACATTATTCTCAATGGAGAGAGACTGAAAACATTCCCCTTACGAACAGGAATCAGACAAGGATGCCCTCTATCTCCACTTCTATTCAACACTGTATTGGAAGTCCTCACCAGGGCAATAAGGCATTAAAGGGAAATCAAAGGTATTCAAATTGGTAAGGAAGAAGTAAAACTATCCTTACTTACAGAGGACATGATCCCATACATAGAAAACCCCAAAAGACTCACCAAGAAAACTACTAAAACTTATTGAAAGATTTATCATACTGGCAGGATACAAGATCAACATACAAAAAGGAATTGGATTCCTCTACACCAGCAAAGAGAAAAGGAAAAGGAAATAGGAAACCAACACCATTTACAACAGCTACTAAAAAAAATAAAATACATGGGAATAAATCTCACCAGGGACCCAAAAAAACAATACAAAGAAAACTATAAGACACTACTACAAGAAACTATAAGAGGTCTACATAAATGGAAGAACATACCATGCTCATGGATAGGAAGACTGAATACTAAAAATGTGAATTCTACCCAAGTAATCTATACATTCAAGGCAATCCCAATCCAAATCCCATCAACATCCTTTAAGGATATGGAAAAACCAACCACTAATTTTATAAAAGGAGCTCCAGTAGCATAGTGCCTAAGGCACTTGACTGCTAACCAGAAGGCTGGCGGTTCAAACCCACCAGCCACTCCTCAAAAGGGAGGTTGGGCAATCCTACTTCTGTAGTGATACTGCCTTGGAAACCCAAAGAGGGGTCGCTATGAGTCGGGTCCGACTTGATGGCACATAACAACAACAACAATTTTATACAGGGGAGCTCTGGTAGCATAGTGCCTAAGGCACCTGACTGCTAACTAGAAGGCTGGCAGTTCAAACCCAACAGCCAATCATTGGAAGGAAGGTTGGGCAATCTACTTCCATAACGATACCGCCTCGGCAACCCAAGGAGGGGTCGCTATGAGTCGGGTCCGACTTGATGGCACATAACAACAAGAACAATTTTATACGGAAAGTAAAGAGACCTCAGATATGCAAAGCACTACTGAAGAAGGAAAACAAAGTAGGAGATTCCACTCTCTTGGATCTCAAAACCCAATAGATAGCCACAGTAGTCAAAATAGCCTGGTATTGGTATAGCATCAGACATATAGACCAATGGAACAGAATTTATAACCCAGAAATAGATCCATTGACCTATGGTCAGCCGATCTTTAACAAAGGGCCAAAATCCATTAAATGAGGAAGAGACAGTCTCTTTAACAAAAGATGCTGGCAAAAATGGATATCCATTTGCAGAAAATGAAACAAGAGCCATACTCAGACCATACACAAAAACTCCAGATGGATCAAAGACTTAAATGTGAAACCTAAAACTATAAAATTCTTCAAGGAAAAAATAGGGGCAAATTTAGGGGCCCTAATTTATGGCATACATAGATTGTCAAGCATAACCCAAAATACACAAACAGCAGAAGATAAACTAGATGAAGGGGATCTTCTAAAAAATTAAATCTTTATGTGCTTCAAAAGATTTCTCGAAATGAGTAAAAAGATAACCTACAGATTGGGAAGAAATATTCAGCAACAACATATCTGACAAGGGACTTATCTCTAAAATTTATAGAAAACTCCAACACCTCAACAACAAAAAGACAAACAATCCAAATCAAAAATGGGCAGAAGACATGAATACACACTTTACCAAAGAGGAAAGTCAAGTGTCCAACAAACACAAGAAGAAAAGTTCGCCATCATTAGCCATTATTAGAGAAATGCAAATCAAAACAAGAATGAGATACCATCTCACCTCAGCATTAATAGCAAAGGTCAACAAGACAGGAAATAACAAATGCTGGTGAGGACGTGGAGAAACTGGGACTCTCCTACACTGCTAGTGGGACTGTAAAATGATACCACCTGCAAAAAGGACAGGGAGGCCACATGCTATGACCTCCTCTAATCCCACAAGAGGAAGGCAGAATCACCATCAATAACACAAAGCCTATTCCTACAAGGCCAGACATGCTGCCTCCCTCCAGCCCTTTCTCCAACCGTTCATCCCAAAGCACCCACCACCTCTCTCCTGGGTTTGATAATTCGCTGCAGTGGCTGGCCACACAGAGCTCACAGATTATGGGGTTTATTAGGGAAGCACCACAGGCTACAATTCAAGTTCAGGAAAAATGCTCAGTCTCTCTCCCAGCCCACCATCCCTCA
>NW_006921641.1:4440000-4440581 GCF_000298275.1 Orycteropus afer afer | reverse complement strand
CCAGCAGTCAGAGAGAGTTCTGCCTCTAGGAGGCCTCCTTTTGAGCTTGGCAGAGTGGCCAAACCAACCAATCATAACCACAGAATTCTAAGCACTTGAGAGTGAGCCTCCCATAACATTGCATTGTGCCATGCCCAAAAGAAATAACCCAGGTAGATAACATTTACAATCAGGAGCTCCTCAGTTGCTCACTCCACCACTGAGTTTACAATGACTTATGGGTAGAAAAGCCATATTAAGTAATTTACTACAATGCACCACCACTGTGGAAAGCACTATGGCGATTCCTTAAAAAGTTGGAATTAGAAATACCATCTGGCAATCCTGTTACTACTTATATATCCTAAAGAAGCAGAGCCAGGACACAAACAGATAAATCCACACACATGCTCACTGCAGCACTATTCACAATAGCAAAGAGATGAAAACAACTTAAGTGTCTATCAACAGAAAAATCAACAACCGAACTGTGGTACATACACACAATGGAATACAATGCCATATAAAGAATAAGGCTTGCAAAAAGGCCAAGGAGGTCCCATGTTCTGACCTCCTCTAATCCCACAAGCAGAAGACAGGAT
>NW_006921641.1:4438001-4439659 GCF_000298275.1 Orycteropus afer afer | reverse complement strand
GAGAGAGTTCTGCCTCCAGGAGGTCTCCTTTTGAGCCCGGCAGGGTGGTCAAACTAGCCAATCATAGCATCAGAACTCTAAACACCTGAGAGAGAGTGGGCACCTCCCAGGACATTGTTTTGTGCCACTCCCAACAGAAATACTGCAGGCGGACAACTTCAGCAATCAGGAGCTCCTCAGTTGCTCATAGAAAATCCCACCTTGGAGTTTACAAAGACTTATGGGTAGAAAAGCCACACTAAGTTATTTACTACACCGCAGGCTACCCCCTGGCTTTTCTAGACATTTTCCCTTTTATGTTTCAAAAATTCACATCCCAAAAAAATCCCCTTCACCATCAGTTTAAGAATAACCACACCCATGAAAGTGTGTAAGCCAGCCACTTCATGCCTTTATCTCCCCCCATATTAAATAGCCAATTTCTAATTTGCCCATCCCTATCAAACCAGTACAAGCATGATCCTTTCTCTCTGGAGAATCTTCTGTTGAGGAGACAAGCATGGTCCTTTCTCTTGGAGAATCTTCTGTTCTGCTTAGAAACTTCAGCCATCTGGATCCATAAACAAGCAAAGTCCAGCCCAGCTCAAGCCATCAAATTGCAGCAACTTAACACCAGCTGTGTCAATCATCTTCCTCTTCGTTTGGTTGGGTTCTGGTCAGCTCAGCCCTAGCCATCCCAGCTAGGTCACGGGTACCAGCTGCCAAGTTTGGGAGTCACACTCTTCCCTTCACTTCAGACCAGCCAGCACCTTCTCTCACATCTTCAGTCTTCTGGGACTATTTCAATGCCTATAGGCTCACAATTCATCGCACTTCAGACCAGCCAGTCCTTCCTCTCATCCCCAGCCTCTGGGCCTAGGTCAAAGAGTACCAAACTCAGCCTGTTTCTTCTTTGCTGCACTTCCCCCATTTCCACTCAGGTGGATCTAGGTGGTCACAAGCAAGTACCATATAACTCTACTACTCACTGGCTTCCTTTAACTTTCAGTCCTGGAAGGGGTTTCTTTCATGGACCATGACTTTCCTGCCTTGATGGACCCAAAGCCTATCTGCTTGCTCGAAATTCAAAAAGCCAAACAGTCATTTTTTTTTTTCAGGTTCTCTCTTCAAATGCAAATCTTCCCTTCCCTCAGTAGTACTGGGTGGGGCTCAGGTTTTCTACCTAAGCTCCTAGTATGGGCACTACACACAGGGCTGAAAACAAAAGCCTGTGTTTCTGCTGGGCAAATTCTATTTCCCCTTTTCAACATATCCAATCATGTATTGGCTGAAGGCGGACTTACACGCTCTGTTACACACATACCCATAATCGTTTCTAATGTACAAGCAGGTAAAAGAACATTCAATAGCCAAAGTACATTCAGATAAACACATAATCCAAAACACATAATCCTTTTAAAGACATTCCAGGTTCATCTCTTCACCTTGATTACCATCCCATTCTATGCATATGGTCTTGGGCCTTTGGCTGGGTGTAACCAAAAGCCCTAGCCTCTGGATCAATTACCTACTTTAAGAGGTAACACCAAAGAAAGTAACCATTTAAGAATCCAAAGTTTCACTTCAAGGCCCCTTCCTTGTTTCTTTTACAAAGTCTGGTGCTTCTGTGAGCCTGGAGCCACTGCAACGAATCCCACTTCTGACACCAACTGCAAAAA
>NW_006921641.1:4429876-4437548 GCF_000298275.1 Orycteropus afer afer | reverse complement strand
CCAGGAGGTCTCCTTTTGAGCCCGGCAGGGTGGTCAAACTAGCCAATCATAGCATCAGAACTCTAAACACCTGAGAGAGAGTGGGCACCTCCCAGAACATTGTTTTGTGCCACTCCCAACAGAAATACTGCAGGTGGACAACTTCAGCAATCAGGAGCTCCTCAGTTGCTCATAGAAAAAACCACCTTGGAGTTTACAAAGACTTATGGGTAGAAAAGCCACACTAAGTAATTTACTACACCGCAAGGCTAAACACCACATAACACGGATGAACTTGGAGGACATTATGCTGAGTGAAATAAGTCAATCCAAGAAGGACAAATATTATATTAGTTCACTACTGTACAATACAAGTTTAACTCTCCAGTTTTTTACCTGATCCTCATAACCAAGAAGCTAGGTCATTATCACACCATTTTCAGTTAACAATTTATACATGTAAAGGTTCATTTCAATTAATATAATACACTGGTTGGAAAACCATAATTTCAGCTTTTATATTCAAAACATATTTTCCTAAGAAAATCATGTTGCATATATATATACGTAACAAGATTAATTTTATGTAATGGAAACGTAAAGTATTATATTCTTTCCCAAGCTCAAATTTGTTTCTAAGCAAAAATTAGAATGTATGTATATGCAGACATTTTTTTTCCAGCATCTGCAACCATAAAACACCAATAAACTTATGAAACATCCACTAATAAAATATGGCTCTTCATATACAGATAAAAGCTACAGCAACTGAATCTTATAATTTTGTATGCCACAAAGAAAAACAGAACAGTGGTCATGAGTAACAGAAATAAATAGTTAAATCGAAAAAGTTCCAGGAGATACCACATTGATATTTTTTAAACAAGAGAAAGATGACTACAAAAAGTAAGGTTTCTCCTATTTCAACTGTATGTAATATGAAAGTAATTATTTTAAAAATGTCAATGTCAAAATATATATATATATTGCACACACCAGTTTCCAATGTATTGTTGTTACAAGTCAGCCCTCAACTCATGGAGATGCCCTGTACATGGATACTTTGTCATCCCCATGATCAGTTGCAGATCAGACTGCTGTGCTCCATTGGGTTTTTTTTTGTTGTTGTTTTTAAATTTTGTTGTTGTTCTTGTTGAAAATATACACACTAAAACATGTATCAGTTTTGTTGTTGTTCTTGTTGAAAATATACACACTAAAACATGTATCAATTCAACTGTTTCCACGTGTACAATTCAATGACAACTCATTTATATTCTTTAAGCTCTGCAACCATTCTCATCTTCCTTTCCTGAGCTGTTCATCCTCCATTAGGTTTTCACTGACTGAAGTAGATAGCTAACCATTTCTTCTCAGCCTGTCTTATTTTGAAAGCTCTGCAGAAACCTGTTCAGCAACATACAAGCCTCCACTGTGCATGGGACCCATTGGCTAGTAATCAAACCCAAGGCTCTTAGCGTGGAAGGTGAGAATTATGCCACTGAACCACCACTGCCCCAAAACCAGTTGCCATCAAGTCAATTCCGACTCATGGTGACTCCATGATCTCACAGTAGAACTGAGTTCCATTGGATTTTTAATAGCTCATTTCCACCTTCCCATCTCCCCGCCGCCCACCCCAGGAATAAATCTCCAGGCCTTTTTCTAAGCAACTCTGATAGACTCAAACTTTTAACCTTTTGGATAGCAGCCAACCATGTTAACTTTTTATGCCACCAAGGGAAAGTATAATGGCACTAAATCATGCATTTCTAGGACAAAGTTCCTTTAGCTATACAGAGCTGGAGTTTGAGGAAAATTCTCATCTCCAGATCTATGTGACAAGGAGAAGAGTAAGCAGGCAAAGTACAAACAAACAGGTTCTGATTGGACCCAGTCAAGAAAAAGACTACCTACCATCTTAAAACACATTCCCTATCTCCTGGATACCTGGAAAAATTGCCACCCAGATCTCAAGAGTACTAGTTTCCACACTCTTTAGTAGGTATCTGGAAAAAGGCAGTAACATCCTAGTTTCTTCCCCACTCCATACGGGCCAAGTACTAAAAACAAAAAGTCCTTGCCTAAAAATCGTCTCTGGAGAAACAGAATGCAAGGAAGCAACTATGCTGCAATGATGAAGTGAGAAAGGAAACGATATCTCAAAACACTGAACCTTGGCAAAAACTGAAAATGGTGTCAAAATATATACACTACAATGAGCTAGCTTTTTGCACACTAACAGTCTCATTTCTGAAACTTATTTAAAATAATATTAAAAAGTAGAGACAATTAAAAATAACCCCCAATACATTGTAGGATTATACACATGAATCACTTTGCATTCAAGTGTTCTAAAAATTGCGAACATGATTAAGTTTAAATTCCATCCAGACTCTTAATATAACTAATTTAAATTAGTTTTAATAAATGTTTCTCCTGAAATTAGCACTCCATAACTAAACAGGAATGCGAGAAATACAAAGTAGCAGATGGAGAAGGAAATTCTCATACAGCTTAGAATTTTTAAGTAAAAGAGTAGGGGAAAAAAAATAATGAAGAGCACAAACTGGCTGAAATTAAAAAGCTTTTGCCATGTACATTCAAAACTTAGAAAATACAAGCTGGACATACAAAGAATATATTTTCAAATTCAATATAAGGTATTAAAAAATTACTCTGAAGTATGGAGAATTAAATATAAGGAATTTTTAAGGTCAAATGTCAAAGGGATATCCAGTCCTAAAACTTCAAGCATTAACTATCATGACAATCATAAATTCTTTCAATTTATGCAAATAAACACAAAACACGTTTTTTTTTTAGCAACTTTTCTTTTTCTACTGAAATTAAACAATAACATCCCCTACAGGGATATAAATCTATGAAATAGAATGAACAAAATGAAAATATTTATTCAAAAACATTATTTCATTGCCAACAAGCTATACGGTTGGAAAAAAAAAAAAAAGAATTGGCAAAACTTATGTGATAGATACATTTACAACAACAACAAAGAGAGTAGCTGCTGAGGCTACTTACATACAACCAAACACCTCATGGGATTTGTTTCCTTGGTTTAGAAGGTTAGGTCATGGTTTCATGAGACATCCCAGTTAATTGGCCTAATAACATGTTTAATTCTTCTGTTCTAGTTTATTGCGTAGTGCCTGGAGTCTTAAAAGCTTGCAAGCTGCCATCCAAGATACAACAATTGGTCTCAATTCATGTGGACAAAAGAGGAAGAAGAGGAGAAAGACTATTAGGAGGAAATGAAACGTGTAGCTAATTGCTTCCATGAACAACTGCCTCCTTTGCCATGAGACCAGAACTGATGGTACCCAGCTATTATTACAGAACATTTTGATCAAAGGAAGGAAAATGCAGAACAGATTTTCAATTTCTCATGGACTCTAGTCTTCCTGGAGCCATAAAGGTTAATTAGTGAAAAATGTCCGACTTGAGCATTATGCTCTTTTAACAATTATCTATATGGAATCAAATTGATAAAAGCAACTGGAAAGATTAGATAGGAACCTTCGGGGGCAGTGAATTTATGTTAACGACACAGGAACAACTCAGAAATGGAGGGTGAGAATGGTTGCACAAGTCTAAGAATGTAAAAAATTTCACTTAATGCTATATGTAGAAAATATTGCATTGGTATGATATACAGAGTCAACAACATTTTTTAAAATTTCTTTAAAAATTACTAATATTGCATATGTTTTTCATCCTCTCTTTCACCAGTTAGAACTTACTGAGCTCACAGTATTTATACGAAGTTCCCTGGGTTGTATAAGCAATTTGCGACTAGTTGCTAACCAAATTCATAGGTAGTTCAAACTGAACCAGGGGCAGAAAAGCCTGGCAATTTGCTTCCATAAAGATTACAGCCAAGAAAACACTATGGAGCTCAGTTCTAATCATATGAGTCGAACTGCCTCAACAGGTTTTGGCTTGGTATGTATATGTTCTTGAAAATAGGTATTAGCATTGAGTAAGTCATTGAGTAAGGAGAGTAATTAAAGCAAAAGGAAGGAATTACATGATACAAGAGCTGAAGAGTAGATTTCAAAGAGCAGCTCAAGAAGACAAAGTCAATTATTATAATGAAACATGCAAAGATCTGGAGTTCGAAAACCAAAAGGGAAGGACAAGCTCAGCATTTCTCAAGCTGAAAGAACTGAAGAAAAAAATTCAATCCTCAAGATGCAGTATCGAAAGGCTCTACGAGCAAAATATTGAATGATGCCAGAAGCATCAAGAGAAGATGGAAGGAATACACAGAGTCACTGTACCAGAAGGAACTGGTTGATATTCATCCATCTAAGGAGATGGCATATGATCAAGAGCTAACGATACTGAAGAATGAAGTCAAAGCCGCACTGAAGGAACTGGTAAAAAAAAAAAAAAAAAAAAAAAAACAAGGCTCCAGGAACTGACAGAATACCCATTGAGATGTTGCAACAATGGAATGCTGCACTGGAGGCACTTACTCTTCTATGCCAAGAAATCTGGAAGACAGCAACCTGACCAAATAACTGGAAGAGATCCGTATTTGTACCCATTCCAAAGAAAAGTGATCCCAAAGAATATGGAAATTATTGAACAATATCATTAATATCACACACAAGTAAAATCTTGCTGAAGATAATTAAAAAACGGTTGCAGCAGTATACTGACAGACAATTTCCAGAAATACAAGCCGAATTCACAAGAGGATAAGGAATGAGACATAGCACTGCAGCCGTCAGATTGATCTTGGTTGAAAGCAACGAATACCAGAAAGATGTTTAATTGTGTTTCATTTACTATGCAAATGCATTTGACTGTATGGATCATAACAAATTATGGATAACATTGAGAAGAATGGGAATTCCAGAACACTTAAATGTGCTCATGAGGAAACAGTACATAGACCAGGAGATTGCTGTTTAAACAGAACAAGGGGACACTGAATGGTTTAAAATCGGAAAGGGAGTGCATAAGGGTTGTATCCTTTCACCATGCTTATTCAATCTGTATGCTGAGCAAATAATCTGAGAAGCTGGACTATATGAAGAAGAACACAGCATCAGGATTAGAGGAAGACTCATTAACAACCTGCTATATGTAGACGACACAACCTTGCTTGCTGAAAGTGAGGATAACTTACAGCACTTACCGAGAAAGATTAAAGACCACAGTCTGCAGTATGAATTACACCTCAACATAAAGAAAATGAAAATCTTTACAACTGGACCAATAAGCAGCATCACAATAAATGGAGGAAAGAGTGAAGTTGTCAAAGAATTCTTATTACTTGGTTCCATAATAAATACCAATGGAAGCAGCAGTCAAGAAATCAGACATCATACTGCATCGGGCAAATCTGCTGCAAAAGACCTCTTTAAAGTGCTGAAGAGCAAAGATGTCTCTTTGAAGACTTAAGTGCATCTAATCCAAGTCATAGTATTTTCCATAGCCTCTTATGGATGTGAAAGCTGGAGAGTGAATTAGGAAGACTGAAGAGGAGTTGATGCTTTTGAGTTGTGCTAGTGGCAAAGAATACTGGAAGAACCCTGGATAGCCAGAAGAATGAACAAATCTGTCTTGGAAGAACTGCAGCAGGAATGCTCCTTGGAAGCAGGAATGGCCAGACTTCCTCTCACCTACTTTAGTCATGTTGTAAGAAGGAACCATTCCCTAGAGAAGGATATCATACTTGCTAAAGTGGAGGGTCAGCAAAAAACAGAAGAAGGCCCTCAACAAAATGAACTGACACAGTGGCTACAATGAAGGGCTGAGGTATACCTAGAGTTGGGAGGCTGGCGCAGGACCAGGCAGTGTTTCGTTCTGTTGTATGCGGGGTCACTATGAATTGGAGCCAACTCGACGATACCTAACAACAATAAGTCATTGATCTTGCAAAATTCTATCATGCAATCTCTCATTTTCTCACCAAGGCTGCATTTTCCACCTTCTCTGTTTCTATCTTTTGTATTCCAATCACCAGTTAACTATCAATACAACGTGACTGCATGTATAGTCAATTTCAGACTGCAGAAGTTAGTAAAAATTTTCAGTTTCTTCATCTTTGGCTTTAGTGGTTGGTGTATAAATTTGAATAGTAACAGTATTAACTGGTCTTCCTTATAGGCATATGGATATTATCCTATTACTGACAGCATTACATTTTAGGGCAGATCTTAAAATGTTCTTTTAAGAACATTTCTCTTCATTTGCCATTCCTCTTCAATTTGTCATTTCTGGCATACTGAACCATAAGGCTATTCATTTCAGTTCACTAATGCCTAGGATTTTGATTTTTATGTTTTCCATTTCATTTTTTAAAACAATTTCCAATTTTCTTAGATTCATATTTCATACATTCCACATTCCAATTACTCATGGATCTTTGCAGCTGTTTCTTCTTATTTTGAGTCATACCACATCAGCAAATGAAGGTCAAGAAAACTTTACTCCCTCTGTGTCATTAAGGTTGACTATACTATGAGGAGGCAGCTCTTCCCCAGTTGTATTTTGAGTGCCTCCCAATCTGAGGGGATCATCTTCTGGCACTGTATCACACAACATTTCACTGCTATCTGTAAAAGTTTTCAGTAATATATCAGAAAATCCTTCACTGCTGTTATAAGGGAGCTCTGGTGGCATAGTGCCTAAGGCATTTTGACTGCTAACCAGAAGGCTGGTGGTTCAAACCCACCAGCCACTCCTCAGAAGGAAGTCTGGGCAATCTACTTCCATAGAGATACCACATTGGAAACCCAAGGAGGGGTTGCTATGCATAGTCAGGACTGACTCAACAGCAGTGAGTTTGTTTTTTGGCTTTTTCCCTATTCATAAGGTTTCTCAGTGGCCAATTTTTTCAGAAGTGGACGGCCCCATGCTTCTTCCTAGTCCTCCATAGTCCAGAAGCTCCGCTGAAACCTGTCCACAGTGGGTGACTCTGCTGGTATTTAAAATTCAGCAAACTGACAGATGACTGGTAGATATAGATAGATAGATAGATAAACAAATTTATCTCAAGGAAATGGCTCACCCAGTTGTAGAGGATAGCAAGTCCCAAGTCTGCAAATCAAACATCAAGCTGGAAGCTTTGTTTGACTCACAGCTGAGAAGGTGACAAACTCAAGATAAGCAGGCAATGTAACAGAGGCTGCTGGCTGCAGAAGCTGATGATTCCAGGATCAGCAGACAACACGGAAGGCTACTGGTACAAGTCCAGGAACCAGATATGACAACAAGCCGGATACAGGCTCCAGATCTAGCAGAAAGCCTGAGAATTTTCCCAGGACATCCATATGTATATTGGAAGAGCTCACATCCTTGAGCAAACTCATTTTCAACTGAGTGGATGCTGATAGCACATTTCACCATGGAAGTAATTACACTGTATCAGATATTCATCATGGGGAATGACTGCATCATAACTGTTAAGCCCTGAGAATCATAGCTCAGCCAAGTTGACACACAACCTTAAATATCACACCAACTGACCAACTGAAATCACAATTAAGAAACAAGGCCATTTCAACATTGTACTGGAAGTCCTAGCCAGGGCCATAAGGCAAGAAAGGGAAATCAAAAGCATCCAAATTTGTAAGGGAGAAGTCAAACTATCCCTATTTGCTGATGATATGATCCTATACCTAGAAAACCCAAGAGATTCAGTCAAAAATCTACTGGA
>NW_006921641.1:4418791-4426926 GCF_000298275.1 Orycteropus afer afer | reverse complement strand
CAGGAGCCCATGGAGGGATGGACACTGGGAAGAGGTAACTGTGGGGAAGAGGTGGGAGGGGAGCTGTTGCATTGTGGTAAACTGTGGTCAATGTCATGAGAAAAGTATATGTGAACTGCTGTGTGGAAAGTGAATTTGCTCTGTAAATCTTGACCCAAATCACACACACACACACAAAAAATAGAATCAAGGCCTTTACTCTTATTAAAATGGCAATAATCAAAAAAGTAGAAAACAACACGTGTTGGTAAGGTTGTTGAGAAACTGGAACTCTCATCCATTACTGGAAGGAAAATAAAATGGTATAGCCACTGTGGAAAACAGTTTGGCAGCAACCCAGAATCCCAGTTTCACACACGGAAGTGAAAGTAGGAAAGGAAAGAGAAACCTGTACACCAATGTTCATTGAAGCACTTTTCATAATAGCCAACAGGCAGAAACAACCAAACTGTCTATCCACATATGAATGGCTAAACAAAATGTGGTATACACATACAACGAAATATTACTTGGCCATAAAGAGAAATAAGTCCTAATGTGTACCACTACATGAATAAACCTTGAAAACATTATGCTGAGTGAAATAAGACAGACAAGAAAGGGCAAATACTGCATGATCTACCATACACGAGTAAAGCAAATATAAGATTATGAGTGGTTGCCATGGGTGGGAGGGAGGAGCAAAGGGAGAACTTTGCTTAGAGGACACTGAGTTTCTGTTCATAGTGTTAAGAGTAATTCTGAAAATAAAGCAAAAACAGTTGCACAACATGAAAAATGTAATTAATACCACTGAACTATACATACAGAAATTGCTGCATCAGTGAATGTGTTGCTGTACATATGTTCATAACTTACCAAAAAAACAAAACAAAACAAAAAGAATCAAGGTAGAAAAGCATTTGCATCGAGAAAACCAGTGTGCAGGGTCCATACGTTAAACTCGTGTTTTTCACTCTCATGTAAGTCCCCCAGAATTAAATTTAAGCATTAATTGACTCAATTCTAATACATTTATTCTCCAGGAACCCAACAGATAAGAAGCAACAACTAAGAAGAAGATAAGAGACTACTACACACAATAACATCTACGAAAAATTACATACGCATGCAAAAACAATTTTAATAAACAAGACTACGCCTTTGTCAAAACCCACAGAACCAAAAATCATACAGTTAACCTAAATTCATACAAACTAAATAAACAAACAAACAAAACATCAACCATATATCTGGATATCCCAGAACACAAGATACAAAAAATAAAAATAAATAAAAAAACAACTCACTGCCATCAAGCAGATTCCAATTTATAGTAACACCCTATAGTGTAGTGCCTAAGGCATTTGACTGCTAACCAGAGGCTGGTGGTTCAAACCTACCAGCCACTCCTCGGAAGGAAGGTTGGGCAATCTATTTCTGTAATGATACTGCCTCGGAAACCCAAGGTGGGGTCGCTGTGAGTTGGATCCGACTTGATGGCAGTAAGTTTGGGTTTCCAAGGCAGTAAATCTTTACAGAAGTAGATTGCCCGGTCTTCCTTCAGTGGAGTGGCTGGCATGGAAAATAGACTGTGACAAATGAATCTAACCGTATTATAAACGCATGATACAATTTCGCTGAAGCAGGTGATGGGGAAAACCAGTTGCAAAGCTTAGTAACTTACATCTGGAATTCAATGTTTTGACTAGAAATTTAAAGACTAATGACACAAGGAAGTTGTAAATCTATCTATGGGTTAAAAATTCTAAACCTGCTTTAAGATGTAACCCAACTCATACCGGCCCTACAGGATGGAGCAGAACTACTCCATAGAGTTTCCGAAGCTTTAAGTCTCAGGGAAACAGACTGCCACATCTTTCTCCGTGGAGCAGCTGGTGGGTTCAAACAGCTAACCTTGTGGTTAGTAGCCAAGCACTTAACCACTGCACCACGATGGCTCCTTTTTATTATAGTGGGGATGAATAAATAAATAACAATGGGTGATGAGTGGGAGCCAGGTTTCTCACTGTAGGAGAGAGAAGTTAAAATAAGCAAGGAAAAGGCTAGTATGAAACCGGTGGTATGGATTAGAGTGGGAGAAATGAGTATGAACTCATGTTTAGCTTTATATACAGATGGATACAGAAATAATTATAGATATGTTTATGTCCACAGTATACACATATTTCCTATCTCTATACTTCCGTAGTATTATTGCCTCGGAAACCCAAGGAGGGGTCGTTATGAGTTGGGTCTGACTCAACGGCACATATCAACAACAACAATCCAGAGATAGGGTCTACAGGCAGTGAAACTCAGTAGCAACAAACACAGCATGCAGATTGTACCCTTTAAATACCACAGGACTCCTTGGAGAAATGGCTGATTCAAAGTCTAGGGCAGGAGAAATGCAAGGTGAGCCCGGAGCAGGTTGCAAAGTCAGAAAGCAAGAAGTGCTCAAAAAAAAACAAAAGAATGGAACATACCAAAGGGATGCAGGAGTAAACCTGAAAAAGCTCCCAATGATTAAAGCTGGAAAAACTTAAATAACAAAATAATGTAGTATTGCATTACCTCCCAAAATATAAAATAAATATACATGAGCCTACATTGGTATAAATAAATGGTTGAACAAATAAATAAGTGGGAAAAAGGAATAAATCTTTCTTAGAAAATACCTCCACAAATAATTCAAGTAGAATTAGTGAAACTCCTCCAAGACTAGAGCTTTGATCTCTACCTACTGTTCCACCCCACCCCTTGAGTATAGCCTGGACTTCGGTGATTCACATCCAAAGAACACAATATGAAAAGGTGAAAATAGTAAGTTTACAGTGGAGAAATCCAGCATATACTATTTTAACCAAATGATAAAAGATTAGTATTACCAAGGTTAAAATCTTGTTTTTTTAAAAAAAAAAAAAAAAACAGTTCCCATTGAGTCAATTCCAATTCATGGCAACCCTGTGTGTTTGAGTAGAACTGTGCTCCACAAAGTTTTTAATGGCTGTGATTTTTCAGAAGTAGATTACCAAGTCTTTCTTCTGAGGCACCTCCAAATAGATTCAAACAGCCAACCTTTCAGTTAATAGTGCTCAACCATTTGGACCATCCAGAAACTCCTAAAATCATGTAATCACCAAAACAGTATGATGAGGAGGTCATTTCACTTCTCTGGTATTCTTCCCCAAAATCCATAATCCCAGTCTGTTGTTGTTGTTGTTGTTATGTGCTGTCAAGTCGTCTCCGACTCATAGCGACCCCTCCTCCTTGGGTTCCTGAGGCAGTATCACTACGGAAGTAGAAATCCCAGTCTACTCATGAGAAAAACATTAGACAAACCCAAATTGAAGAACATTCTACAAAAACATTCCTTAAAAATTCCTCAAAATTGTCAGGGTCATGGAAACAAGGAAAGACTAAAGAAAGAATCTGTTACAGATCAGATGAGATGCAAAGTGATATCCTGGATTAGATACTGTAACAGAAAAAGATTAGTAGTATAAAACGAATGAAATCTGAAAAAAAAAAATTTAGTTTAGTTAATAGTAATGACCAAGTACCATTCTTAGTTTTGACAAATGTATCATGGTAATGTATGATGTTAACATTAGAAGAAACTGGGTGAAGGATATTCAGAACTCTGTATTATCTCTGCAACCTTTCAATAAATCTAAAATAACAATAAACTTATCACTAAACCCAGTGACACCACTATTTTCTAACATAGTAAAATATGATCTCTATTGACTGTTGAACAAAATAGGAAATAAGTCATGTATTACTTGAAAGGGATTTTCCCAATCCCTAAAATTAAAGATATAACACTGAATTTACCTAAAATACTTAGCAATCCAAACTGATTTCTTCTTACATGGTTACAAATAGCAAAAGTTTCATCTTACATATTTTCAACAGAAGTTAGTGTTCTTTTCTCTTATTTTGGTTTCAACAACTGTTTAGAATCGTATTTTTTATTTGTAACGTCTTAGCCACAACCAAACACCTTGAGGGAGTGAGTAGCTGGGCCCGAGGACTTGGGACCATAGTCGGAGGGGACATCAAGCTCAATTGGCCATAACATACCACATGGAAACAGTTCTAAATCCTACTTTGGTGAGTACTGACTGGAGTCTGAAAAGCTTACGAGTGGCCATCTAAGATCCAACAATTGGTCTCTCCTCCTCTAAAGCAAAGAACAGAGCAAAGAAGAGTGAAGAAAATCAAAGACACATGGAAACAATTAGTCCATGGGAGGAGTAGACCATGGACTGAGACCAAAACAACTAGATGGTGCCTGGCTACCACTACTAACCACTTGGAAAGGGATCAAAACTGGAGATCCTGGATAGGAAACCAAAAAAAAACAAACTCACTGCTGTCAAATCAGATCCAACTCATGGCATGCCTCCTTGGGTTTCTGAGGCGGTATCACTATGGAAGTAGATTGCCCAATCTTCCTTCCAAGGAGTGGCCAGTAGGTTTGAACCATCAGCCTTCTGGTTAGCAGTCAAATGCCGTAGGCACTATGCCACTAGAGCTCCTATCCTGGATAGAATAGGAGAAAAATGTGGCACAAAACTCAAATCATAAAAAAGACCAGGTTTACTAGTCTGATAGAGACCAGTGAAACCCCTAAGACTATAGCCCCTAGTTATCCTCTTGGAATTAAACTCACTTCCATGGCTTAAATTCCAGCCAACCAATAGACAAACATACAAAGTTAACAATTACATCAGATAGCTGCACGACTCAGAACAATCAACTATGGGAAATCAGAAGGGCAGCATTTCAGCAAAGAGAAAGCTCAGAATGCAGGAATACATAGGACAAAAGGACAGAACAGAAAGGTACTCACAGGGAAAAAGTGGGAAGAGGGCTGTTATTGTGGCAATTACAATAACATCATGAAACAAATCGTGTATGAACTGTTGAATGGAAAAGGAATTTTCTCTGTAAACTTTCACATAAATCATTTAAAAAAAGAGATAAATTTATATTCCACAGGCAAATTCATAAACCAGAAACTCTAACCTATATGTAATGCTTAACTTTAATGACATAATAGAACAAAGTCATTGATGTTAAGGCCTTCAATTTTTAATAGGTATAACTGTTACCTTTATTTACTAAGTTTAAGATACTAAGTAACTGAAATAATTTTCTTTCATATATTCTTTTCACTCATTCGTTCATTTATTTGCACATTTAATAAATTTTACAAAATGCCTATCATATTCCAGGACTGTTTCTGGTAGTAAGGATACAACAATAAACGAGGCAAGGAGGTCTTTGCTCCTATTGGGCATATAGCCTAAAGAGGGGAGACAGACAGTAAATAATAAAATAATTTCTAATTGTGATAATGCTGTGAAAGAAATAAACATAACTTTATTTATGGCCACTTCATGTGCAGTACAGAAGGGCTACTTAAAAAAAAAAAAGCAGACAAGAAAGGCACCCTAATGAAACAACTAAATTGAGACCCAAAGGATAAGATGAAAAGAATCAAAAAAAAAGAGCTGGCTGAACAAAGTTCTAGAGACAGAGAATACAGCAAGTGCAATAATGGCCCTATGGTAAGGAGCTTAGCATGTTGAAGACACTTGTTAGGAAGAAAGGCCAAAGTTTTAAGACTATGAAAACATGGTGAACAAGACCTAGAACGACAAAAGATGAAGTAGAAAAGGCAGGCAAAGGCTATGATTAGAAGCTTAAGCAAAACAGAAAGCCACTGATATTTAAGCAGAACAGTTACACTCTTGTTTACACACTTGTTTTGGTTCTCTACTGCTACTCTAACAGAAAATACCACAAATGGGATAGCTTTAACAAATAAGGATTTATTCTCTTACAGTTTAGGAGGCTAGAAGTCTGAGTTCAAAGTGCCAGCTCTAGGGGCTGGGTGAAGGTCTCTCGCAACCTTGGGCTTCAGCTCTGCCTCTTGCTCCTGGCCCACTGGAGCTGGGAGCATCTCTTAACTCAGGCAGCTGCTGGCTGCTGAGGCTGACAAACCCAAGGTCAACAAATAAAATGAAACAGTTCCAAGACATCAACCAACACAGGAAGACACTAGTTCAAGTCCAGAAATAGTCTCAAGACCAGCAAACAACACGGCAGGCCACATAGATGAAGGTCTGTCCAAATGCAGGAGCCAAAAAGCTCAGACCTTTCTCAAAGCTTCTCCTTACATGCTGGAAGCAGACTACATCGCTAAGGCAGCTCACAGCACAATCTACCATGGAGCTGATTACCAGTCTCATCAAGGCAATCACTACATCCAGCTGCCCAACCATTCAAAACCAAGCCCAGCCAAGTTGTCACATAACCTTAAATACCACAACATTATTTTTTTATGTTCTAACACATACTTGGTAAAGTAAAGCACACTAAAGAAATATAACTGAATATATAATTTAAGTCTAATTTGTCAGTAAATTTTCAGAAAATTGGTGTCAAACAAGTAACATAATAATCTAGTCAGATTAGTAATTCAATCATTCTAAAGCATTTACTGAGCTCCTGCTCTGTGCCAGACACTTCCCTAGATGCTGGAAATACAAAGATGATAGTGGTGATGTCACCTTCTATTCTGAGCAATCCAGTTTTCATCCTCAAGCCTCAAGCTGTGATTCTTAAACTGTGCTGTGTAATACAGCTACCTTTGGCGTATGTTAAAAATGTATATATTTAAGACCCATCAACTCTAATTCAATAGATTTCCAATCGCCCCTCTCCCCTTTTAATCAGCTCCCCATTTTCTTCTAGAGAATCATGCCATGCTATGCTACTGTGATCTATGGCATAATAAGCAGTATAGCACAGGTTGTCCTGGGAGAGTGTGTGTTTGCGTGTGTTAGAAATAAGCAGAGGGAGAAAGAAGAGATTGAGATTGATAACCATATGTCACTAGAGAGTTCTTGGTTTCTTTTTATTTATTTTCCACTACAATTTCCATGAAAAGAAAGGATTTCTACAGACCAGTGCTTATCAAAGTAATGTCTACAACCCCCTGAGAATCCCTGAGATCTTTACAGAAGATCCACCAGGTCAAAACCATTCGAACAATAATAACATATTATTTGCCTGTTTCACTCTATTAGCATTTTTCCCTGATGGTTCAAAATCAACAGTGAGTAAAACTGCTGACAGCTTATTAGCACTGGCACCTAACTATAACAGTAGTCATTACATTCGCCACTGAAAAAAAAACAAGACAAACCACAATTTTTATAAAAAAAAAAAGAATAAAAATTCAAGCTTTGAGAAAGTTTAAATTTTCAAAACTTGTTTCTTCAGCCCTGCACTTAAGAGCTCCCAAGTTAAAAGAACTCTTCTGATGAGACTGATAAGGATATTAACAAATATGATGTCTTGTAATACTGAAAGATCTGAATAACCCAGGGAATAAATATTTTCCATATGACTAGTATACAATGTTGCAAAATCCTACCTGGGTGAAAGATCCATTCAAAGTACAGTACAGACCAAAGGATTTTAATGAAAACAGATTATGAAAGGTTCATTGCTATGGTTTCAAATTCCATACTGCAACTGGCCTTTAAGAAACTATTTTTAGGGTTACTAGCTTGATTATGTTGATGGTTTACAAGGGTATACATATGTCAAACTGTATGTATCAAACTGTATATTTAAATAGGTACAGTTTATTATATGTCAATTTTATCTCAATAAAAGGATTTTAAAAAAGAAACTATCACTTGCTGATTTTCAGTGTAGCATCAAAGTATTCAAAATTATCTGAAAAAACTACATGAATAGGCTGCTCATTTACAGTTACTTACTTTATAAGTTTAGATTTTTTATATACTTCAATCAAAACAACATACCACAACAAAGTGGATTCAACAGCAGATATGAGAAACCAACTGTGTTCTATTAAGCCAGATATTAAAGATATTTGCAAATACGTAATATTCTTCTCATATTTTTTAAAAAATTTTACAAGATAGTTATTTTCATTAAAAATGTTGTTTATCCACTGAGACTAGAGGGACTCCGGAGAATCTATTGCCTGGAGACAATTCTTAAAATATAAGCAGAAACTAGGAGCTCTGGTAGCGTAGTGCCTAAGGCACTTGACTGCTAACCAGAAGGCTGGCGGTTCAAACCCACCAGCCACTCCTCGGAAG
>NW_006921641.1:4417781-4418691 GCF_000298275.1 Orycteropus afer afer | reverse complement strand
TAACCAGAAGGCTGGCGGTTCAAACCCACCAGCCACTCCTCGGAAGGAAGGTTGGGCAATCTACTTCCGTAGTGATACTGCCTTGGAAACCCAAGCAGGGGTCACTATGAGTGGAGTCCAACTCGATGGCACATAACAACAGCAACAAGCAGAAACTATCCCATGCAGTCATCTTTAAATTAATCAATAATTTTGCACAATAAATAATGTCTGTTTTGAGCACTGGACCCTACTGAAGACTTACCTAGGTAAGATCAAAATGACAATAGTACAGGCAGTCCCAGAGTTAGGATTCTACATCAAATCCTTCTTGTCCTTTAATATTATATAAATCTGCCCTCACTGTCAAATGACTGAATCAACCCCTATTCACAATAAATTGTTCACCACAGTCACCTTTACTTGCTGCAGGTGCAGCTTTTACATCACTGAAAAGACTTCTCTTATATTAAAGTAAGGCTAAATAAAGAACTAGATACCCCAGTTCAAACTTACCTACAAATTCCACTTAAAGACACACTTAGGAATGCGTCTCTTTCATAATCAGGGACAGCTTGTAACTCTAAAGCACAGATGAGAACAAAAGTGGTAAAACAAAATAAACAGAAGATCCACCAGGCCAAAACCAAACCAAACTCACTGCCATTGAGTCTATTCTAACTCATAGAGGCTCTTTTTGGGTTTCCAAAGCTGTAAATCTTTATGAAGTAGATTGCTCAGTCTTCCTTCTGCAGAGTGGCTGGTGGGTTTGAACCACCAACCTTCTGGTTAGCAGTCAGATGCCTTAGCTACTACGCCACCAGAGCTCCTTTGGGGAAACAAAACAGGGGCAGAAATAATGAGAACTGTGACATGATAACCTGTACATTAAAAATTATTGAATGGCTGTATATTTTGTTGTATATATATA
>NW_006921641.1:4397371-4417681 GCF_000298275.1 Orycteropus afer afer | reverse complement strand
ATATATGGTTGTAAATGTTACTCATGTTAACATGTAATGGGTTTATCGTTATTATTTTTAAATAAATTAAACCTAAGTATGTTTAACGTTTGTCAGTTTTAGTTTCTAATTCAGTAAATAGATGTAACCAACATAAACTAAAGCTCTTTGGGTATGTGAATACCCTTAAAGAACATAAAGAGATTTTAAAATCAAAAAGACTGAAAACTGCTGCTGTAAATCAAGTGAGATTTTATACAAGCTATTCAATTTTGGATTACCTTACTGAACACATCATTACAATACTCTTCTAAAGACCACAATAAGCAATGACCAAAAAAAGAGGAGTGTAGACTTCTGGAACAGACTGGCCAGATGGAATAGGCAGACAAACTACTCTGACCCTCTACAATAAAGAAATGATAAATCAATTGAAACAGAACAGATGATAATCCTGGAACCCCTGAGCTTCGGAGGGAAGGATAAAGAAACTGGATGCTCTGGTGGCATAGTGCCTAAGGCATTTAACTGCTAACCAGAAGGCTGGTGACTCAAACCCACCAGCCACTCCTCGGAAGACTGGGGGCAATCTACTATTTCTACTTCTATAGAAATACTGCCTTGGAAACACAGGAGCAGTCACTATGAGTCCGATTTGACTCGATGGCAGTGAGTTTGGTTTGTTTGTTTTAGTATAAGAAATTAAGGTGCTCTGTTGGCGCAGGACCAAAGGCATTTGAATGCAAACCAAAAAGTTGGTGTTTCAAACCCACCAGCCATTCTGCGGAAGGAAGACAGGGGCAATCTACTTCCATAAGGATTTACCACCTCAGAAACCCAATGGGGGTCACTATGAGTTGGAATTCACTTGATGGCAGTGAGTGAAAGTAGAAGAAACTGAATGAAAACAGCAAACAAGAAGACAAACAGAGCTGTGTACTGTTGAATGGCCTGAAAATGCAGCCATTTTGAATACCTGCAAGGGGCACTGCTATCCAGGCAGCAACCTGGTAATTGGCTCTGTTGCCAAAGATAGCACTGGCAGCCACACAGGTGGTTGATGACCAGAAAGCAACAATGCCCACATGACCCAACCACATCTGTATCTCCTACAGTGCCAATAACTGGGTGAGGGCCACCACCTGCTTCTGCATCAACTAATAAGGACAGACAGTTGCCAATACCAGATCTATCTGACCTCAACTCCTTTACAAGAACAGGGAACAGAGATCTGTGTGCACATTCTCATCCTCTGTCACCCTCACTAGGAGATAGGTGGTGAGTGTGTAACTGCTGCCACACTAGCAAAAAGAGTAGCACACCAACAGCATTGTTGTTGTTATGTGCTGTCGAGTCAAACCCGACTCATAGGGAACCTTCCTTGGGTTTCCGAGGCAGTATCACTATGGAAGTAGATTGCCCAACCTTCCTTCCCAGGAGTGACTGGTGGGTCTGAACCACCAGCCTTCTGGTTAGCAGTCAAGTGCCTTAGGCACTATGCTACCTCAGCTCCTCCTAACCCCATACCTAGGATATATCAAAACAAAATAAAGCGCTCCCCAAAATAACCTGGGCAAATCACACCAACATACAATTACCAATTCAATACAAATACATTGACACCATAGTGTCTCAGAGACAACTGACAATCCCAGTCCACACAAAAAAAGAAAGGTGTGGTACTAATAACGAAGAATAAGGGCCTCCCAAAGATGTCCATATCTCAATTATCAGAACCTAGAAATATGTTATGAGACAAAGCAAAGGCAAATTAAGGTTCAAATGTAATTAAGTTTGCCGACTCGATGGCAAACAACAACAACAACTCAGCTGACCTTAAAATAGGGAAATTATCCTGGATTACCCACCAGCCACTCCTCGGAAGGAAGGTTGGGCAATCTACTTCCGTAGTGATACTGCCTCGGAAACCCAAGGAGGGGTCGCTATGAGTTGGGGCTGACTCGACGGCACATAACAACAACAACAACCCAAGATTACAAGGGTCGTTTTAATTGAACAGAGGCAGAAGAGAGACATCCAGAGAAATGGAAGCATAAGCATACTCTTGCTTTGAGGAAGAAGAAACAGTGCAATGAACCAGGGAATATGGGCAGTGTCTAGAAGCAGGAAAAGGCAATGAATGAAACAAATTCTCTCCTTCAGCCTCCAAAAAGAAAGAAGCACTGGCAATATCTTGATTTTTACCCAGTGAGACTCATGTTGGACTTCTGAACTCCAGAATTATACTTATTTTGTGTTGTTTTAAGCCACTAATTCTGTGGTAATTCGTTGCAGCATCAATAGTAAACTAAAACAGAGTATTTTAGAAAGATCCTTACAACATGGTATTTACAATAAAAAAATGCAAGACTAGAGATACCATATTTTGAACTTTCAGGTCCTCAAAATTTGTCATACAAACACACAAGAGATGCTCTCTGTACATAAAAAAAATTCTGTTATGTCCTAACATGAAAAGATCGTTCAAGTATTAAATTTAACTACAAAAAACGGCAAACTACAGGACAATGGTACAATGTGTTAACCTTTGCTGGAAAAAAGAAGGGAGCAACAACTTATATTCACATTTGTTGTATTTACATAGAGAATCACCAGAAAGATATACAAGAAATTAATAAAAGTCTGTAAGAGAGAATATGGAATACACTGAGACAAGCACAGGATAGAGACTTCTGAAAGCGTAACTTTTTATATAGCTTTTATTTTAAAACATGAATGTATTCAAATTTATTTAAAAATATTTTTTATTGAAAAATTTACCATAGTCTCACCTCCTTTAAATATTAAACTAAAAATATTTCTAAGCCATAATTCAAATGTATTTTCAATTTCTACACTGATCTCAGAAAAGCACCAAAAAAAAAACCCCAATTTTTTTCAGCTCAGACAAAATGGTATTACTAGAATTGATAAACTTAGGTCAAGAAAAAAAAAATTTAAACCTACAAATAAGCTAATCATCTGAAAAAAAAACAAAATAAGCAATAATAAAATAAATAATAACCAGGTGAAATCAGCACTTACCCATTAACTTCTAAAACTTAAAAGCTATCTTTTAGCTTGAGCCTTCAGTGAAGCAGCTTAACTCCTCACTACTTAAAACTCAGAGGAGAATTCTATTAATAGGCAATACTTTCTGTGGGTAGAAGTTGAATAAAAAATTTAATTATTTCTTTATCTTTCTTAATAGTTCTACATGAAAGGACATACTTCTTTCTATATGGATTGGTACCTCTCCTTGATTTTTAATCAAGTTTTCAAGCTGAAGTCTCCTAGGTCAGGGGTCAGCAAACTACGGCCCTTAGGTCAAATCAGGTCTGCAATATTTTTTAATAAATGAAGTTTTCTCAAGTACAACCACACTTACTCATTTCCATATTAACTATTATTGCTTTCACAATACGATGGCAGAGTGGAATGGCTGCAATAGAGATGGTCTGTCCAGCCTAAAGTATTTACTTTACAGAAAAAGTTATGTGACCTCTGTTCTAGGTTTTTTTATTTCAACTGAAGATGCAAGCCCCCGTATAATAAGAACTTATCATTGCTTAGAATAAGCATTTTAGCTTGTTTACAGACACACAGAAAAAGAATTCCAGAAATCTGCAGAGAGTTTTGCTTGAGTTGTAGGCTCAATACGAGTCTGCACACGCATAAGGTGAAACCCCAAATGTACAGCAAAGAAAAACTTCTGAGGGTAAAGTAATTCCCAGAGCTCACAGAGCCTTAAATCATTGGTGCTACTCTGGTAGCATAGTGGTTAAGGCACTTGACTGCTAACAGAAGGTTGGCAATTCAAACCCAACCAGCCACTCCTCGGAAGGAAGATGGGGCAATCTACTTCCACAGTGATACTGCCTCGGAAACCCAAGGAGGGGTTGCTATGAGTCGGGTCCGACCCGACGGCACATAACAACAACAACAACAAACCACTAGGGTAAGTGGAAATACTTCATTGTTTATATGGAGCACTGAGATGACAGAATAGTCATGCCTTAATGATAGAACTATAACTAAAAACCCATTACCATCACGTCAATTCTGATTCAACAACCCTGTATAATTATATATGATATACTTAAGATACAACTATACTAGTCTTAAACTATCCTTAAAAAAAAAACAGTGTTTCTTTGCTATTCATAAGGTCTTCCCTGGCCAATTCTTTCAACGAAAGAGGGGAGGGCCATTCTTCTCAATGTTATCCACAGTTTGTTATTATCCACACAATCAAATGTCTTTGCATAGTCAAAAAAAGAAACTTAAATTTCAAAATGATCAAACTGACCTATACGTAACTGTCTGCCAGAAATAATGTTCAGCATTCTTTATGAATACCACAAATAACAGTACTTAATGAAGTAAAATTCACTATATCTAATTAAAAAAATTAATAGATATTAACAGAAAAATGGCAGCCATGTTGTTGTTGCTGTTGTTATGTGTCATCGAGTCATCTCTGACTCATAACAACCTATATACAACAGAACAAAACACTGCCTGGTCCTGTGCCAGCCTCACGATCCCTGTTATACCTGAGCCAATTCCTGCAGCCACCATGTCAATCCATCTTGTTGAGGGCCCTCCCCTCTTTCGTTGACCCTCCACTTTACCAAGCATGACAACCTTCTCCAGGGAATGGTCCCTTCTGACATGACCAAAGTAGGTGAGATGAAGTCTGGCCATTCTTACTCCCAAGAAACATTCCAGCTGCACTTTTCCAAGCCAGATTTGTTAGTCCTTTCAGCAGTCCACAGTACTTTCAGCATTCTTCGCCAACACAACTCAAAAGCAGCAACTCTTCTTCGGTCTTCCTTATTCACTGTCCAGCTCTCACATGCATATGAGGCAACAGAAAACACCATGGCTTAGGTTAGGTGCATCTTAGTCTTCAAGGAGATATCCTGGCTCTTCAGCACTTGAAAGAGGTCTTTTGCAGAATTGCCCAATGCAATGTCTTTTGATGTCGTGACTGCTGCTTCCACTGGTGTTGATTGTGGAACAAAGTAATATGGAGACTTTGACAATTTCAACCTTTTCTCCAGTCATCATGATGCTGTTTACTGGTCCAGTTGTTTTTGTTTTCTCTATGTTGTTGTTGTTGTTATGTGCCATCGAGTCCCCCTCCTTGGGTTTCCGAGGCAGTATCACTACAGAAGTAGACTGTCCCATCTTCCTTCCGAGGAGTGGCCGGTGGGTTTGAACCGCCAGCCTTCTGGTTAGCAGTCAAATGCCTTAGGCAGTATGCTCCCAGACCTCTATGTTGTTGTTGTTATTGTTGTTATGTGCCGTCAAGTCAAACCCGACTCATAGCGACCCCTTCCTTGGGTTTCCGAGGCAGTATCACTACGGAAGTAGGATTTCCCAACCTTCCTTCCAAGGAGCAGCTGGTGGGTTTGAACCGCCAGCCGTCTGGTTAGCAGGCAAGTGTCTTAGCCACTATGCTACCAGAGCTCCCTATCAGAGCTCTATAGTGAGGTGTAATTCATATTCATACTGCAGACTGATCCTATATTCTTCTTCATATAGTCCAGCTTCTCGGATTATTTGCTCAGTATACAGATTGAATAAGTATAGTTAAAGGGTACAACCCTGATACATTCCCTTCCTGATTTTAAACCATGCAGTTTCCCCTTGTTCTATTCAAACGACAGCCTCCTGGTCTATGTACAGGTTCCTCATGAGTACAATTAAGTGTTCTGGGATTCCCATTCTTCTCAATGTTATCCACAGTTTGTTATTATCCACACAATCGAATGTCTTTGCATAGTCAATAAAACACAAGTGAACATCTTTCTGGTATTCTTTGTTTTGAGCCAAGATCCATCTGGCATCGGCTATAATAATCCCTCTTGTTCCATGTCCCCTTCTGAATCCAGCTTGCATTTCTGGAAGTTCCCTGCACTCTGACATTGATTAAACATGCAATCAAGATGCACTGGTAATTGGAATGCCAAAATTGGAAAACAAAGAAGGATCAGTAGTTAGTGATAACAACAAGGCCAGAGATCTATGATAGAATTCTGCAAAACTAAAGACTTATTTCATTGCAAATACCTTTTTTCAACAACATAAACAATGACTACACATGTGGACCTTACCAGATATACACAGGAATCAAATCAACTACATTGATGGAGAGACACAATAGAGGAGCTCATTATCATCACTCAGAACAAGGCCAAGTTCTAACTGCAGAATAGACCCATCAATTACTCCTATGCAACTTTAAGATGCAGCTGAAGAACATTAACACAAGTCCACAAGAGCCAAAGTAAGACCCTGAGGATATCCCACCTAAATTTGGAAACCATCTCAGGAATCGATTTGACACACTGAACACTAATGACCAAACCAACAAACCAAACTCACTGCCATTGAGTCATTTCTGACTCATAGTGACCCCTCCTTCGGTTTCCAAGGCGGTATCTCTACAGAAGTAGATTGCCCAATCTTCCTTCTGAGGAGTGGCTGGTAGATTTGAACCCCCAGCCTTCTGGTTAGCAGTCAAATGTCTTAGGCACTATACTACCAGAGCTCCCCTAACAACCAAAGATTAGAAAAATTGTGGGAAGACAACAAAGGCATCATACATAAAAGAAAGTAAAAGATTCTTAAAAAGCCAGGAAAGAAAGAAAAGACCAAAATGGATGTCAGGAGATATTCTGAAACTTGCTCTTGAACAGAGAGTAAGAACTACAATAAAAGGAAGAAATGATCACATAAAAGAACTAAACAGAGATTTCAAAGGATGTCCTTAGAAGAAAAAGTATTATAATTATATATGCAAAGACTTGGAGTCATAAAATCTAAAGGGAAGAACACATTCAGCATTTCTCAAGCTGAAATAATTAAAGAAAAAATTCAAGCTTCTAGTTGCAAAACTGAAAGATTCTATGGGCAAAATATTGAACCAATGCAAGAAGCATCAAAAGATGTAAAGAATATATAGTCACCAAAAAGAACCTGTCGATGTTCAACCATTTCAGGAGGTACCAGATGATCAAGAATTGACCACACTGAACAAAGAAGATCAAGTTGCACTGAAGGAATTGGTGGAAAATACAGTTCTAGGAACTGACAGAATACCCACTGAGATGTTTCAACAGACGCAACAATGGAAGCCCTCACTTGTTTCTGCCAAGAAATTTGAAGACTGCTACCTAGCCAACCGACTAGAAGAGATGCATATTTGTGCCAGTTCCAAAGAAAGGTGATCTAACAGAATGCAGAAATTATAGAACAGTATTACTGATATCACAAGTAAAATTTGCTGAAGATAATTCAAAAACAGTTGCAGCAGTACACTGATAGGGAAGTGACAGGAAGTTAAACTGGATTCAGAAGAGGATACAGAACGAGGAGTATCATTGCTGATGTCAGATGGATCTGGGCTGAAAGCAAAGAATACCAGAAAGACGTTTACCTTTACTTACCCTGCAAAGGCATTAGACTGTATGGATCACAACAAATTATAGGTACCATTGAGAAAAACAGGAATTCCAGAATACTTACTTGTACTCATGAGGAACCTGTACACAGACTAAGCAGCAGCTGTTCTAACAGAAAAAAAGGATTCTAAGTGGTTTAAAATCAGAAAAGGTGTACGTCAGTGTCTTAGTTACACAGTGCTGCTATAATAGAAATAACACAAGTAGATGGTTTTAACAAACAAATTTATTCTCTTAAAGTTTAGGGAGCTGGAAGTCCAAACTCAGAGTACTGACTCTAGGAGAAGACTTTCTGTGTCTCTTGTTCCTAGAAGATCCCAGCACAGGGACCCTGAAGACAGTCTGCTCCTGGATCCTTTTCCTTGGTGTAATAGCCTCCCCTCTCCCCTTTCTGTCTCCTTTTATGGCTTGTAGGATAAAAGGTATTGTGGGCCCCACACCCCAGGGAAGCTTCCCTTACATTAGATCAGGAATGTGACAGGACTAAGGGTGTTGCAACCTACCCTTAATCTCTGTCCACTTACACCTGATTGGCTTATCACATCAGATAACATCATGGGGTATCATTAAGTATTGACCACAATACCTCATTACATAACTTCTAAAACACTAAGAATCACGGTCCAGCCAAATTGAAACGAAGTTTAATGTGACACAATTCATTCCACGACAGTCAAGGTTGTATCTTTTTACCATATTTATTCAATCTGTATGCTGAGCAAATAATACAAGAAGCCAGACTATATGAAGAAGAACACGGTATCAGGATAGGAAGAAGATTCTTTAACAATCTGTGACATGCAGATGACACAACCTTGTTTGCTGAAAGCAAAGAGGACTTGAAGCATTTACTGATGAAAATCAAAGATTACAGCCTGCAGGACAGATTACACCTCAACATAGTGATTACAAAAATCCTCACAAGTGAACCAATAAGCAACATCATGATTAAAAAAGGAAAATAACTGAAGTTGTCAAGGATTTCATTTTATTTGGATCCACAATCAATGCCCATGAAAGCAGCAACCAAGAAATCAAACGACATACTGCATTGGACAAACCTGTTGCAAATGACCTCTTTAAAGTATTAAAAAGCAAAGATGTCACTTTGAGGACTAAGGTACACCTAACCCAAGCCATGGTATTTTCAATCACCTCATGCATGCAAAAGATGGGCAATGGATAATAAAGACCAAAGAATACTTGATAACTTTCAGTCATAGTGTTGATGAAGAATAGTACCAGAACAAATAAATCTGTCTTGTTAGAAGTATAGCCAGAATGCTCCTTATAAGCCAAGATGGCAAGACTTTGTCTCACATTTTTACAGGTTTATCTGGAGGGTCAGGATATCATGGTTGGTAAAGTAGAGTCAGTGAAAAAAAGAGGAAGACCTTCAACCAGACAGACAGGCACAGTGGCTCCAACAATGGACTCAAATACAGCAACAATTGTGAAGATGGTGCAGGATCTAACAATGTTTCATTTTGTTGTACACAGGGTCACACTGTGAGTTGGAACCAACTCAACGGCACCTAACAACATCATCATCATATATTTTATAACAATAAATTTTTGAAGGTACAAAAGAAAGGATATTTGATATTACAATAAAAGTACAAAGAATTTTTTAAAATCCATTGGTATAGCAGAATGGGGGAAAAAAAAAAAAAAAAGGTTAGTATATCCCCAGTTTGAAGATGAAGAAACTAAGGGGAAGAACAGTTCATTATTTTATGCAATCCTATTGACAGTAATGACAGCATGTACTTCAAGAAAGATAGGAATCTTTATTATTCTGATTGCAAATCTCAGGTTTTTCTACTAAATGGTATTTTCTTGGAACTCTGGTGGCACAGTGCCTAAGGCATTTGACTGTTAACCAGAAGGTTGGTGGTTCAAACCCACCAGCCACTCCACGGAAAGATGGGGCAATCTACTTCCACAAAGATTTATGCTTTGGAAACCCAATGGGGATCACTAAATGGCAGTGGGTATGGTTTTTTTTTTTTTTAATGTTTTCTTAAGAAAGAAAAGAACATTGAATGTGATTCTAAGAATGATGTAAGGGTTGTGAGAAAAGGATTTTATGATCTGATTCACATTTCTAAAAATCTCTGACTACTATGCAGAGCACAAAATACAAATTGACAACCAATTAGGAAACTCTGGCAGTAGTGTTAAGAGATGGCAAGACCACAGTGGCTAATGCCAGACTTACATGTATTTGTCAAAAATAAATAAATAAATAAATGTTCAGGTGAACCCATATATACAGTGTGAAGATGCCGCAAAGCATTTTCTTTACTTGGCTCCCGCATTCCTCCTCATAAGACGCTAAATTTCAGACTTCTTTGCAGGATCTCCCTTATTTCCCCACCCTCTTCATGTTGGAAGTGTTCTAATACTCAGTCATTCTTAAAGCTACTCTCAATACAATGACTTCATCAAAACACTTACCTTTAAATATTAGCTCTATGACAGTTTCCAAGTATGTCTTTCATCTTCATCTAGCCCTCTCCCCTCACTCCACTCCAGACTCATATATTCACTTGTCTGTGTAATTGACATCTCCAGTTTAATTAAACAAAACTGAGCTCCAGACTTTCCCCCTTAACTACTCCATTACTGGAATTGCTCAGAGCTAAACCATAAGAGAGAACCTTGACTCTTCTCTTTTTCTCACACTCTACTTCAAATATGTTAACAAATAGCTCTACCTCAAAATATATCCAGAAACCAACTATTTCTCATCATCTCCACTGCTGTTACTTAGTCTAAGCCATCATATCTCTCACTTGGATTACTTTTCTCCTCCTAACTGGTCCCCCAATTCTGCTCTTGCCCCCTTCCCTCACCACTCCTCCACTCTCATCTATGCTCAATATGGAAGCCAAAGATTCTATTAAAACTAAAAGACAATATCATCAACTCTTGGGGGCAGTGGTGCTTCAGTGGCAGAATTCCTGCCTTCTATGCATAAAATCCAATATACCTCAAGTACAGTCAACTCATCTTTCATTGAAGGCTTGTGTGTAGCTATGGGGAAGAACAGAGCCTCCAGACTAAGACAAATCATAAAGAAAAGCCTAGCAATCTACTTTTGAAAAATAAGCAATGAAAATTCTATGGAACACAGTGGCTTGATCCTTTGTGTATGGGGTTGCCATGAGTTGGGGTCAACTCAACAGCATCTAACATTACCTGCTCAAAACCTTTAAACGGCTATTTATTAAGTCAAAGTCCTTACAATGACCTTTAAAACCTAACATCTGGCCACAATCCTTTCGTGCCCCCTACTCTCGCCACTTACCACTTGACATCATCTCATATTCTCTCCTCTAGTTCGCTTCTTTCCACAGACTATGGCTTCTTTTCTGTTCTCCAAATATTCCAGACCTGCTCTAGTCTCAAGGCACTTGAGATTACTATACCCTCTGCCTAAAATTATCTTGTAAAAGGATAAGAAGTGAGAAAAGAACTAAAGGTAATGAAACAATAATTACCAAGCTACCATATAATATGCAAAACTTGTTCATCAACTTCAAGTCTTTACTCAAATGTTGTCTCAAGTGAAGTCTTCTCTTTCCATCCTATTTAAAACTGTAACCATTTTCATCCAGTCTTTACCTTTCCTTATGCTTGCTCTCCTTTATTGTTCTCTATAGAATTTACCTCTACCTAGCATACTATATATCTTATTTGTCTTCCTCAAGTAAAATAGAAACTCTAAAATTTTTGTTTCACCCCTTGCTTTATACCTAGTACCTACAGCACTGTCTTTTATACAGAACTCAATTTGCTCAGTGCTGAATCACTAAATGTTAAATAGAGCCTCTCCAGAAGGGCCAAAGTTTGATAGGACAAATTCAAATTCTGGGACTCTCTCTAATTAAAACATACCAATTTCTTTGTCATTATTTACATTATATAATTAATATTCATATTAAATGTATTATGCTTTTTATTATTTTATAATGTAAGATATTTACTAATTCCAAACAGTTCAACTTTTTATGTACTCAATTATTACTGTCTGATAAAAACAACAGGTTTGAATCACAAGTCCTGGGTTCAAATTCTAACTCTACCATTTACTAGTTTTATGACTCAGGCAGGTTAGCTTTCTCCAACTCTCAGTTCCTTATCTATAAAAGGACAGAATGGGGTAAAGACTTGCCTGCCTTATCCATCCTAGAATTATTTTTAAAATAAACAAAAATGTTTAATTATAAAAGGCTTTATATAAATTATGAATTATATATGTGAATTAAAAGTACATACTGTGGTTTAAAAAAACCTGAAGTGGGACAGAAAAAGCTCAGTATTTAGGGCATTACATCACACCCTAACTCCCTGCCCATAAAACTAAACTCTGGCTTTATAGTCAGACTGGCTCTTCCACCAACTTGCTGTACCTTAAACAACTTACTCAACCTCTTTGAGTCAGGGTTTCCTCGCCCATAAGTGCAGATAATACCAATCATGTAGCATCCTTTTGAGGGTTAGAGGTAATTTGTATGTAGTGTGCCCATAAAATATACTTAATGAAAGACTTTTGTGTGTGTGGTTTTTATCTTCCTCCAAGTGGACAAAAACTCAAGTAATACAAACTATACCATGGAAGTAGGGAAGGAGATGATTTTGACTTAGAAACAGAATATGAAAAACAAAAAGTGAGGGGGAAAAAACTACAAGTAATCAATCAATAATTTCAACAGTAAATTTGTTCTTTTCCTCTTCATTTCCCCAAGGTAAAAGAATAGAATGAGATGGAAAGACAAATCAGGATACAGAAAACCATATTTAGTAAACTAAAAGAGCTCCTTTCAAAACTAAATATTATTAAACAGTCTCTTCTCTTTAAACAAAAATACTTTCACCTGTAGCTTCCAGCCAAGCAGTAGATAGGCATACTAGTTGAGCATTTACCTGAGGTAGATACACTCCTTGGAGAGAACAAGCAAGAGAGAAAGAAGGGCTGCTCAGGCACAGGGAGACAGCTCAGGGGGTAGGAGTGCATGGAGGGTTGGTCACAGGGAAGCGGTACCTATTGGGAGGAAGTGGGAGAGGAGATGTTGCATTGTGCTAAATTGTGGTGAAGACAAAGTGTATGTGATCTGCTGTATGGAAAGGGTATTTGCTCTGTAAATTTTCACCCAAATCACAATAAAAATAAAAATTAAAAAAGAAAAATACTTTCATTAGTCAAGAGTTTTCAATTTCTCACACATCAAAGTATTCTATTTTGATCCTCTAGAACTCAAAGTACATGCCAAAAAATAGTGTAACAGTTGTGGTTTTCCAGCTATTGAATCCTGATATAATTTTACTGACTATATTCAGAAATACAGTACAATGAATGAAAGCACCTTAAAAAGTAAAACTGCATTTATGATATATATCATACAAACTTTCAAGAATGCTCTCTGAAAGCATTAAACTTTTTGATATCACATTTCCTCAATTCTATGACACCACTAATTATAAGATGCACCATCAATTTAACAACCATTTTTCCAGGAAAAAAAACATACCTCCTACATTAATTAATACACTCAAGATATAAAACATCTAAGTTCAGAAAACATTAAAATGTAAGGTATCCCTCTGAAATTTAGAAAATGTTTTATTTCTTGATCTGTGTGCTGGTTAAGTGGGCATGTTAAATCTGACTATTCATCATGGTGCACACTTGATCTATATGTATAATTATTACTTCAACAATAAAAAAAAGTTTAATATAATCTACTACTACTTCCTAAATATACTAAAACCAAGCAGATGAATTGTGGGTCTACATATTAAAAGTATAAGTAGTAACTTCAAGACTTTCAATTAAGTAGAGATTTCATAAATGGAAACAAAAAAGCACTAATCAATTGATAAACTAGACTTCCTTAAATTTAAGAACTTTAATTTACCAAGACACCAAGGTAATAAAAGAACTAGCTGCACAGTATATTATTTGCAACACATATATGTAACAAAGGACTATATCCAAAATACATTTTAAAAAACTACATAGTTGTTTAGCTGTATCTCTTACCATAACAACAGACGATTAAGTAGTTTTGTTACAGGCGCATGTGAAACTTACGTTTGATAAAAGTTTTCAAGGTAAGGGTTATTTTATTGTCCTGTATGTCTAATACATTAAATATATGACACCAAAATTGAGATTATAATTACTGAATTTGTATAATGGATTATGTGCACTTAAAATATCTCATACTGTATTCTAAGACAGGTGGTTTTTACAATTTTAATTAAGATTATCATGAATAAAAAAACTGAAAAAAAATTACAGATCGATATTAAAATTTAAAAAACAAACAGCCTAACAGAAAAATGGGCAAAAGATTTAACAGACACTTCACCAAAGCTATATCCAAATGACCAGCAATCATGAAGTCCTTAACATATGAAAAGGTGATCAACTTCATTAATAATCAGAGAAATACAAATAAAACTACAATGCAATACCACTATACACTCTTTCAGAATAACTGAAAATGAAAAACAATACCAAGTGTTGGCAAGGATGTGGAACAACTGGAACTCACATACACAACTGGTAGAAATGTAAATTTCTAAAACTACCTGGGAAAACATTAGCAGAATCCATTAAAACCACGGCATTAACCGTGACCTAATAACTCCACTCTAAGGTAACATATCCAACAGAAATACAGAAATATATATACCTGTAACTCCTCCCCCAAAAAAAGTAACAAAATGTCTGTAGCAACAAAACTGTAAAGAAAAAAGCCCATCAATAGTAGAATGGACAACTGTGTACATTCTCACAATAAAATACAAGAGAGCAACAAGAATGAACAAAGTACTACAAACAACATAAATTAATCTAACAAGTGTAAAGGTGGGAAAGAAGTTATTTACAAATGAGACACACACACACATACACACACGAGTCCACATCTAAAACCAAAAAGCCAATCCTGCTGCCATTAAGTCCACTCCAACTCATAGCGACCCCCATAGGGTTTCCAAGGCAGTAAATCTTTACAAAGCAGATTGCCTCATTACCTTATCTTCCTTCCATGGAGCAGCTGGTGGGTTTGAACCACCAACTTTCTGGTTAGCAGTCAAATGCCTCAGGCACTGTACCACCAGAGCTCCTTGAGTCCATATCTATAGAGGTCAAAAACAGAACTTTTCTACAGTGTTAGAATATAAGGGGTACTGGAGGCCCAGGTCCAATTATGTTTTTTGAGCTTAGTGTTGGATTTAGTACAAATTCATCTGTCCTATATTTATGTCACATTTCATTATAAATCTTACATTAAAAAGTGCTTCTGAATGCTAATCAGGATTCCCAATAATCCTTTTCTATCATCAAAATTCTTCACCTCTGCTATACTCAGGGAGCTCTGGTGATGTAGTCCTTATGGTATCTGACTACCAACCAGGAGGTTGGCAGTTCAAACCCACCAGCCACTCCTCGGAAAGACGACTGGGTGATCTACTTCCATAGCAATACTGCCTCAGAACCCCAAGGAGAGGTTGCTATAAGGTGAACCAACTCCAGGGCAGTGGGTTTTGTTTTTTTACTATGCTCTTGACTATCAGATGATGTAATCCCCAATGCTCTTCAGCATCAATCATCTCTCTCCAAATGCTACCAAGAGCTACCACTTGCTAATTATCCACTATTAGCCAAGCATTTGAATACTCATTTATTCAAATATTTATTGAGTATCTACTATGCACCAAAAAAAAAAAAAACTAATGAAGCATGCTCCCTAGCTTCAAGGAATTAGTAATTTTAAAGAATCAAATATATAGATAATAAGGTAAATGTACAGAGCTATGTACAGGAAACTATGGGAGTACAAAGGAACATCAAACACATCATGGGGGAAGCAAGGCTATCAGGCTTTTTAGAGGTGATAACACCTGAATCTTTAAAAGGTGTCTTTAAGATGGTGCCCGGCTACCACTGTTAACCCCTTGGAGGGGATGGAGGGGGATCTATGTAGGAGATCCTGGATAAAGTGGGAGAACAACATGAAACAAAACTCAACATCATTAAAAAAAAAAAAAAAAAAGACCAAGTTTGCTGGTCTGACAGAGCCTGGTGAAACCCCTGAGACTATGGCCCCTATCTGCCCTTCAGGTCTGGAATTGAACCCACTCCAGTGGCTTCCAGCCAAACAAAAGACAGGCATAGGAGCTGAACATTTACATTAGATAGATACACTCCCTGGAGAGATCAATCACGGGGAATAGAAGGGCTGTGTACGCACAGGGAGACAGCTTGGAGGGCAGGAGTACACAGGAGGGAGGGACACAGGGAAGAGGTAACTATTAGGGGGAAGTGGGAAGAGAGCTGTTGCATTGTGGGAAACTGCAGTTAATGTCATGAGACAAAGTGTATGTGAACTGATGTATGGAAAGTGAATTTGCTCTGTAAACTTTGACCCAAATCACAATAAAAAATTTTTTTTTTAAAAAAAGGATGTCTTTAAAAAGTAGTAATTATCCTGGCAAAATACTCCAACAGAAGGAACCAAAAAAAAACCAAACATACTGCTTTCGAGTTGGACCCGACTCACAGCAACCCCTCCTTGCCTCCTTGGGTTTCCAAGGCAGTATCACTACGGAAATAGATTACCCAACCTTCCTTCTGAGGAGTGACTGGTGGGTTTGAACGGCCAGCCTTCTGGTTAGCAGTCAAATGCCTTAGGCACTATGCCACCAGAGCTCCCACAGAAGGAACAGCTTGGGCAAAAAACACAGCAGTAAAAAACAGCATAATGTATTTAAACTAACATGAACAACTGCTAGATGTTTCTTGAGAGTGGTTAAAAGCAAGAGCTAGGATGGGGTTAGTGAAGCAACACCAAAGAAATAGGAAGAAGCCAAGTCATGAAGGGAGTTATCCACCAGGCAAGATGGGTCAAGTTTTAAGAAAAGGAATAGTGTGGTCAGATAGATTATCCTGACAGCAGTATAGAGAATGGACTTAAAGGTAATCAAACTGGCAGCAAGAAGGCCACTTAGGAGACGGTTCTAACTGTCCGGACACAGATGACAAGGGCTTAAAATAAGGAAATGAAAGCTGTAACAAATCTGGAGAAAAGAAAACATACAGATACATTATGCTGGTGGCCCAGAGATCACATTTTTAGAATCACTAACCTATGCTACAGGTAGACAAAAATTTTTTCTGAAAAAAGCCAAATAGTAAATATTTTAGACCTTGGACATTACACATGATTTCTGTCACATTTCTGTTTGCTTTTCATTATTATTATTATTTAACAACCTTATTAAAAAAACATAAAAACCATTCTTAGCTCACAGACTTTGTTTTAAAAAAAATTAAACAGGTGGGCTAAAATTTGGCCTCAGGGCCATAGTTAGGTTGCTCATTCCTGTTGTATACCCATAAAGAAACTATTATTAACCTCCTATGAGATTAATTTTTTTATAATTCTACTTTGATATTAGTCCCCTACTCAGAAACTTCTCCACTGGTTCTCACTACCTAAGTCAAATTCCTTAGCCAAGCATTCATAAACCCAAAACCAAACCCACTGCCATAGAGTCAATTCTGACTTCTAACAACCCTATAGCTGGACCTGTCCTGTAGGGTTTCTAAGGCTGTAAATCTTTATGAAAACAGACTGCCTCATTCTGGGCTGCTGGGATCAAACCACTGACCTTCTGGTTAGCAGCCAGATACTTTAATCACTACACCACCAGAGCTCCTCTGAATTTCTTTTTTCATTACGAGACAGCCAATGTTATTCATATCACGTTATTCATCGTGCCACAGAGCATTCATAGGATCTATATTCTAGTGTCGACCTACCATTTCAGGCTCTTGGGTTACATGCCTGTATGAGCCCTCTATTCTTATGAAACTAGCCTACTCACATTTTCCTGCCTCTGCATCTTTGTGGTGTTCCCCAATGTTCTTTCCTCCAGCTCCAAAGCTACCCAAATACCATTTCTTCAAAACACAATTCAAATCCTGCCTAGAAGTGATTCCTCCTTCCTTACCAAAAAACTAAATCTACTGCCAGTAAGTATATTCCAAACTCATAGCAACCCTATATATAAGACAGAGAAGAACTGTACCATAGGATTTCCAAGGCAGTAAATCTTTACAGAAGCCAACTGCATCATCTTTCTCCTATGGTGGATTAGAACCACAGATCTTTTGGTGAGCAACCAAATGCTTTAACCACTGAACTACCAAAGCTCCCACTTCCCTCCTTAGAACACCTAAAAGCACTTTTCTCAACTTATCTGAAATTGTTTTATGAATAAATTATTAATATCAATTTAATACTTATTCAAATATTTACTGAGCATCTACTATGCATAAAACATAGTCCGTAGCTTTAAGGAATTCATAATACCTTGAGTTACTACTTTCTTCAAATACATGGTAAATTCCTTGAGGACAGGGAACAATTTATACTACTCTCTATCAATAGATCTAGCACATAAGGCATAATAAAAATCAAGATATATATTTAAAATATTTTTTTTATGAAACAAGTAGATAATTGAAGCAAATGTTATTTAACTCTTACTTGTATTAATAACTGAATATGTACTTTAATACTATGGACACAACCTGAATGGTACAGGAACCACAGAACAGCAATCCACAAATGTATCTGTCTACAAGTTTTTAGGACTAGTTTGCTAGAAAAATAATTATACTAGAATCTGTTCAATAGTCAATGTTACAATATAGGTAAACTGGCATAATATTACAGAAGTTGCTAGATCAACTCAAAGTTTACCTGCCTATACTTTTATTTCACTTATTCCAAAAATATAAAATAAGCTTTTCAACTAAATTGTTTTAAATTCACCATTATTACTAAAGTTGAAAAAGTCATATGCATGGCCTGAATCTTTTGTTAATAATTTGTTAATAAGGCTCTCTGCCAATTCACACTACCAAAATGACATTATTGATTTCATTCAGAATTTAGGAAAATTATGAACATATTCTAAAATTTTAATACCCCATATTAGTTTACTGTTTGAAATAGCTATAAGCACAGAATTTTATGAACTGGAAACAACTTCAAAGGATTCACGTTACATATGAAGAGATATACTAAAGACTACTTTTCAAGTCCGAAGTGTTATTTGTCTTATTTTACTATTAAAAAAAAAAGTTCAAGAATCTATAAAAATGCCTCTAAAATCATTTGCCCACATTTCAATGTAAAGTCAAAAAAAAGTTTAAAAATCTATAGAAAGGTATAGAAAACCAATACAAAAGAAAGAATTCAAAAAGATGGCCATGAAAGTGAAAACTAAAGACTAACTTTACAAAGCACTGAAGAAAAAGCTTAGTTTTGTAACCCAGAAAAGGTTAATACCCTGATAAATTTAATACGAATAAGACACTAGCCTGGTGATTAGAGGGTAAACCCAGGAGTAAGGGACTCCAATTCCTCAATCGTTGTTCTGTCACTGAGTCTTGGGCACCTCACTCAACTTCTCCAAGTTTCCCCATATATTTAATAAGACATCCTCAGTTGTGAGAATCAATTAAATGCTTATCAAGTATTGAGGATCATGAGGGGAATCTACAAAAAATATTGTTTAATACAAAACCATAGCTAATATAAGGATTATAAATACAACCATCACAATTCTTGACTTTTTGACACAGCAATTCTTCAGTGAGTCAGTAAGGTATGTATATATTTATATGCCAGTTTAGCAACCTCAGAGAAATGAATTTTCTTCCAAATCTTTGTTTTCTCACAAATAAAGTCACTATCCAACCCAGTTATTTGCAATGGGAGACACAATCTGATTCAGCATTAAGTTGTTAGGCTTAGTTGTTACACCAATTCCAAATGACTAGAGAGTAAACAATCACAGCGGAACTTTCTTTTTGTTAATATACCAAAAATGAGACTCCCAGAAAACAGTCGTTCTAAGAAGAGTTTTATTAAAGGGAAAGCCCCTACAATCTCATCTAAAGAACTCTTAAATTGTTTTCAGACAGTTGTTAAACTAATTCCTTAGGTAGTTCCAGCACCTGCTTGGTGCTGAACTAGAGACTGGCGAGGCTGCTCTGGAAAAGTCCTGATATCATCTCCAGCTGCCCCATTCGTGAATGACAGTAACAATGAAAACACTGACAAAAGAGCTGGGAGGCCACTCAAAGCCTCTCTTAGCTTTACTTCTACACTACCCTGAACATACAAAGCTACCAATCCCTGAGAATACTCTACTCAGATCTCACATGCTGAGATCTTATCTCTCTAGTCGAGTACGTGAAAAAGTACTATCCTTCATTCCAAGTCTTTCAAGAGCACGGGGCACCTTATCTGTGCCTCTTTCCAAACTGTCAAGAGGAAAAGGAGCGAACACTTCCTCTCAGGCTAAGTAAGGAGTGAAGGGAATAGAGTGTGCAGACGGTGAGAACTCCCTCTGGTCAAGGGCGCCTCTTGCTTCGCCAGCAGGGAGGAAAGGAAAGTGTGTCCCTCGGTCTGCCAGAGGGCGGAGGGTCGCTCTCTTCTGGCGTGGGAGAAGCGGGACTCCGCCACCGGGCAAACCGTCCTTCCTCCGGGTGGGGGCGGTCGGCCGCCTGCTTCCCGAGAGCCCGAGAAGCCAAAGCCCCCTCAGTGGAAGAGTAGTAGACTCAGGTCCCGAATCACAGAGAACACATTCTTTACTCTAGCCTGGTCCCGAGAGGGAGGAGGCTGCCGAGGCGGCAACTCTCCCCTCTCACCAAACTCCGGGGTGAACGGGAGGGCGGCCGGCCCCAGGCTGCCCGCGCGGGACGCCGCCCGTTTGGAGGCGGCGGCGAGGCCGTCCTCCTGCCCGCTCCCTCCCCACGCGGTCC
>NW_006921641.1:4390741-4396676 GCF_000298275.1 Orycteropus afer afer | reverse complement strand
CCCGCCTGTTCCTCCTCCTGGCTGGGCGACGAGATTAACGGTGGAAACCGGACAGGCCAGATGGCATTTTGGGTCCGGTGGCCCCGCGAGGAGGCAGCGGCAGCTACAGCTCCGCGCACACAAAAGCCCAGGGCCGTGGCCTGAACCGGGGAAAGCAGACCCGGAGTAAAGCCAACGCTTCCTTACTCGCCAATCTAACGGGTTCTGCCCACTGAGCATGCCCAGCAGCCGCTGCCAGGCCCGCCGTGAAATCTCAACTTGCACGCTCCGCTCTCCGGGGTTTAGCGGCAGCAGACGCTGGGAGGGGGAAGACGCGGGGAGCAGGACGCAGCCGCAAGGCAAGCCCCCTCCCCCAGCCAAGTTCCTTAAAAGAAGAGCACCTCGGGCACGTAGAGTGGACAGTGCATATGCGGCTTTTCACAAAGGATGTTCCGCACGTAACCCACACCACACACAGGAATCCTTTTTGAGTTCCCACCTCCAAAGTGTCAGTGCTGTGGATACAACTGTGGCCATCCCGGGAAGTTCATTTGTAGAGGTAGAGGCAAGCACATAGTCAACTGTGCCTGTGGTCCTTCACATAGTAATACTTGCTTTACAGGGCCACTCATATCACCTACTCCTGGCTTTGACACTGTAAACATTTACTCTGTTTCATGTTATAATTATGTAGGCGTATGTCCTATCTCCCTAACTAACGTGTGATGTATTCTCACCTATAAAAAGGGGTAAGAATATTCCAGGGGTGTACATAGGAATATGAGTTAATCAATGTAAAAAGTTTGACAAGTCAAATATGCAACCAATATTATTTCCACCCCTCCCTAATTATCTTGTAAATCCTAGTATTCCACATACTTGTAAAAGAATGTTTACATTCTTTTAGTAGGGTTATGCTGGACCTCCGCAGAACTGTTGTTCTGAAGTGGACCATTCTGAAACCAAGAAAAGAGTAATTTATTTTTAGTAAAAGATTTGGGACCTCTGGTAGCTAGTGCCTAAGGCACCTGACTGCTAACCAGAAGGCTGGCCGTTCAAACCCACCAGCCACTCCTCGGAAGCAAGATGGGGCAATCTACTTCTGTAGTGATACTGCCTCGGAAACCCAAGGAGAGGTCACTATGAGTCGGTTCCGACTCCACGGCACATAACAACAACATGGGGTTAAAGCTATAAAATTGTCATATTTAAGTATCATAGTAAACAGGACCCTGGTCAAAAGGAGGTAACTGGCTATTCAAGCTTAGGTTTCCCTAGTGCTCAGGAAATACATATAAGTATATATTATATACGAGCTCTGGTAAGCATAGTGGCTAAGACACTTGCCTGCTAACCAGACGGCTAGCGGTTTACACCCACCAGCCACTCCTCGGAAGGAAGGTTGGGCAATCCTACTTCCGTAGTGATACTTCCTCGGAAACCCAAGGAGGGGTCGCTATGAGTCGGGTTTGACTCAACGGCAAATAACAACAACAACAACAACAACATGTATTATATAGATATAAATTTAAGGACTAATCCCGGTTCTGTTCTCTTCCTCTTCTCTCACCTTTTTTACCTTAGAGCCCAAGGATTTTGTGTGAGAGCTCCTATTTAAAACCTGATCAATTTCTAGAACACTCTTTCACACCATTTTCTACATTCTACATTATTAGGCTAAAATCACCACTGGGCTTGCAAGTCTTTACTCAACCTTTACCCTCCCACTTCCCACTTCCCCACGATCCCTGTCAAATGTTAAAGTAATATACAGAAGAAAAAAAAAAAAAGATGTCATTCAGGGGTGCCAGAAGGAGGAGGACAAGGCTCTGATTCCATGGGACACTTCCTGATTACTAAATTCAGAGATAACTGGTGAAACAGTAAACATTTCAACAATTGTAAACTTCAAGAAAAAGAAACAATGTTGATACTGTGACTGCTCTTTTAATTACTGCTGATTATGTTCCTATGGGGAGGAGGGGAAGAAGACTGGATACAATGAAAACTTTGTATTCCTGGCTCTTCAAATTAGAAAATGTATTTGAATCCTGACTCTGTCACTTACAAGCTGTATGATTATGGGCATCTAGTAATTTAACCTTTTCAAGCCTCAGTATCTCATCTGTCAAATACAAGCACACTTGCTGTGAGAATCATTTAATAAGGTATGTGAAAATGCTTTATTAACTGTTCTTTATAAAGTATGTGTTACCATTATTCTCTCCTCCTAGCAATAATCCTAGGTCTCTTTCCAAACTAGTAATTTCATTTAAAATTAAGCTTCCTCCCAAAAGATTTTTCTTATTGTTCAAATTCAGCAACAGCCACAAAAATCAACTGAGGAATCTTCTATTATCTCTTTATAGAAAGCTCTCACTATATCCCACCAATACACTTTCTCCACCTTACTGTGGCTACCTTATTCAAAGACTTGAAAGAAATCAAGTTGAAGCTCTTCACATACACTTATCCCTCAAATGAAGGAGATCTATATAATGCAAAATATTTACTTTATATCCCAAAAGAAGCTTGTTTGGCAATATTGTACAATGCCCATGTTATTTTAACAATTCACATTGTATCTACCAGTGTGGTTTGGGTTTGACACTCCATAAACATTCATGGTAAGGGGCAAGGAGAAAATCATCATTAATAGACAGTCTTTATGAAGCACAGCACAAAGAAACAAGAAAGTATCACTAGTCCCAGAACCCAAAATTAACACATACATCCTCTGAAATAGCATGCTGGATACTATGTCTGTACTAGCAAAAGACGAGAAACAAACCAAACTGTCCATCAATATGAAACTTATTAGACTGTAACTATACATATATACTCATTAAAAAGTAAACTGATATAGAAAGAGTTCCAAAATACATTAAGTAAAAAAAGCAGATATCAGAATAATGTGTAAAATATGCTACCATTTGTATAAAAATAAATACTTGTAGTCCCATACACAGTGGCTGAGATGATGGGCTCAAGTATAGCATGGATCATGGAGCTGGCACGGGATCGGGCAGTGTTTCGTTCTGCTGTGCATGGGGTCTCTATGAGTCGGAAATGACTCCACAGCACCTAACAACAACAACAGTCCTATACACTTGCATATCCATGAATTGATTATATCTGGAAACACAAAAAACTGGTAACAAATTACTTGGGCAGCTGAAGGAACCAAGGTAGAAAAAACAATGTACCTTTTCAATGTATATATCTTTGTGTATCTTTTTAATTTTGTACCATATGCATGTATCACCTATACAAAAAAATAATCTAGATGGTTAGGCTTGATTTTTATAAACATGGCAATATTAAATTGATCATTTTTATATTTCACTTATCTATAGCTGGCAGCTTAAGTTGTTGTTGTTGTTATGTGCTGTTGAGTCAGACCCGACTCATAGCGAACCCTCCTTGGGTTTCCAAGGTAGTATCACTACGGAAGTAGATTGCCCAACCTTCCTTCTGAGGAGTGGCTGGTGGGTTTGAACCACCAGCCTTCTGGTTAGCAGTCAAGTGCCTTGGCCATCTAATTTCTAAAAGCCCTATATCAGAAACTATTCTGATATCATAGTGTTGAAAAAATCAAGATTGAGAGAAGATATCAGCAAAGAATGCCTCTTTTGCTTTCAATTAGAACTGATATTATAACCTAGTATCAACTTTGCCCCTTTCATGTTTAAAAATCAAACTCACTAATTAAAATACAGGAGCTCTGGCAGTGTAGTGCCTAAGGCACTGCTAACCAGAAGGCTGACGGTTCAAACCCACCAACCACTCCTCGGAAGGAAGATGGGGCAATCTACTTCCGTAGTGATACTGCCTCGGAAACCCAACGAGGGGTTCTATGAGTTGGGTCCGACTCCACGGCACATAACAACAACAATTAAAATATATTAAACATTTACTGTGTACCTAGTATTGTGCTAAGGATATAAGTAGAAGTGAAACTGTAAGGTAAATATTTGTTCAATTTTTGGAATAAAATTTTATACATAAAAAGCTTTTCACATTATTAATACTGTTTAGGATTCTCAGAAATGAGTCAAAAGTTTTTTAGAGTGACAAACATTTTTAAAAGGCACTGTTATTCATTACCAACTACCCCTTTTATCTCTGGTGCCTTTTTTCTATTATATTGCTTTTCTTCTTTCCTGCATAGTGGCTAAGGCACTTGACTGCTAACCAGAAGGCTGGAGGTTCAAACCCACCAGCCACTCCTCGGAAGGAAGATGGGGCAATCTACTTCCTTAGTGATACTGTTTCAGAAACCCAAGGAGGGGTCGCTATGAGTCGGGTCCGACTCGATGGCACACAACAACAACAACAATTTAAATCCAAAGATTTTGAAACAAGTGGATTCTCAGTTATAGCCAATTATACCTCTCATCTCTTGTCCCTCATTTCTACATGATATGTGTCAGATCTTCAACTAAGACATGCCTTTTGGGAATTCAATCCAGGGGAATATCTGGATTCAGTATTTTATGCTATTTCTACAACCACTCTACCATGTTTTTAACAAGAAGTTATCAATCTTAAAGTCTCACTTCACCTACATGAAATTGAAACAAAGGTTTAATATCCTTACTGAATCATCAGAATTAGGTAGTTCCTTGGAAGGAAGATTGGCCAATCTACTTCCGTAGAGATACTGCCTTGGAAACCCAAAGAGGGGTAGCTATGAGTCAGAAATGACTTGAGAGCAGTGAGTATAAGAAGCTCTGGGATACACTGGTTAAGGCAGTGGGCTGCTAGCCAAAAGTGTGGTGGTTCAAACCAACCAGCCACTCCATGGTGGAAAGATGAGGGAGTCTGTTTTCATAAAGATTTATAGTCCTGGAAACTGTGGAACAGTTATACTCACTCTGACCTATAGGGTCACTGAGATTCAGAATTGACTCAACGGCAGTGGTCACTCCCCTCCCAATCTAACCTATTTTTTTCTATTTTTGAATTCAAGGTCTCCATTTCCTTTAGGAATTTACAAGTAGTCCCTCACAACATGTTAAAGTTAGGACAAAATGTACATACAATCCATCTATTTGGTTTTTTTAATGTACATCTTATGGTTAGTAGTATGTACTACATACAATGTTACAGTGTATAATTTACTGATGTGATTGATTCTCAGATGTTCACTAGCAGATATTCAAAGACAAACATTGGCTTTATAAAAATACTGATAATAAAAGGCAATAATAATGAAAACTTAAAAAAAAAAAAAAGTAAGTATTCAATTTATATCAGAACAGATTTACAATGGAATTGTTGGGACAGAACCCCAATCATAATTCGAGGACTACTTGTATTTCTAATTTACTCTATTGGTCCTCCCACTAACTCACCCACCAACATTTGATTATAGTAGTACTTTCCACTCTACTTCTTTATTTGTATACTAAACATCTTTTCTTACCCAAAGAGTAGGAATTGTTTCTATAACATAATCAACAGTTACACATAAGATAAGGAGCTCTGGTAGCTTAGTGCCTAAGGCATTTGGACTGCTAACCATAAGGCTAGCTTGGTTCAAACCCATCAGCCATTCCTCAGAAGAAAGACTGGGTAGTCTGTTTCCATAGTGTTACCACCTCAGCACTTTAATTTTCCTTTAACAACTTACTGGATTAAGTACTTCAGTAAAATACACTGAAAAATGCCAACTGCAGGCTGAACTCCTGAAACTGGTAAACTGTACTTCTTAGGAAACTCACTGTTGCTCTCTTCTTCCAGTGTGATATGGATAACAAGGGTCAATTGTGTTCTCATACCTACTTATACTAATTTAACTAGGTATTGTCATTGTTGTTGTTGTTGTTATGTGCCGTCGAGTCGGCCCCGACTCATAGCGACCCCTCCTTGGGTTTCCGAGGCAGTATCACTACGGAAGTAGGATTGCCCAACCTTCCTTCCGAGGAGTGGCTGGTGGGTTTGAACCGCCAGC
>NW_006921641.1:4382674-4390641 GCF_000298275.1 Orycteropus afer afer | reverse complement strand
TCTGGTTAGCAGGCAAGTGTCTTAGCCACTATGCTACCATAATTCAATTAAATATTACATAAACCAATGATATACAAACATGTAATGAGGAGGGTATTTGTTCAAAAAATAGGTTGAATGCTTCTGAAAGACTCAATAAAAACAACTGTCAAATTAGAGGAGCTCTAGTGGAATGGTAGTTAAAGCTTTCAGCTGCTAACCAAGAGGCTGGTGGTTTGAACCTACCACCCACTCTGGGGAAAAAGATGAGGCAGTCTACTTCTCTAAAGATTTACAGCCTTGGAAACCCTGGGCAGTTCTACTCTGTCCTAAGACTAACTGTGAGTCAGAATTGACTTGATTTGCAGTCAGTGGGTCAAATTAGAGGCAAACAAGAGGACTGAATTGAATTTTAAAAATCACAAAAAACGATCTAGGATTCTACAAATTAATTCTTAAATGTCTAAGATATTGCTCCACTTTCAAAAAATTTGACTGAAATTTGTAGACCATGAATTATAGGTGTGGTCTGTAGAAAAAAGACAGTGCTGAATTCCAATCAAAGATAACATACCCAAGGGAAAAAAAGACTGAAATAAAAATATTGCTTATATATATTAATATATTTTGAGTTTAAAAAAAAATGTTTACAATATATAAAAACTTAAAAAATTTAAACTCACTGATGTTGATTCAACTCATAGCAATCCCTCCTTGGGTTTCCGAGGTGGTATCTCTACAGAAGTAGATTGCCCAACCTTCCTTCCGCAGAGTGGCTGGTTGATTTGAACTGCCAGCCTTCTGGTTAGCAGTCAGATGCTTCAGGTACTCAATTACCAGCCACGTAAGAATGTTTCTAATACAAATACATAAGGATAGAAGGACACACTGACATTTTACACATACCTTAAGCATAATGTCTACATCAGCAAAAATCCCTGAGAGTGCAAATGGTTAACACATCTGGATGCTAACTGAAAAGTCAGAGGTTCAAGTCCACCCAGAGGCATGTTGGAAGATCTGGAGATCTTTTTCCAAAAAATCAGCCATTGAAAGCCCTATGGTGAGACCAAACTGACAACAGCAACTCAAAAGAAAGACAGGGGCCAATGAGTATGTTAATAGAGGAGGAACAATTCAGAAAAGGAGAGTGAAAATGGCTGTACAACTTGGAATGTAATTGATGTCACTGAATTGTACATGTCAAAATTACTGAACTGGTGGTATATGTTCTGCTGTGTATATTCTCAACAAGAACAAAAAATAAATTTAAAAAAAAAAAAATTATAAAGCACTGTGCTACTCTAAAACACATGGAGTCATCACAAGTCAGTCTACTTAATGACAACTCATCTTCTACACAAGCAGACTGGGTTTAAATCCCTATCCCCAATTTGCTACCTCTGTAACTTAACCAAATTTGAGCTTCGTCACCTAAAAATGGTTGTAAGGATTACGTGACAATCCATGTAAAGTATTTAGCATGGTGCCTGGCACATGGTATGTACTTATAAATGGCATGTAGACTGGCCAGCAGAAGACATACCTAATCTCAGCCCTTATGCAAAAAGTATCAATTTCAGTATTGAGTAATTTAACCCCTATACCACAGATAATTCAATAGAGCATCAGAAGTGATGCAGCAGTTAGCAGTTATACTTCCAAAACTGAAATTATAAAGGTTGGCGGTTCAAACCCACCCAGAGGTACCTTGGAAGAAAAGCCTGGCAATCTCCTTCAGAAAGTCACAGCATTGAAAACCCTGTGGAGCACAGTTCTACTCTGACACACATGGCATCACCATGAATCAGAATCAACTCGACAGCAACTGGTTTTTTGTTTTTTCATTAATCAGAAATATGTATCACAATGCCTTAAGAGAGTTCACAAGCCCAGGCTCTATCCCAAACTGGATCAGGCTTTCAGGAACCAAGTATGTATTCTTTAAGATTAATAAGAGATCACCTAACTAGTACTTACCAGATGGTAAAATACAACTAAAAGGCTGAATGGATTAACTTATGACACAGCCAAACCAAAATAAATTTGGTAGAATACTGTGAAAACTTCTAACAAACAGGTTATTGTTATTAGATGCTGTGAAGTCATGTCTCATTCATAGCAACTCCATGTTAGAATAGAACTGCCCCACAGAGTTTTCTAGGCTGTAATCTTAACAAGAACAAATCACTAGTTCTTTCTCCCACAGAGAAGCTGTGCGGGTTTGAATTGCCAACCTTTTGCTTAGTAGCTGATCTCTTAACTCAATGCACACCAGGGTTCCTTATATAAACAAGGGACCCCAATATTTCCAAGTTTTTACTATTCAGATATATAGATGTGTAATACAAAAACACGTAATATCAACTCCCCAAGTTATGTCTGTCTTAAACAGAACTCTAAGATGTAAAGACATAACTTGTTGGCATTAATTCTTAATTTCTAATTTTGCAAAGGCATTGATGTTTTTAGCCAGGAGATAACAAGTCTTTAGTACACTTCTAATACAGGGCTTTTCAACCTTGGCACTACTGACGTTTTGAGCTGGATAAATATTGGGGTGGGGAGGGACCCACAGGAGCCATCCTGTGCATTTGTAATGTGTAACAGCATCTCTGGACTCTACCAACTAGATGCCAGTAGGACCCACCTCACTCCAGTTGTGCCTCCAGATGTCACCAAATGTGGGGTAGGGGAAGGGCAAAATGATTCCCAGTTGAAAACTAATCCTCTAATGAATGTTTTTCCTGCCTGGCTCTCTAAGAGTGTTCTCTATCCTGAGCTAGTGAGTTACATTTCTTAGGAGGGGACAAATGTTACTACCTCCCTCTCAAAAAAAAAAGGAAAGATTAGCTGTTGTTTTTTTATTGGTAAGAGAAGTAATGAACTTAAGTAGCACAAATACTTCTCATTTAGCTATTAGCAGCACCTTGTTAGACCTGCGTTTGAATTCTCCTTCAAGCACTTACCAGCAGTGTGGTCTTGAGCAAGCCATTTAACCTCTCCAAGTCTGTTTCCTTATTTGCAAAATGGGAATAGTATCTACTTGGCAGAGCTGCTAAATTACAGATAATAAAAATGAAATAGTACCATTCTTGATAACATAGTAGGTCTTCAATAAATGATAATTACTATATTATTACTATAAAAATTGATAGCATTGGAGGGTTGTTATAACCCTTTGCAATGCTTATATTAGTACTCCAACTTTATTGTACATTAGAGTCAGCTGTGATGTTTGTTAACAAAAAGATGATGCCTGGATCCTACCCTCAGAGAGGTCCAGAAACAACATAGAGGAAAAATGGCTGAGATATTTGTTACATTATACTTGGCTCTGCTGTATTTTCACTCTTGTAAAACTCTGCAACACTCTAGGACACAAGAAAGAAGTCATTTGTGAAAACAATTCAACCATATAAAATACAGAACAAAAACTGCTTTAAAATAATGGTATTTTAACTATTTATTTCGAAGGTCATTTTAAAAGCAAAAGTTAAAGACCATCTGAGAAAAAAAAATTGCACAGAATACATTCATTAAATAAGTATTGTGATTAAATCAAAATAAAGTAAATATGTTCTCTTCTGCAACTCCAGAATTAAGTTGTGTGGTCCTGAAGGTCCTTATACTTCCAAAAAGGGGGGAAAAATCATGGCAATTAAAACTGCCTCTTAATCATGTAAATGTATAGAGCAACCAATTTTTCTGTTCTTCCCAAAAAGTCAGTTTCGGTCTTCAAACTGTGCCTTGTTTTTTAAAAGATATGATGCTAGAAATTCAATAGGGTTTGGTGGTCTGTAAGGGAAAAGAAATCCAAAGTTTAGAAATTTATATTCTAGATGTGTTAAACACAGTCTCATAATTAAAACACATCTGTTTAAGTTTTAATTTTCATTTTACAGTCAAAGGCCATTGGTAGCAAATATTATGGTAAATGAGATAGGCAAGCAAGTCAGCCAATAACATAATATAATTCAAACAATCTAAAATTTTTTTAAAATTTAAACATGGTTATAAGGTCAATTCTGTATCACAAGTTTCAAATATATACTGACAATGAGATGATGATTACCTTGTGAAAATAATGACGAGTCACAAATAAGGTTTGAAAGAGTCACAAAGGAGTTTTCATGGGTACTGGTTATGTTTGGTTTCTTAATATGGGTACAGGTCACATGAGTATATGTTTGTTTTGTCAAAAACCATCATGTTATACACTTATGATTTGCTTAATTTTCAGTAAATATATTATCGTACAATAAAGGTACAAAGGACAATGGATGTCGCATTACTGATTGTGTAATCAAAAGAAGCAACACTCATTTGAACAAGTTCTGTTATTTTTCATTTTAAACAGTTCCTTATATTTTTCTCCAAATAATTTAAACCAACAAATTCTAATGATGCTATCACATGGTATACCTCAGAAATTTAAATACACTTACAAAATTAAATAGTACTAAAAAAAAAAAAAGGGACCAGCTTTGCTGATCTAATAGAGCCTGATGGACACTGAGACTATGGCCCCTAGTTGCCCTTCAGGTCTGGAACTGAACCCACACCTGTGGCTTCCAGCCAAACAAAAGACAGGCATATGCGGTGAATATTTACACTGGGTAGATACATTCCTTGGAGAGAACATTAATGGGACAATAGAAGGGCTGTGTATGCACAGGGAGCAGCTCATGGGGCAGGAGTACATTGAGGGAAGGACACAGGAAGAGGTAACTATGAGGAAGAAGTAGGTGGGGAGCCGCTGCATTGTGGTAAATTATAGTAAATGTCATGAGACAAAGTGTATGTGAACTGCTGTATGGAAAGTGAATTTGCTCTGTAAACAGAAAAAGATGTGATTGCTCAAATCACAACTAAAAAAAAAAAACAAGAGGCACAATTTCACATCACTTTTATATATTCTTGCTGAGAAAACAAGTCCAAAGACAAAAAGTTGGGGAAAAGATCTATTTTTAGACTCTATTATCAAAAGGTATAGTGAAAACTGATAAAGCCTTCTCTTGCCATTTAAAACAGCCCTTTTGAGCTGTGTACATATACTTTTCTCACATAGTATTTTAGAGTTCAGTTGACAAATTATTTGTCTGGACTTTTTACTTAAAAACTTCATTGACTGATAACACACTCTTCAAAATTTCTTCAGATTTTTTTCTTTCAACATTTAATGTAATATTTACTATTCCTAATACATTTAGCTTTCTTTAAAGGAAGAAAATAATTAGAATCAGGAAGATAAAAGATGCCTATATTTTAACTGTCAGTAGTCAGAGCCCAGATTACTTCATAGACATAATAAATCCTATAAATATAACAATCAACAATACATTTCATTTATTGATATAATTTTTATATGAATATATTCTAAATCAATAAAAACATATTTCCATCAAGTTCTTTATCAATTTGTCAGTTTTCTACAATGTTCATCATTATATTTTGAATAGAACATGATACACACCTAATAAATGTTGACAAACCTAATTTACAAAAAAAAAATCTTGTTGGATTTACTGACACAAAAAGAACTTCAGTGAGAATTACCAGGTGAAAATATGGAGAAAAAGACAAATAACTGTAATCTTGCTAATAAGACATGGAAATTAAAACGAATTGGCAAAAAAGTTTGTAGCAATGTCACTAGCACTATGGTAACAATGAGAGAATTTTAAGGATAAACTTTTGTGCAGAAATATGACCAAAACCAAACCAAACTCACTACCATGGAGTCAGTTTGACTCAGTGACCCCTCCTTGGGCTTCTGAGGCGGTACTGCAGAAATAGATTGCCCAATCTTCCTTCTGAGGAGTGGCTGGTGGGTTTGAATCACCAGCCTTTTGGTTAGCAGTCAAATGCCTTAGGCACTATGCCACCAGAGCTCCCAGATATATGACATTATATGTCAAATACCAGAAAAATACCCATGTCCTTTAAACTAGTAAGCCAATTCTGAGGCATTTACTGTAAGAAAGTAATTTTAAACAAAGGGAAAAGTTAGAGGAATGAAAATAAACTGTCAGGTGACCTATAATAACAAAACTGGACTTCAATGTTCAACAATGGAAAAATAGTACTATTATCATTTAAATCATAATCGCAAAGACAATGGAGAAATATGAAAAAATTGTTATACTAAATAAAGGAAGATACAAAATTACATATATGTCATGATTATAAATCTTTAGAAATATCCTTAAGACTTAAGACTAGTAGAAAAAAATGAAAATATCTGAGATTATGGTTGATTCTTTTAAAAAAAATTAATCTCCATAAATTATTTACACAGTAAAAAATAATATACATAACTAACAATGTTACAATGATTTTGCTTTCTATGGCAACTCTATTTGCAGATACTATTATCTTACCTCTCCTTTGCAAGCACAGCAAGGCCCTGTAATAAGATAGGCACAACTGTCTGATCCAGGTAGGCACGAGTTGGCAAAGACTGGAGATCCACCTTCTGTTTTGATGACTTTTCAGCATTAATCTTCTCATTTTCTACTATCCTCTAGTGAATTCAAAAAACAATGCATGAATATCCCAAGTAACTGCATTATTTTGAGTACTAAATAAAAACTAATGGAAATATGACACTTAGAGAAGGTAAATCTGTAACCAGAAAGCTGGAACTGGACTGCAAACTGCACTGTCCAAAGAACAAATTCAGACACATCTTCAAACTTCACATTCAAGCTTCTCTCCTAGGCACAAAAATAGCTCACTGTTTTAATATCCTATCTCCAAATCCTATTCTTTCTCCTCTACCTTTTGGCATTTTAGAAGTAAATCTAAACTTCTTTTCTTCTTTTATAGTATATTCCACAAAACTTGGAGATAACATTAAGTAGCAATGAATCACTTCAAGAAAAAGCTAGGCTAAGATGTCACTTTGAGGACTAAGCTGCAACTGACGACCCAAGCCATGGTATTTCAATCACCTTATATGCATGCTAAAGCTGGGCAATGAATTAGGAAGACCAAAGAAGAACTGATACATCTTAATTATGGCGCTGGCAAAGAACACTGAATATATACCATTAACTGCCAGAAGAACAAAAAATCTGTCTTAGGAGTACAGTCAGAATGCCCCTTAGAAGTAAGGACAGAGACTTCATCTCATGTACTTCAGACATAGTATCAGCAGGTACAATTTTTTTCTGAATAAATCAGCCACTGAAACTCATGAATACCAGAGAAACACTGTCTGATAAACTACCAGAAAAAGGGCTCCTCAGGTGGGAAGGCACACAAAATACAACTGGTCAATAGCTGGCTCTTCAAAGTACATTCAACCTTAATGATGTGGATGGGGTAAAGCTTTCAGCTCATGGGGCAGGAGTGAATGGAGAGGACGACACAGGGAAGAAATAACTAAGAGGAGGAAGTAAGAGAATACTTGTGCCAACTAGTGGGAAAACCTGAACAAAAACAGTGAGTACAGAGACGGTCGGAGCTATGCACAGTCAGCTACTCTGATGGAACCAACAGCCTAACTATTTCCAAGTGGTGTTAGGACCTGAGAATTGACCTAAAGATCAACCCTGATCACCAAGGGCTGCAGGGACAACTGTGCTGGTGGCCTATGACTAGGAAGGGAAACAGCAAGGAGGGAGACAACCTGAGCTGCTGACTTTCCACCATGAGGAGGGTACAGCCATTTTGGATAGTTAAATTGACCAAGGGTGCAGCCATTTTGAATTTTTACAAGTGGCAACCATTTTGGATTTTAAAGTGATAGCTTTCTACCAAAAAAATAAAATACTTGGGAATAAATCTTACCAGGGACACAAAAGACCTGTAACTATAAAAAACTACTTCAAGAAACCATAAGAGATCTACATAAATGGAAGAACATCCCATGCTCAGGGATAGGAAGATTGAACATTGTGACAATGTCAATTCTACCCAAAGCAATCTATACATTCAATGCAATCCCAATCCAGATCCCATCAACATTCTTTAAGGATATG
>NW_006921641.1:4379895-4381293 GCF_000298275.1 Orycteropus afer afer | reverse complement strand
GTTAGATAGATAGAGATAAGTTTTGATTTGGGTGAAGAGAAAGGCAATGTACCAAATGTGAGTGATCAATATAGTGGCACTGAGGAAGAGAAAGATGTAGAGAGGTACGTGGGAAGCACAGACAACAAAGATGAACCCTTTTGCACATATAGTACGACGTGGTCAGTGAAGGCAAACACGGGTATATTGGGTGGATAGATGGGTGGACAGGCTGAACTATTAGCTATGTTTATGAAGTGGGGAGTGCACCCAAGAACATGCATAGGGTTGGCAGACAGTGGTCCTATAACTTTATGTGTATGATCTGAATTCCTAGGTGTATAATGGAGCTGACAAAGGGCAAGGTTGTAGTCACTCCTTAGTCACAGCCAGCTACGCAGAGGGACCAAGTAGTTGAACCTGTGGGCGCGGGACCATAGTCGCAGAGGACATCAAGCTCAATTGGCATAACATACTACACAAAACACTATTCCACCTCCTACTGTGGCGAGTAGCGACTGGGATCTTAAAAGCTTGCAAGCTGCCATCTAGATGCAACGCTGGGTCTCTTCTCATCCAGAGCCAAGAAGAATGAAGAAAACCAAAAATTCATGGAAAAAAATTAGTCCTAGCAACTGGTACACCATCTGATCTGCAGCCTATACAACTATAAGACCAGAAGAACTAGATGGTTCCCGGCTACTACTGTCAACCACTTGGAAGAGGATCTATGTAGCAGATCCTGGCTAGACAGGGAGAACAATGTGGAACAAAACTCAAAATCATTTGGAAAATAAAAGGGGGGGAGGAATAGGTTTGCTGGCCCGATGGAGCCTGGTGGAACCACTGAGACTATGGCCCTTAGCTGCCCATCAGGTCTGGAATTGAACACATGCCTGTGGCTTCCAGCCAAACAATGGACAGGCATATGAGTTGAACATTTACCTGAAATAGGTACACTCCTTAGAGAGACCAAGCATGGGAGAAAGAAGGGCTGCTTATGCACAGGGAGACAGCTTAGGGGGCAGGAATGCATGGAGGGATGGACACAGGGAAGAGGTAACTGTCAGGAAGAAGTGGGAGGGGAGATGTTTCACTGTGGTAAACTGTGGTCAATGTCATGAGACAAAGTGTATGTGAACTGCTGTATGGAAAGTGTTATTTGCTCTGTAAATTTTCACCCAAATAACAAAAAAAAGAAAAAATAAATGAATAAATAAAGTGATAGCATTCTCATTTGGATTCCAGGGACCTAAGAATAGGCTCTGTTTGCCAAGGTCGGCAGGGATATACAAGAGGCTGAAAACTGGAAAGGAGACAGGTGGTGTGTGTATGTGTGTATAAGTGCTGTCAACTAGAGAATAGAGGAGCACAGCACAGTACACTGCTTGCGTAGAGCTCTGGTAGCATAGTGGCTAA
>NW_006921641.1:4378013-4379485 GCF_000298275.1 Orycteropus afer afer | reverse complement strand
TAGATAATATACAAAGAAAACAAAAGTCATGGGCAAGTCACTCCAACATACAATCACCAATTAAATATAAACACAAAAACGTCACAATGCCTTGGAGACAACAGAGCATCACAGTCCACACAAAGAAGCAAGATAAAGCAGGAGAAACAAGGAACCAGGATACAGACCCAAAATACATCCCTGAGGAAGCAGCAGCACTGGAACTCCCTAATAAGGAATTCAAAATAATTATATTTAGGTGTCTTCAAAGAATTGAAATACAGACCAAGGAAAACACAGACAAAACCCTAGAAGAATTTCAAAAGACAATACAAGAGCAAAATAACAAAATAAATGAAAAATTAGCAATGATTCTAAATCTACAGATAGAAATCCAGAAAATTAATACTAAATTGTCAGAAATAGATAACACATTGAAAGGGCAAAGTAGAATTGATGCAATGAAGACAGAACTAATGAGATTGAAGACAAATACCTGCATAATTCTTTGGAAAGGGATCAATCAGAAAATGATCAAGACAAAATGAAGAAAGCCTAAGGTTCATGTGGGATACCATCAAAAGGAATAACCTATGTGTCACTGGAATTCCAGATCAGGAAGAGAAAAATAAAACCACTGAGAAAATTGTCCAAGATTTGTTGGAAGAGAACGTCCCTGATATGATGAAAGATGAGAATATATTTATTCAGGAAGTTCAACGAACCCCAAACAGGATAGACCCCAAAAGAAAATCACCAAGACATATTATCATCAAAATCACCAAAACCAAAGACAAATAAAGAATCATGAGAGCAACACAGGAAAAACAAAAAGTTACCTACAAGAGGCAACCAATAAGACTAAGTTCAGATTTCTCAGCAGAAACCATGCAGGCGAGAAGACAATGGGATGATATATATAAAACTCTCAAAGAGAAAAATTTCCAACCAAGAAGTATATACCCAGCAAAACTGTCCCTCAAATATGATGGTGAAATTAGGACATTTCCAGATAAGCAGAAATTAAGGGAATTTGTTAAAACCAGACCAACCTTACAAGAGATGCTAAGGGGAGTCCTTTGGACACAGAAGCAACAATAGCCAACAACAACTGACCGTTAACACACATGATCGTATAACCCAGAAACCAACCCAGCTGTGGAAGTATCCAAGTAAATAAGCCTACAAGATTGTAAACAGGGAACAACTACAAACCAAAAAGAGGGAATAAACTGTGTTGTTACAGAACTTCCAAATGGTAGGGATGACAAGTCAACTATAAGACAGAATAGACAATTCTAAACTTGGGAAGAAAACTATAAATCACAGGGTAACCTCAAAGAAAAATGATAAACCTTCACATCAAAAGAAAAAAGAGGACCAGCACAAATATTTAGCATACAAAAACAGTAGCAATAAAGGAAATGATAGCACGACTCATAAACAAAATGAGCTCAGCATAGAAAATTATATGGAACAAAGAAATCAACACC
>NW_006921641.1:4372629-4377098 GCF_000298275.1 Orycteropus afer afer | reverse complement strand
AAAGCAGTGACCCATGGCACTTTAGTTTTGTGTGTTTCACTGTACATAAATTGTATTTTAATAAAATACATTAAAAAAAGAAAAGAATATACCACAAATGGGATGGCTGGAAGAAACAGGTGTTTATTCTCTTACAGTTTGCAGGCTTTAAGTCCGAGTTCAAAGTGCCAGGCTCTAGGGGCTGGGTAAAAGCCCCTCAACCTTAGGCTTTGGCTCTGCCTCCTGCTCCTGGCCCACTGAAGCTGAAGGCTTTTCTTCAGGAAGCTGCTGGCTGCTGAGGCTAATAAGCCCAAGGCTGACAAGTAAAAGGGTACAGGCCTGATGTTACCAAACTATACAGGAGGCCATTAATTCAAGTCCATTGAATGTCCCAAGGTCGGTAGAGCATGGCAGGTTGCTGAACAATGACATGGCTACATGCAGGGTTCAACCGTCGCATAACCTAGAGATATTCCCAAAGCTGTTTCTTATATATGGGAAGCAGACCACACACCCAAAGCAGCTACTCAGTTGCTCCAGTAGATTCCACCATGGAGTTAATTACCAATCTCACCATGGGGAATAACTACATTCAGCTGCCCAGCCGCTCAATCAGGCCCAGGCAAGTTGACACACTAACTTAACCACCACAAATGGACTGGTACTGGCCATTCTGAACAACAACAACAACAATAGTCTACTAAGCTGAGAATGACAAATTTAATAGGAATAGCATCACATTCATTGTGAAAAAGAATATTTCAAAATCTATCCTGAAGTACAATGCTGTCAACAATAGAATAATAACTATATGCCTACAAGTTAATATAACTATTACTCAAATTTACATAGTAACCACTAAAGCCAAAGATGAAGAAATTGAAGTTTTACCAACTTCCACAGTCTGAAATTGACCAAACGTGCAATTAAGATGCATTGATAATTACTTAATCACTGGTAATTGGAATGTGAAAGTTGTAAACAAAGAAAAAGCATCAATAGTTGGAAAATATGGCTGTAATGACAGAAATCACTACGGAGATCATATGATAACATTTTACAAGACCAACAACTTATTCATTGTGAATAACTTTAACAACATAAGCAGCGACTATACATGTGGACCTCACCAAATGGAATGCACAGGCATCAGATCAACTACATCTGTGGAAAGAGACAATGGAGAAGTTCAGTCAGAAAAAGGACAGGGGCCAACTGTAGAACAAACTATCAATTGCTCATATGCAAGTGTAAGTTGAAGGTGACAAAAATTAAAGTTAAGTCCATGAGAGCAAAACTATGACCCTGACCATACCACACTTGAATTTAATAATCATCTATATAACAAATTAGATACACTGAACACCAATGACTGAAGACTAGTTGTAGATGACATCAAGGACACTATACATGAAAAAAACAAAAGGCCATTACAAAAGACAAGAAAGGAATACAAGACCAAAAAGAATGTCAGAAGAGATTCTGAAACTTGCTTTGAATGCAGAATAGCTAAAGTGAATGGAACAAAGGATGATATAAAAGAGCTGAACAAAAGATTTCAGTAAGCAGCTCAAGAGGACAAAGTCCAGTCTTCCGATGAAATGTGTAAAGAGTTAGAAAAATCAAAGGGAAGAACATGCTTGGCATTTCTTAAACTGAAAGAACTGAAGAAAAAATTAAAGCCTAAAGTTGCAATACTAAACGATTCTATGGACAAAATATTGAATGATGCAAGCAGCATCAAAAGAAGATGAAAGGAATACACAAAGTCACTGTACCAAAAAGAAACGGTCAACATTCAGCCATTTCAGGAGGTAGCATATGATCAAGACCTGATGGTATTGAAGGTAGAGTCCAAGCTGCACTGAAGGAACTGGCAAAAAACAAGGCTCTGGGAATTGACAGAATACTCACTGACATGTTTCAACAAATGGAGGTACTGGAGGTACTCACATTTATGCTAAGAAATTTGGAAGAAAACTACCTGGCCAAAAGACTGGAAGAGATCTATCTCTGTGCCCATTCCAAAGAAAGATGACCTAACAGAATGCAGAAATTATCGAACAAAATCATTAATACCACACACAAGTAAAATTTCGCCGAAAATAATTGAAAAAAAATGGATGCAGGTGTACAACAGCACAGAACTGTCAGAAATTCAGACATAATTCAGAAAATGGCATGGAATGAGGGGTATCACTGCTGATGTCAGATGGATCTTGTCTAAAAGCAGAGAATATCAGAAATATGTTTACCTGTGTTTTATTGACTATGCAAAAGCATTTGACTATGTGGATCATGACAAATTATGGATAACACTGCAAAGAATGGGAATTTCAGAATACTTAACTGTGCTCAAGAGAAACCTGTACACAGACAAAGAGGCATTCGTCTGAACAGAATAGTGCATGGTTTAATATCAGAAAAGGTGTGTGACAGGGTTATATTCTTTTACCATACATATTCAATCTGTATGCTGAGCAAATAATCAGAGAAGCCAGACTACATAAAGAACAGGACATCAGGATTTGAGGAAGACTCATTAAGAACCTGTGATATATAAATGACACAAGCTTGTTTGCCCAAAACGAAGATGAGTTGAAGCACTTACTGATGAAGATTAAAAGAATATGGATTACATCTCAACATAAAGAAAACAAAAATCCTCATCACTGAACCAATAAGAAACTCATGATAAATGGAGAAAAAATTAAAGTTGTTAGGGATTTCTTTTACTTGGACCCATAATCACCACCCATGGAAGCAGCAGTCAAGAAATCAAGTGATGTATGCACTAGGCATATCTGCTGCAAATGACCTCTTTAAAGCACTAGGGAGCAAAGATGTCACTTTAAAGACTGAAGTGCACCTAATTCAAGCCATGGTATTTTCAATAGCCTCATATGCGTCTGAGAGCTGGACACTGGAAGACTGAAGAATTGATGCATGTGAATTGTGGTGCTGGCAAAAACTACTGAATGTACCATGGAGTGCTGGAAGAGTGGTAAAATCTGTCTTGACAAGTATAGCAGAATGCTCCTTAGAAGCAAGAATAGCCAGACTTTATCTCCCATACTTTGGTCATGTTGTCAGATGGGACCTGCCCTTGGAGAAAGACATCATTCTGAGTACAGTAGAGGGTCAGTGAAAAAGAAGACCCTTAACAATATGGATTGACACAGTGGCTGCAACAATGGCCTCAAACAAAGTAACGATTGTAAGGACTGCACAGGACCACTCAGTGTTTCATTCTGTTGTACATAGGGTCACTATGCATCAGTATTGACTCCTCGGCACTCAGCAACATTTCAATTATTTCCTCACATAAAACATCAAAGATGAAGTCTTAATACAGTGTGACTATGACTTTACACCTCTGTAACACTTGCTAAACTCCCTTCTTAACAAAGAGAGCAGGCTTCAGGCTCAGAGCCTTCCATGGCAATAGAATCTAGCTAAAATTTACTACCATTGTTTTGTTCTCACTGTTTTTCTTTTTGTTGTTACCCTCTATCACAATGAGAATGGTTTTCCATTTATGCTTCATTTTTAACTAAATGAATCCATGATTTTTTTTTTTTTTAATTTAATGTTGTTGTTGTTGTTGTTATATGCCATCGAGTCGGCCCTGACTCATAGCGACCCCTCCTTGGGTTTCCGAGGCAGTTATCACTACGGAAGTAGGATTGCCCAACTCTCCTTCCAAGGAGTGGCTGGTGGGTTTGAACCGCCAGTTTAATTTAATAAAGTTTTATTTTTCAAAATGTATAGTTGGTTAGACCTGTTTACGCATCTTCACCAGCAGCTGTGGCATCTCCACCTTTGGTGTTTCTGTTGTAAATTACTTGAGTTCTGTGTTTTGAAACCAAGTTGGTAAATCCTTTACTAAGCAGCTCCTAAAGCACTGCCCTGGACAGGGAACCAAATCTTCAGTCTTTCAGAGACAACAGCTGAGGTTACAAGCTTATAGTTGGCAACTTCCTTACAGAGTTTGTCTTATGTGGCTTTGTCAAACAAGACCAAGTTATTGAGCTTGTCCCGAACTCTGCCTTTGGACCACTTCTTTTTGGCTTTGCCTCCAGATTTGTTCACTTGGTCTTTGTCTTTTTTGGCTGACTTTCCAGCGTCTTTTTCTTCTTGTCGTCCTTGGGTGGCATCACTAAGCTCAGAGAGCAGATACCACAACCACAGCCTTTCTAAGAAGCTGGACAAAAAAAAAGCTGAATGCATGATTTTAAAAGAGAGATTTAAAGAAAAAAAATTAAATAATGCCAAAAAATGGGGGATAGTATTAACATGAAAAAACTCATTAATGTGATATTTGAATAAATTCATCTGACAACCATAGCATCAAAAACTATGCTGCTTTCTAACAGATATATGCACGCCGATGTTCATCGCAGCACTATTTACAATAGCCAAAACTTGGAAACAACCTAGATGTCCAACAACTGAGGAATGGATAACCAAACTTTGGTACATTCACACAA
>NW_006921641.1:4359450-4372044 GCF_000298275.1 Orycteropus afer afer | reverse complement strand
ATGAAAAGTGAATTTACTCTGTAAATCTTCACCCAAATCCTAATAAAAAAAAAAAAAAAAACTATGCTGCTTTCTGATGTTGCTTTCTTTGAAATCTTATCATTTTAGAAACTCAGGAAGAAGTGGCTATATAAAAAATAAAACTGCATTCTTAAGAGTACTTTCATTGAAATAAATTTTTGTTTCAATTATACTTAAACTGTATATAAATGTCAAAAGAGAAAACAACAGTTTTCTAATTTTCTTTTGCAAAGAGTAAGAAAAAAATTTCAATCACCTATCTTCAACATAAGGAGCTGTGGTGGCACGGTGCCTAAGGAATTTGACTGCTAACCACAAGGTTGGAGGTTCAAACGCACCAACCAGTCCACAGAAGGAAGATGGGGCAATCTACTTCTGTAAAGATCTACCCCTCAGAAACCCAATGGGGGTCGCTATGAATCAGAATTGACTCGATGGCAGCGAGTTAGACATTTTAGAGATTTATCTTCAACATTCATACCACAGCTTCCAAAGATAATTTCCAAATATGTAATAGTTAAGTTTTCTAGTTATGCCATCATTTCTCAATCTAATTCTGGAACTTAATTTGATAATAACTCTCCTATAAAGTCTATTTAATCTATAAAATAGCTATTTGGCCCTGGATGGAGAAATGTATCATTCAGCAATAAATTTCATCAGACAGAGCTTATACCACATTCTCATTTCTGAAAGTCTAATCAAGACTATAAAATTCAACTTTCCATTGCAAAAAAGACAATACAACTTGATACTTCCAAAAACTGTCATATTATTTTGAATGTGTTTTTTTCTGAATGCCTAAATCAAAATTCACTATGCTCAGAATTTCATCTTAAAGGAGACAAACTCCAAAATGCTAGATAGAATCTATTTTCTAACATCCTGTCACAGCACTTTTATACAAAATGTAGTCAGTTACATGACATTCCAATGCCTACAGTAAGAAACAGCAATGCTACACACCTCCTATAGATTCTATAATATTTATAATACTACTACTTAACCAGATCCTCTCAATTATTTCATTCAAGCATTTACTGAATGCCTATGTGCCAAATGCATTTGAGTGCTAACCAGAAGGCTGCCGGTTCAAACCCACCAGCCACTCCTTGGAAGAAAGACTGGGCAATCTACTTCCATAGAGATACTGCCTCAGAAACCCAAGGAGGGGTCGCTATGAGTCAAATCAATTCAATGGCAATGAGTTTGGTTTTATTTTTATGTGCCAAATTCTAGGCCTAGTTTTAGTTAACTCAAAATCCTAGATTAATCTAAAAATAGAGTATCTAAAATACCCAAACAAAAAAGAGTACAGAGCAATGATCACAAAAAGATGTAATGTGCCCTACAAATGATTGCCCTAGCTAATTGTGGAGAGTTTCTAAGACACGGCACAGGGAGAGGAACCCCAAGCACAGCTCAGCAGTTTTCCTGAGTTGAGACAGAGTTGAGAATTCAGGGAGACAAAGATAACTAGAATTTGCAGGTTATGGGGCCAAAAAGGAGAACTGCATAGATAGGAGAAAACTGCACAGAGACTAAAGAGATTGCCTTCCAGTCAAGCAAATACTTACAATGCCAAGCAAATACTTACAAATGCATGTGTGTGAGGCAACTACCCCCAGCCAGGGGGGAAAAAAACACCTGAAAGGAACAGGCAGAACAATCCTCAGAGCTCACATTACGCTGGAGTAAGTTCATACTCCTATCACTCATGAATGGAAAATGCCCAGCATCCAATTGAAGAAAAAAAAAATAACTGTCAGGCAAAGAAACAGGAAAATACTACCCTTAATGAGAAAAATGAACACAGAAACAGACCCAAAGATGATACAGAAAATAGCACAGACAAGACCATTAAGATAGTTATTATAAATACATTCCGTATGTTCAAGAATAGAACGTACTAAAAAGTAACAAAATGTTTTAAGAAATAATGACTAAAATCTTTCCCAATTTGATAAAAATTCTAAACCCACATATCCAAGAAGTTCAATGACACCCAAGCACAGCAAACATTAAAAAAAAAAAAAAAAACTATACCAAGACACATCATAATCAAATTATTTAAAGGCATCAAAACACATACAGATGGAGGAGCAAAGTAAGAACATCAGACTTCTGATCAGAAACAATGTCAGCTAGGAGCAACATCTACACCCAGTAAAAGTATCTTTCAAAAAAGTAAAGCAAAATAATAAGTTTTTAAAGCAGATGCCTAAGAACTCATCACCAGCAGCTCTGCACCACAAGAAATATTAAATGAAGCTCTTCAGGCAGAAGGAAAATGATACCAGATAGACATCTGGATCTACACAAAAGAACAAAGAGCCCTAGAAATGGTAAATATACGGTTAGATATGAAACACTCATTATTTGTCTTGTTGTTTCAATCTCCTTAAGGCTAACTATGGAACACCAACAGAAACCTGTAGACCAAAGTTCATTGCAGCCCTTTTCACAATAGCCAAAAGGTGGAAACTACCAAAATGTCCATCAACTGATGTGGTATATCAAAAGAGCAGCATCTGCTCAGGAATAAAGCTCAAAAGGCAGAAAGGGATTGGAAGGAAGGATGAATGGAAACAGTAATCACAGAAAGTGGGAAGAGTGTGGTTACACTGGGGGGGATTGTAATCAGCATCACAAAACAAAATGAATTGTTGAACAGAAAACCAACTTTCTCTGTAAACTTTCACTAAAATTATAATAAAAAGTTAAAATAATAATTCTGTAAATAAAATTAAAAGATGTGGTATATACAACGTGTTATTACTTAGCCATAAAGTCCTGATACATGCCCCAACTTCCATGAACCTTGAAAACATTACATTCAGTGAAAATAAGTCAGTCACGTAACAAATAGAGTATGACCTCACTTATATGAAACAGAAAAAATACATATAAACCAAAGCTTATTAGGGGTTACAAGGGCTAAGAATGCTGAAGGAAAGGGAGAGTTTTTGCTTGGGGGCACTAAATTTATGTTAATCATAGTAGAACAATTAGGAATAAGATAGTGATAGGGACTGTGCAACATGGAAGAGTGTAATCTATGTCACTGAATTATGTATGTAGAAATTGAATTGGTCAATGTTTTGTTGTGTATATTTTCACCAGTTAAAAAAAAAGGTAAATAACTGTTTAAAGAAAAAATAAAAACCATGAACTGTGGGGTTTATAACACATGTGGAAGTAAAACCTATAACAACAATAGTACAAAGGCAGAAGGAGAAAATGGAAGAACATTGTTTTAAGGTTTGTATATTACACACAAAATGATTTAATATTAATTGAAAGTAAATTGTGTTAAGTTACAGATGTATACTATAAACCCCAAAGCATCCATTTAAAAACAAAACAAAACTTACAATAAGCCAATAAGGGAAATAAAATGGCATCATTAAAAAAAAAAGCGGCAGCAGCAATCACCGTAGAGTAGTAGTTCCCAGACTTTCAGCTATAAAGACAAGAAAATTTAAAAAAAATAAAAGATGATGAATGAAGGGACTAACGTAGAACTTTTGGCTTTTTATTTTGCCAGGTTAAAACTTAAAAAACAAATAAATAACATAGTGACTATCTCACTACCACAATTTATAAAAACACATTTTAAAACCATAAAAGAATGAAAAACCAATCACTGAATACCGAAAACAATAATAAGTTTTTTGTTTGTTTGTTTTACCATTATCAAAATCTTACTCCACTGTCCTTATTTTTTCTCATTTGGTCTGAGAATTTGGGAACTAGCATTTGAGTATCCCCACTCTAGGGTATCAAAGCTCTGCCTTCATATACAGGCACTATCAAGAAAAGAGTGTGCTGATGCCAAAAAAAAAGTAAACCTCTTAAATGACTATATCACAAAATACTGTATAGTTTATTTGCCATAGCACTTCAATCAAAAACTGCATTATGAAGAGACAGGTTCTCCTAATACTGATACCAAACCAACAAACATTGCTAGCAATATTATAGACACAGAGTAGTCATTCTAGTGAACTCTAGGAGTTAGTCATTCATCAGCAATATAACTTAAGCCTACCTCAAATAAGTCAACCTATCTTGATTGGAAACGCAGCTCACCACTTATTGCCTGGTAACCTTGTTGTTGTTGTTATGTGCCGTCGAGTCGGACCTGACTCATAGCGACCCCTCCTTGGGTTTCCGCGGCAGTATCACTACAGAAGTAGATTGCCCATCTTTCTTCCGAGGAGTGGCTGGTGGATTTGAACTGCCAGCCTTCTGGTTAGCAGTCAAGTGCCTTAGCCACCTGGTGACCTTAGATAAGTTATTTCGCTCGCTAAGCCTTCCAAACCCAATGGTGTCGGGTCGATTCTGACTCATAGTAACCCTATAGTACAGAGCAGAACTGCCCCATAGGGTTTCCAAGGCAGTAAATCTTTACAGAGGCAGAATACCACGTCTTTCTAAGCATTAAAATACATGAAAATTACCTAGGACTGTATCTGGCACACAGTAAAAGAGCTAAGCAAATGTTAGCAGCTTTCAGTCCTATTACTTTGCTCGGGAATGTTCTGCCCTCCTTCCTTCAAACTTAATCATTGTTAACGTCTTTTCTTTCTTTCTTTTTTTCTTAATAAAACACGCAGATTTTTTCTTCCAGGAAACTGCTATTTTCCTAACTCCACAGAGCTCTGGTCAATTCATTTGTTCCAGCGTTTATTTTTTTATCTTCCATCTTTAGAAAAATAGCTCTTAGCACTTAAATGGAAAAGCTATTAAAAGTATACTTTGTATGTTTTTCTCATGTACTGCCTCAATTCAGGCTGAACCATGTAAAGCAAAAACTGTCTACTATGTGTGTTACAGCTTCCAACGGCACCTACTATAGAACTACAAAGAAATAAACATTAAATGTTGACTTCACGACCACATTACAAAGACCAATGAGTTTAATTTTAATATTTGCAGTTTTTACGCAGCAATGTTGCAAGAAATTCATTAACAGCCACCAAGCAAAATGATTCTGACGGTTACTCTTAGTAATTTGTGTTTGTTTCTTATCATCACATTAAAAGTTCAACTCTTGGCTCAAAATTAATTTTACGTCTTTATACAATTAAATATCATTTCTGCTAGTAAATCAAGCTACCTATAATTTGATAGTAGTCAGATAATGATAAAGTTTTCCCTTGTGCAAAGCCAGCCTAACAAAAACGGATCCCAAGTTTTCTCCAACTCTTACGAGACGCACAAATGCGGCACATGAACTATAAGCGAGTTACCTCGACGTTGTCTGTGAGACCGTACTCAGAATGAGGATTTTCTGCAACCTAAAAAACAAAGACATCACAGATGTCACAGAGCCATCAGCCGGCTTTCTCGCTGCAATCCTGAGCAAAGCCACCCTGAATCCAAGGCCTCCTGGTACCTGCGTCTGTCCTTCCAGCATCTGCTCTGGCTCCATGGCGGACCCTGCAAGCCACAGTCCCGGGAAACCAGTCTTGAAAAAGAAGAAGAGGCGTGAGTTACCCGGGAGATTTCAACACCAACACTCCAGGATGAAGTCCAGCCCAGCCCCCGACCCCGCCCCTCACCCCCACCTGGGCGAGGGAGCAGTAGAGGCGCAGGATGGGACAGTCTATGATTGGGCGCCCGCATCAGTTCCAGAAGCTCCGCAGCAGTCCCAAGTACCTAGAACTGGTAAGGAAAGAAGGAAAGGGAACTGATTACCCGCGCCCCAGCCGTTGATTCCTAAGAGCCCTGCACCGCGCCACCAACTCCCAGCACGAACCGCTTCGGCCGTAAGTGACGGATGTCGCACAACTGCCGCGCCTGCGCACAGCTCCCCCGCGTGCGGAGGCCGTTGTTGGGGGGTGGTCCTGCCGTGGGTCAAGTCCTAAAGTCTTGTCACTTTTTGTTGTCTTCTGTGTATTCTAACTAGGGTCCACACAGGCTGCGAGAAGGGAATCTTCCGCAGTTGCCTACCCAAGGCTAGCACAACCCCAACTACAGACCTCGCGACCAGCCTAGCTCCAGGGTTCGACCCAGCCAACCTTAGTGGGGCGTGAAAGCTTCTACGGACGCTCTTCCTCGGGTAACCACTTACTCGCGGAGTAGTTCTTACTACAAAATCGAAGACAGAGGCTTTACAATTCGCGAGAGAATGTTTTACTCTAAAGTCAATAGTGGGAGGAGAAACTGTGTTTCGGGATTTCGTACTTTTTATTCCAGCCTTTAAATTTGTAAATTTGCTGTTAGTACCCCTTTATTTTTTTTTAAATCAAGAATACCAACACGCAAACTAGCTTGCTGAACTGTGGCACTTTAAAACTTAATCTTTGCAATGGGCGTAATAATTCATCTTTCAAGATTTGAGGAAAAACTGAGACACAAAAGGAAATTTACCTCCACAAAAGTTGTAAATAGCGAAAGGATTTGACGGTATTGGATTGTTTGATTCCAATAAATTCCATTTATTTTTATGTAAATATCAGTGATATACTCATTAAAGTTATTTACCGTGACTCTGGGGTAGTTAATTTTGTGTGTTAACTTGGTTGGGCCTGGTTGAGTGGCTGGGCAGCTGGCTGTAGTTACTCCCCATGGTAAGATTGGTAGTTAACTGCCTGGTGGAATCTACTGAAGCAGCTGAGTTTGAGAGATGTGGGCTGCTTCCCCTGTATAAGAAGCACCTTTGAGGAAGGTCTCCAGCTGATGGCAGGCTTGAACCCAGCGTGTGGCAGCCTGCCAGGCTCTGCAGATCTTGGGACTTTCGATGGGCTTGAAACAATGGCCTGCCATGTGGTTTGGTAACATCTGAGACTGTGCCATTTTATTTGTCCACCTTGGGCTTGTTAGCCTCAGCAGCCAGTGAGCTGCCTGAATAAAGAGATGGCTCTAGCTTCAGTGGACTGTGAGCAAGAGGCAGAGCTGAAGCCCAAGGTTGAGGGGGTTTCACACAGCCACTAACGCCTAGCACTTGGAACTTGGACTTCAGGCCTCCAAAATTGTAAGGATAAACTTCTGTTTGTTAAAGCCATCTCATCTGTGCTATATTCCTGTCAGAGTGGCACCAGGTAACCAAAACAGAATATAAATCATTAAAATTAAACATCATGACTAGAAATATGGAAATACTTATAATACTTTTCTAAAAGGTATGGAAAAACTTTCTTTTGCTACTCTGTAAATACTGCATAAAGGTCTAAAATAGAAATTTATGAGGTTGAATTGGGCATATATTTTTAAAGTTTTATAACGTATATTTGATTATTTATTTTGTGATTGGTGATACATGATGCACATATGTCACTTTGATGATTTTTCTTGTAAGACTGATGAAAAGATTTGTGGATATACATGTACAAGATACATAAATTGACTGGTACATCAAATTAAGATTAAATGCTTTCAGCAAGTACAACCAGAGAATAATTTGCAAAACTTATAATAAAATGTGCATTTTCATATTATCATATATCCATACATTTCCCAATAAATAATAACCATTCTATAAATATTTACAAATTTCAGGAAGTAACTGGAAGCTGCTAATCAACATTACCTTATGCAGTGTAGTAAATTACTTAGTATGGCTTTTCTACCCATAAGTCATTGTAAACTCAGTGGTGGAATGAGCAACTGAGGAGCTCCTGATTGTAAATGTTATCTACCAGGGTTATTTCTGTTGGGCGTGGCACAATGCAATGTTATGGGAGGCTCACTCTCAGGTGCTTAGAATTCTGTTATCATTGGTTGGTTTGGCCACTCTGCCAAGCTCAAAAGGAGGCCTCCTAGAGGCAGAACTCTCTCTGACTGCTGGTTGAGGAAGACATGCTGCTGAAAGAGACACGTGCTCCTGAGACATGTGTTACTGAGAAAGAGAAGCAAGAGACATGCATTGCTGAGTGAGACACCGAGGGACCAGCACAGCTTGGAAAGAGACTGTGAGAGAGTGTTGGCTGAGGGACGGTGGGCTGGGGGAGAGACTGAGCATTTTTCCTGAACTTGAATTGTAGCCTGTGGTGCTTCCCTAATAAACCCCATAATCTGTGAGCTCTGTGTGGCCACTGCAGCGAATTATCGAACCAAGGAGAGAGGTGGTGGGTGCTTTGGGAGGAACGGTTGGAGAAAGGGCTGGAGGGAGGCAGCATGTCTGGCCTGGCAGGAATAGGCCGTGGGTTATTGATGGTGACTGTCTTCCTTTTGTGGTGTTAGAAGAGGTCGGAATATGTGGCCTCCTTGCCCTTTTTGCACCTTAGTACTGACAGTTTTAGTAAAGTAGGAAGCTAGACTGAGCTTCTTCAGGGAAGGGCCATATTTTATAAATTTTTGTACTTCACAACCCTGCCATCCCAATTCATTGAAACTTTTAAACTGCCCTCATAGGATTTCCAAGGCTGTAAATCTTTATGGAAGCCGGCTGCCTCATCTGGAGTAGCTGGTAGGTTCAAACCTCAAACCTTTTGGTCAGCAGCCAAATGCTTTAACAACTGCATCACCAAAGATACTTGTAATTCACACAGTGCCTGGTAAATCGTAGGTGTACAATAAATGTATTGGTTTGGTCCAATGTCAAAATTGGAAATTAATACCTACATTGACATTACTAAGGCAAAAACAAAAAAAAAGGGAAAATAAAATTGTTTGATGGATCAAAGACTTAAATATGAAACCTAAAACTAAAAAGTTCCACAAGGAAAAAATAGGAGCAAATTTAAGGGCCCGGCAAATAACAACAACAATTTATGGCATGGGAGCTCTGGTAGCATAGTGGCTAAGACACTTGCCTGCTAACCAGACGGCTGGCGGTTCAAACCCACCAGCCACTCCTTGGAAGGAAGGTTGGGCAATCCTACTTCCGTAGTGATACTGCCTCGGAAACCCGAGGAGGGGTTGCTATGATTCGGATTTGACTCGATGGCACATAACAACAACAACAACAATTTATGGCATAAATAGACTGTCAAGCATAACGCAAAATGCACAGACAGCAGAAGAGAAACTAGATGAACGGGACCTTCTAAAAATTAAATCTTTATGTGCTTCAAAAGACTTCTCCAAAACAGTAAAAAGAGAACCTACAGATTGTGAAAAAATATTCGGTAATGACATATCTGGCAAGGGGCTTATCTCTAAATTGTATAGAAAACTCCAGCACCTCAACAACAAAAAAACTAACAATCCAATTCAAAAATGGGCAGAAGACATGAATAGATACTTCACCAAAGAGAACAAACACATGAAGAAATGTTCATGATTATTAGCCATTAAAAAAAACAAATCAAACTCACTGCCATCAAGTCAATTCGACGCATAATGACCCCTCCTTGGGTTTCCGAGGCGGTATCTACACGGAAGTAGATTGCCCAATCTTCTTCTGAGGAGTGGCTGGTGGGTTTGAACTGCCAGCCTTCTAGTTAGCAGTCAAATGCCTTAGGCACTATGCCACCAGAGCTCCAACTTCAATGGTGCTATGTTTATCTGAGGTCCCTTTCCTTTCCATATAAAATTCTTAAAGAATGTTGATGGGATCTGGATTGGGATTGCATTAAATGTATCAGATTGCTTTGGCTAGTATTGACATTTTACACAAAATATCCATGAGGGATATTGGTCTATAGTATTCCAATCTTCCGATCCACGAGCATAGTATGTTCTTCTATTTATGTAAATCTCTTATGGTTTCTTGAAGTAGTGTTTTGTAGTCTTTGTACAGGACTTTTGTGTCCCTAGTGAGATTTATTCCCAACTATTTTATTTTTTTGGTAGCTATTGAAATGGAATTGATTTCCTTATTTCCTTTTCAGCAATCTCTTTGCTGGTGTAAAGGAATCCAACTGTTTTTGGATATTGATCTTGTTTTCCACCACTATGCTAAATCTCTCAATTAGTTCCAATAGTTTTCTTGCTAAGTCTCTTGGGTTTTCTAGGTATAGGATCATATCGTCAGCAAATAGGAATAGTTTTACTTCCTTACCAATTTGGAGGCCTTTGATTTCCCTTTCTTGCCTTATTGCCCTGGCTAGGACTTCCAATACAGTGTTGAATAGAAGTGGTGATAGAGGGCATCTTTGTCTGGTTCCTGTTTGCAAAGTGAATGATTTTAGTCTCTCTCCATTGAGAATAATGTTGGCTGTTGGTTTTGCATATATGCCTTTATTATGTTAAGGGATGTCCCTTCTATTTCTATTTTGCTGAGAGTTTTTATCAGGAATGGGTGTTGGATTTTATCAAATGTCTTTTCTGCATTGATTGATATGATCATGTGGTTCTTTACCTTTGTTTTATTTATGTGATGGATGATGTTGATTGTTTTCCTAATGTTGAACCATCCTTGCGAACCTGGTATGAACCCCACTTGGTCCTAATGTATAATTTTTTGGATATGTTGTTGGAGTCTTTTGGCTAAGATTTTGTTGAAGATTTTTGCATTTATATTCATGAGGGATATTGGTCTGTAATATTCCTTTTTAGTGATGTCTTTGCCTGGTTTTGGTAACAAGAGTATGCTTGCTTCATAAAATGAATTTGGGAGAATTCCATCCTTTTCTATGTTCTGGAATAGTCTGAGTAGCATTGGTGTCAGTTTTTCTCTGAACGTTCAGTAGAATTCTCCAGTAAAACCATCTGGGCCAGGGCTTTTTTCTGTGGGTAATTTTTTTTATGACTTCTTCAATTTCTTCTTTTGTTATGAGTCTGTTCAAATTTTCCACCTCAGTCTGTGTTAGTTTAGGTAAGTGGTATATTTCTAGAAATCTGTCCATTTCTTCTAGATTTCAAATTTGTTAGAGTATAGTTCTTCATAGTATCATCCTTCTAATTGCTGTTGGTTCTGTTGTGATGCCGCCCAATTCGTTTCTCATTCATGTTATTTGTATACTCTGTTTTCCTGTTAAATTTGCCAGTGGTTTGTCAATTTTATTAATCTTTTCAACAAACCAACTTCTAGTCTTGATTTTTTTCTGTTTTATATTTTCTGTTTCATTGATTTCTGCTCAAATCTTTATTATTTCTTTCCTTCTGGTGACGGTAGGCTTGTTTTGCTGCTCTTTTTCTAACTGTTGGAGACAGTTCAAACCCACCAGAAACTCCTTGGAATGAAGGTTGGGCAATCTACTTCCATAGTGATAGCACCTCAGAAACCCAAGGAGGGGTCGCAGTGAGTCAGTGAGTTGGTTTTTTTTTGTTTTGTTTTGTTTTTGCCTCTTTTATGGTTGCCATTTCCTTGATACATCTTTTTGAAACCTTTGATTTTTAGTCTATTTGTGTTCTTCTCTCTAAGGTGTGTTTCTTGTAGACAGCCTACTGATAGGTTATGTTTTCTTATACAATCTGCAACTCTCTGTTTCGAGGGGTGCATTAATCCACTGACATTCAGTGTAATTATTAACACAAGTATGAATTTGTTGCTGACATTTTTTGTGTGTGTTTTGGTGGTGTTACTGCCTTCTTTGTTCTATATAATCTTCTGTGCTGAGCTCGTTTTGTTTATGAATCATGTTATCACTTCCATTGTTGCTATTGTTTTAGTATTTAGTAAACCTAAATACTTGTTCTGGTCCTCTTTTTTTATTTTGATACTTGTGCTGGTCCTCTTTTTTTATTTTGATGTGAAGGTTTATCATTTTTCTTTGAGATTATCCTCTGATTTATAATTTTCTTCCCAAGTTTAAAACAGCCCATTCTATCTTGCAGTTGTCTTGACTTCGTGACCATTTAGAAGTTCTGTAACTACACAATTTTTTCCTTCTTTTTGATTTGTAGTTGTCCTTAATTCCAATTGATGTCTCTGATTCTGTTTATAATCTTATAGGCTTATTTACTTTGGATACTTCCACAACTGGGTTGGATTCTGGGTTATGCCATCATGTGTGTTAATGATCAATTGTTGTTTGCTATTGTTGGTTCTTTGTGCAACAGACTCCTTTTACCATCTCTTGGTTGGTAAGGTTGGTCTAGTTTTAACAAATTCCTTTAATTTCTGCTTATCTGGAAATGTCCTAATTTCACCATCATATTTGAGGGCCAGTTTTGCCAGGAATATAATTCTTGTTTGGAAATATTTTTTCTTTCAGGGTTATATATATACCATCCCATTGCCTCTCGCCTGCATGGTTTCTGCTGAGAAATGAGAGCTTAGTCTTATTGGTTGCCTTTGTACGTAACTTCTTGTTTTTCCCATGCTGTTTTCAGGATTCTTTGTCTTTGGTTTTGGTGAGTTTGATGATGATATGTCTTGGTGATTTTCTTTTGGGGTCCATCCTGTTTGTGGTTCATTGGACTTCTTGAATGGATATATTCTTGTCTTTCATCATACCAGGAAAATTCTCTTCCAACAAATCTTGGACAATTTTGTCTGTAGTTTTCTCTCTTCCTGTTCTGGAATTCCAATGCCACATAGGTTATTCCTTTTGATAGTATCCCACATGAACGTTAGGCTTTCTTCAATTTTTTTTTTTTTTTTGAATACTCAGGGAAGTTTATTTATTTATTTTTAGTTATTGTGATTTGGGTGAAGATTTACAGAGCAAATTCACTTTCCATATAGCAGTTTACATATACTTTGTCTCATGGCATTGACCACAGTTTACCACAATG
>NW_006921641.1:4354646-4355935 GCF_000298275.1 Orycteropus afer afer | reverse complement strand
TACACAAATTCTTCTGCTAGGTGGGGTTTAGTCCACTTCTATATCCTTCCCTTCAAGGCTCAGGGGTCTAGGATTATCTTCTATGTCTGTGTTAATTGGTTTCCCTTTTCTTTGTTGAAGAGGGTCTGTGCAGTCTTTCTGCCTAGTCCGCCATCTTGCCGGAACTCAGGGAAGTTTATTTTTAAAGTACAAATCAGGTAAGACACAGTTTTCATTTACCCAAATGTGCGTAATTCATCCTTAATATAAAATGTACTCGGTAAATTATACATAAAATACAAAGGGAATGCAATTTTACATATGTGAAGATTGCCATCTAATTTAAATCAAATTAAGACATTGTACATGAAAAAAAAAGCCCAACATTTTAAAATCAATTTTCTATAGTAAATGAAAAGAAATTCTGATATGCAATGGTTTGACTCAAAGCAAAAATTAAGGTACCTGCTATGAACTTAGAGCAGTCAGTTTCAGTTTTAAAGTTATAATAAAATAGAATTAGTTAACACCGACAACTGTTTCAAGGAAGGAAACAGATGCAGGAGTTGATTTACTGGTAGGAAAGGAGGTAACAATGCTGTTAAAAACCTGCTGGCGCAAGGTCAGCTGATTCTTTTCCTATTCCTTCATCATGAGTAGCTTAGCCAACTCCAGTAGTCAAGTTCCTAAACATTCTTAACCCCGCCTCTCCCTCACTTTCCCCCATATTCAAGGGTAGCAGCTTTCTATGAGGTTCACACTGTGTATACACTAGGTAACAGATTTCTCTTCTGTTCCCCTTAAGACAGCTTATTTTTTAAAAGAGATCTCCTGAGGGAATTTACAAAGCAAGCAAAAACAGCTTTCTTTCCAATTCATTAATACGTAGACAATTCTCAGACTTTTTTCACCAAGTTATGCCCAAAGTATATGAATAACCAATTCTTGCAGTTTTTCAACATTACTAGAAAACTCAAAACCTGCCTTATACCACTCTTACCCCTACCATTAGTAAAAAGAAAATCTAGTTAATCAAACCTATAAAATCATACAACAAAGGAAGTGGAAACACTGATCCTTATCAGTAAATCCATTTAATTCCAGGTGTTATTCTAGCCTGATTATCTAGAATCCTAATGGCATTTTAATCACAATATAGAAAAAGCATTTCCAAAGTAAGTATAACTTTTAATTTTGTAGATGTGTTTTGGTATTTTTTAAAAATACATTTTATTGAAATATAATTTATGTACAGTGAAATACATCAAACTAAAGTGACGTGAGTCAATGCATTTTTTTTTTTTTTTTTT
>NW_006921641.1:4353095-4353551 GCF_000298275.1 Orycteropus afer afer | reverse complement strand
TGTCGTAACTTCCGCACCATTTAGAAGTTTTGTAACTACAGAGTTCATTCCCTTTTAGGTTTGTTGTTGTCTTCATTTGTCAATTGATGTCTCTGGCTCCCTGTTTACAATGTTGTAGGCTTATTTACTTTGGATATTTCTATAACTGCATTGATTTCTGGGTTATGTCATCATGTTTATTAATGGTGAGTTGTTGTTTGCTATTGTTGGTTCTCTATCCAAAGGACTCTCTTTAGCATCTCTCGTAAGGTTGGTCTGGTTTTAACAAATTCCTTAATTTCTGCTTAACTAGAATGTCCTAATTTCACCATCATATTTGAGGGACAATTTTGCCAGATACATAATTCTTGGTTAGAAATTTTTCTTTTTCAGGGTTTTATACATACCATCCCATTGTCTTCTCACCTGCATGGTTTCTCCCGAGAAATCCAAGCTTATTCTTTTTTTTTTTTTTTT
>NW_006921641.1:4334240-4351805 GCF_000298275.1 Orycteropus afer afer | reverse complement strand
CCCTCCCCTCCCACCCCTGGTAACCAACAAAGAAAATGTCCTCCAATAGATAAACCTTTCCTTAACTTTTACAATAACGGACTAATACAGTATTTGTCCTTTTGTGACTGACTTATTTCACTCAGCATAATGTCCTCCAAGTTCATCCATGTTATGCGGTGTTTTGCAGATTCTACATTTCCAAGCTTATTCTTATTGGTTACCCTTGTAGGTAACTTTTCGTTTTTTCCATGCTGCTTTTAGGATTCTTTCTTTGTCTTTTGTTTTGGTGAGTTTGATGATGATGTCTTAGAGATTTTCTTTTGGGGTCTATCCTGTTTGGGGTTCATTGGACCTGTTGAATGGATATATTCTCATCTTTCATCATACCAGGAAAAGTCTCTTCTATCAAATCTTTGACAATTTTTTTTGCAGTTTTATTTGTCTCGTCCTGTTCTGGAATTCCGATTACACGTAGGTTATTCCTTTTGATAGTATCCCACATGAACCTAGAGTTTCTTCATTTTGTTTTGATCTTTTTTCTGATTGTTCTCTTTCCAAACAACTATTGAAGTATTTGCCTTCAATCTCACTAATTCTGTCTTCCATTGATTCAGTTCTACTCCTTTGCTCATTCAATGAGTTATCTATTTCTGAAAATTTAGTATTAATCTTCTGGATTTCGATTTGTAGATTTTGTATCATTTCTAATTTTTCAATTATTTTGTCATTTTGTTCTTGTATTGTTTTTCAAATTTGTTCTAGGGTTTTCTCTGTGTTTTCCTCTATTTTGTCAGTGTTTTCTTTGATCAGTCTCTCAATTAATTGAAGGTACCTAAATATAATTCTTTTGAATTCTTTATCAGGGAGTTCCAGTGCTGGGTCTTCCTCAGGGATGTGTTTGGGGTCTGTAGCCTGGTCCATTGTTTCTCCTGCTTTATGTTGCTTCTTTGTGTGGGCTGTGATGCTCTGTTGTTTCCAAGGCATTGTGACCTTTTTGTGTTTATATTTAATTGGTGATTGTATATTGGAGTGACTAGCCCCCAATTTTTGTTTTCTTTGTTTGTATGTTATCTACGTAAACAGGGTACTGTGCTGTGTTCCTCTATTCACTAGTTGGAAACACTTAACACACTCACCACCTGTCTCCTTTCCTGTTGTCAGCCTCCCATATGTCCCTGTTGTCCTTGGCAAATGGAGCCTATTCTTCGGTACCTAGAATCCGCCGTATAAGAATGCTGTCACTTTAAAATCCAAAATGGCTGTCACTTTTAAAGATTCAAAATGGCTGCACCTTTGGCCATTTAAATATCCAAAATGGCTGTCACTTGTAAACATTCAAAATGGTTGCACCCTCAGTTGCTTTAAATATCCAAAATGGCCACTGCTTGTAAACCTTCAAAATGGCTTCACCCTCAGTCACTTTAAATAATCAAAATGGCCACCATGTGTAAGTAATCAAAATGATTGAGCCCTCCGTTTAGCCAAAAGATCACAGCTCAGGTTGTCTCCCTTCTTGTTGTTTTCTTTCCTAGTCATAGACCCCCATAGGCTGCATAGGTCTCTGCAGCTGTCTGTAACCACGGTTGATCTTTAGGTCAATTCTTAGGTCCTAACACCACTTGGAAGTATTCAGGCTGTCGATCCTGTCAGAGTAGCTGACAGTCCACTACTCTGACCATCTCCATACTCATTGTTTTCACTCAGGTTTTTCCACTAGTTGGTGCCTAATCTACTTCTGTATGCTTCCTTTCAAAGCTCAGGGCTCCAGGATTAGCTTCTGTATCTCTGTCAATTGGTTTCTCTTTACTTTGTTGAAGAGGATCTGTGGAGCTTGTCTACCTATTCCACCATCTTACCAGAAGTCCCTCTTTTTTAGTATTAAAAGTGCTGTTAACATGCTATCTTATGGCACATTGGACTCAATAGCATGTCCTGATGAGGCAATCATTTTTCAATAGTATTTTTTCCCTAAAATTTTCCCTAAAGCCCTTTGATACCTTAATCCTGGTGCAATCAGTGATGACATAAACAAATCTTCCCTGACTGTGCTTCACCATGGTAGCTTACAGTGAATCTGCAATGACTAAATTACAAAATGGTCAACCAAGTTAATTTTTATGTTATCTTAGATTAGTATATTAACTCAGGCAAAATCCAAGGTAGTTAATCTAAATAATATTGTTAAAATAGACGTTGTGGCTATATCCAAAAAAACCAAACTCATTGCCATCTAGTCAGATCCAACTCACAACGATCCCTGCTTGGGTTTCCAAGGCAGTATCACTACAGAAATAGATCGCTCAGTCTTCCTTCTTAAGAAGGGCTGGTGGGTTTGAACTACCATCCTTAGGTGCTGCACTACCAGATCTCCCTTTATATTAGGCATTTAGAAGCCTTTTAAAATTTTTAGGTGCTGAAGGTTATGGTAAAACTAAGCTAAATCTGTAGTTGTTCCATGTATAAGCACTATTACAGAACAGTTACATGATCCCATATGGGAGTGTACGTTCAGTTCAAGAGATAGTTGTGATAAAGTGCCTAGCTACATAAAAACTATAGATTCCAAATTTTAAATTGGATCCATAATCAACACCCATAAAAAAAAAAAAAAAAAAAAAAAAAACCCTCAACTGCTGTGGCATCAGATCCCACTCACAGTAACCACTCTTTGGGTTTCTGAGGCAGTATCACTACTATGGTGAGTTGTTGTTTGCTATTGTTGGTTCTCTACCTATATGTGTGTGTGTGTGTGTGTGTATATACACATATGTTGTTGTTATTTTCCCATCAAGTCGGCCCTGACTCATAGTGACCCCTCCTTGGGTTTCTGAAGCAGTATCACTACGGAAGTAGGATTGTCCAGCCTTCCTTCTGAGGAGTGGCTGGTGGGTTTGAACCACCGGCCTTCTAGCTAGCAGTCAAGTGCCTTAGGCACTATGCTACCAGAGTTCCCATATGTGTGTGTGTCTGTTGTTGTTATGTGCCGTTGAGTTGGACCCGACTCATAGAGACCCTTCCTTGGGTTTCTGAGGCAGTATCATTACAGTAGATTGCCCCATCTTTCTTCTGAGGAGTGGCTGGTAGGTTTGAACCTCCAGCCTTCTGGTTAGCAGTCAAGTGCCTTAAGCACTATGCTACCAGAGTTCCTTTATATATATATATATATATATATATATATATATAAAATAACAAAATCTAGACACTATCTACACAGTTTTAACAACCAAAAAGGAAAACTTACTCTTTACTAAGTACAATCCACTACTGTAGCTTACTCTTTATTGACTAAGTACAGTCCACTACTGTAGCTTAACAATCAAATTGTATAGCTTTAATCATGTGTTGCTTCTGTAAGGCACTGTGGTATGGACTAGAAAACTTGAAATGACTCATTAAGAAACCTTTGAAAGATACATGAAGGATGATATGAAAAGTCATTCTGAGGCAGGATGCTTTACCTAATTCTTTTTAACCAGAATATCAAACATTAGGAATGAGTTCAAGTTAAAATTCACAGGAGAATGGAAACATCTGTGTGTCAATTTGGCTGGACCCCATTTCTCTGTGGTTGTTTCCATGATGGGATCAGATGAGTGGCCAATCTGTTCAAGGGGAGTTTCCCTAGGGATGTGGCCTGCTTCCAGGATACCCAGGGACATCCTGGGAAGAGACACAAATTTTCTGTGGATCGGGATTCTGTTGTGCTGCCTACTACTGTCTGTGAGTGAGCAGTCCACTATTCGGCCTGGAGATCTTGGATTCATCATTTGTTGGAGTCAACAGCCGATGTACTGCCGGCCAGCCTTGAGCTTCTCGGCCCGTGTGGCTGCGGAAGCTAAGAATAGCCTCCAGCCTGACGTTTGCTCTAAGGACTTTGGACTTGCCGGCTTCTATACATTTGTGAGCCAGTTTCCTAAGATAAACTTCTCCCTCTCTCTCTCTCTCTCTCTCTCTCTCTCTATATATATATATATATATATAAGCTTTGTTGGTTTTGTTTCTCTAGAGGATCCAGTCTAACACACATCTTAAGGTTCAGTCACTTCACATGCCCATCCTGACACTCTGAATAATCTGGAAAATTACAGAGTCACCAACAACAAAAATGAAGAGATCCAATAACCAGGGTTCTACAGAAGCCCTTTCTGCGGGGGCATTTCTCCAAGTCTTGCTGATGTTGCAGTCCTGGGTGATGTTATTGCTATGTTTTTCGTTAGCCATACGAATCAGCTACTTAGCCATTATCTTTGCGGTGCTACCACCTGTCCGGCCACCCCTCAGACTCACTCGTTTACCTGAGGGCTCACCTGCTCTCAGTGCTGCGAGGCTTCACTTGTGGAGTTCACACCACTGGAGTAAGAAAGTTCTCAGGCCAGGCATGACCTCCAGCCATTGGGCCTGGGCATGACACACATGGGGGCTGAGCACTAGCAGGCCACAGGCTGCCGACAAATGATGCTGGACTGACCAGCCAAGCAAGGCTGACATGCAGGAGGAAGACAGCAGGCCTCTAAGACATTTTCACGCCACTGCCACCACTGGAGTGTGAAGTTAAAGAGGAAGGAAGAGCAATGCCATAGCTGGACAGTGCAGCCTGCTGCCTCAAACTCTCTTCATTTTGTTTTAATCTTTTTTTCTGACTGATCCCCTTCCAAAGAAGTATTGAGGTATTTGTTTTCAATCTCACTAATTCTGTCTTCCATTGATTAAATTCTACTCCTTTGCCCAATCAGTGTGTTACCTATTTGAGAATTTAGTACTAATCTGGATTTCTATCTTGTAGATTTTGTATCATTTCTAATTTTTCATTTATTTTGTCATTTTGTTATTTTATTGTCTTCTGAAATCATTCTAGGGTTATCTCTGTGTTTTCCTCAATTTTGTCAGTGTTTTCCTTGCTCTCTCAATTCAGTGAAGGCACCTAAATATAATTCTTCTGAATTCCTTATCAGGGAGTTCCAATGCTGTTTCTTCCTCCGGGTTGTGTTCTGGGTCTGTATCCTGGTCCCTTGTTTCTACTGCTTTATCTTGCATCTTTGTGTGGACTGTGATGGTCTGTTTTCTCCAAGACACTGTGACCTTTAATTGGTGATTGTATTTTGGAGTGATTCACCCAAGATTTTCATTGTCTTTGTTTTGTTTGGATGTTGTCTGAGTAAGCAGGGTACTGTGCTCCTCTGTTCGTTAGTTTGCTTGTTGTTGTTGTTTGCCGTCAAGTCGGCCCCGACTCATAGCGACCCCTCCTTGGGTTTCCAAGGCAGTGTCACTACGAAAGTAGGATTGCCCAACCTTCCTTCCGAGTCGTTAGTTTGCAGCACTTATGAATTCACCACCTGTCTCCTTTCCAGTCATCAGCCTTCCGTATGTCTGTACTGTCTTTGGCAAGTGAAGCCTATTTTTAGGCCCCTGGAATCTGAATGAGAATGCTGTCACTTTAAATATCCAAAATGGCCACTGTTTGTAAAAATTCAAAATGGCTGCACCCTCCAGACAGCCAAAAGTCCGCAACTCATTTTGTCTCCTTTGCTGTTTCTCCTTTGAGTCATCAGCTACCTGTGCATTATTCCATGCAGCCCTTGGTGAGCAGGGCCAATTTTTAGGTTAATTCTCAGGTCCTAACACCACTTGGAAATATTCAGGCTGTCCATGCTGTCAGGATAGCTGACAATTCCGTAGCTCTGTTTGTCTCCTTACTCACTGTTTTTTATTCAGGTTCTTCTACTAGTTGATGTTTAATTCACTTCTGTATCCTTCCTTTCAAAGCTCAGGGCTCCAGGTTTATCTTCTGTATCTATGTCAATTGGTTTCTCTTTTCTTTGTTGAAGAGGGTCTGTGTAGCCTGTCTGCCTATTCCACCATCTTACTGGAAGTCCACTGTTCAGCTCTTTTATCTTGTCATTTCTTCCATTTGCTTTAGCTTCTCTCCACTCAATTGCAAGTTTCAGAATCTCTTCTGACATCCATTTTGGTCTTCTTTTTCTGTCTTTTATATGACCTCTTGCTTTCTTCATGTATGATGTTCTTGATGTCATCCCACAATTCATCTGGTATTCAATGTGTCAAATCTGTTCTTCAGATGGCCTCTAAATTCAGGTGGAATATTCAGGTGGGATATTTGCTGGATTACATGAAGAAGAAAGTGGCATCAGAATTGGAGGAAGACTCATTGATAATCTGTGATAAGCTGACAACACAACTTTGCTTGCTGAAACTGAGGATGTCTTGAATCACTTACTGATGAAAATTAAAGACTACAGTCTGAAGTATGGATTATACCTCAATATAAACTAAACAAAAATCCTCACAACTGGACCAAAAAGGAGCATTAAAATAAATGGAAAAAAGATTAAAGTTGTGAAAGACTTCGTATTACTTGGTTCTACAATCAACACCAATGGAAGCAGCAGTCAAGATATCAGACATTGTATAGCATTGGGCAAATAATGCTGCAAAAGACCTCTTTCAAGTGATGAAGAGCAAAGATATCTCCTTGAAGACTAAGGTGCACCTGACACAAGCCATGGTATTTTCCATTGCCTCATATGCATGTGAGAGCTGGACAATGAATAAGGAAAACCGAAGAAGAGTTGATGCTTTTGAGTTGTGGTGTTGGTGAAGAATGCTGAAGGTATCATGGACTGCTAAAAGAACTAACAAATCTGTCCTGGAAGAAATGCAGCCAGAATGCTCCCTGGATGCAAGAATGGCCACACTTCATCTCACCTATTTTGTTCATGTTTTAAGAAGGGACCATTCCCCTGGAGAAGGATATCATGCTTGGTAAAGTGGAGGGTCAATGAAAAAGAGGAAGGCCCTCAACGAGATGGATAGACAGTGGCTGCAACGATGGGCTCAGTATAGCAAGGATTGTGCAGCTGGCACAGCATCAGGCAGCATTTTGTTCTGCTGTACATAGGGTCACTATGAGTCAGACATGACTCATTGGCACCTAACAACAATAAGCAAGGTGATAATTTGGCTCTCATGGACTTGTAATTGCCTTCAGCTTCAAGCTGAAATTGCATGTGAGCAACTGATAGTCCATTCCACAGTCAGTTCCTGGCTTTGCTTTGGCTAAAGATAATTGTGCTTCTCCATCACCTCTTTCCACAGATGTAGTCAATTTGATTCTTGTGTATTCCATCTGGTGAGGTCCACGTGTATAGCCACCATTTATGTTGTTAAAAAAAGGTATTTGCAATTAATAAGTCATTGGTCTTGCAAAATTCTGTCATGCAATCTCCAGCATCATTTCTATCACCAAGGCCGTATTTTCCAACTACCAGTGATTCTTCTGGTAGTTATATGGATGTATTTATCATTTGGAGATTAAACCAAAATGTTTTATGTTTTAGTGGGTAGGTTGTATTAGGGCTTAAATTCTAAAACAGTTTGTAGAGGGCTGTGGTCCACAGAGGGAGCCCTAACTGCATTTTGTGTTCTGACATAAATTCAGACCAACAATAATTATATTTTATAATATATAGATGGGATGATTTCCAAGATTTTTAGGTACTTTACTGATACTAAATTAATGCTCAAATTTATACTCTTTTGCTTTTTATGTCACAAAGAAAAGATACATACGCCCGGGCCTCACTTATCTCACTTATTGGCATGGTTAGCTGTTAAACCTTAGGCAATGTGCCACTGAAAGAACCAAACTCACTGCATCAAGGTGATTACTACTCATAGTGATTCCCTTTGGGTTTCTGAGATGGGCTGATAACCAAAAGTTCCCAACGAGGAAGCATATTTCAGGAGCAGCGCAGCGAGCAAACACAACCCCTAGGCCGGTAGGAGCCGAACTGCACCCTGGGAGTTGCAGTTCCGCTCGGAAAGGGCCCCAAAGAGGGCGCCGCACATGCGCACTAGAAGAGCCAAGTCAACAAAGACGGCAGCGTGAGCGCGCGCGCCGGAAAAAGACACAGGAGGGCGTGCGCGTGCGCGCCGCGCTCCACTATCCGGAGGCAGAGGACGGGGAAGGGGGTGGGGAGCAAGAGTTGGTCTCCTACAGACAGCCGAAGACCTGTTTGTGCTCCTAGCTCTTAGGAGAAAGGGGCGTGGCCGGCGGGCAGGGCGTGGAGGTGTCGAGCTCCTGGGACCGGCAGGCGCGCGGGCGTTTGTGGCTGTCGCAGTGGCCGCCGCCGTCGCTTGGTCGCCGTCAAACTGCGGGAGGCGGGTTATGGCGGCGGCGGCAGTGGGAGCTGTGAATGAATTCCCCAGGTGGACGAGGGAAGAAGAAAGGCTCCGGCGGCTCCAGCAGCCCGGTGCCTCCGAGGCCTCCGCCCCCCTGCCTGGCCCCCGCCCCTTCCGCCGCCGGGCCGGCCCCTTCGTCCCGGTCGCCGCATAAACGGAACCTGTACTATTTCTCCTACCCGCTGTTCGTGGGCTTCGCGCTGCTGCGCTTGGTCGCTTTCCACCTGGGGCTCCTCTTCGTGTGGCTCTGCCAGCGCTTATCCCGCGCCCTCATGGCCGCCAAGAGGAGCTCCCGGCCAGCGCCAGCGCCAGCCCCAGCCTCGCCCCCGTCGCCTGTGCCGGGCGGGGAGGCCGACCGCGTCCGAGCTTTCCACAAGCAGGCCTTCGAGTACATCTCCATTGCCCTACGCATTGATGAGGACGAGAAAGGTAATGGGAAGAGGGGGAGTAGGGGAAGGGGGCAGCACCGGGAAGAAAGAGGCAGGGGTCGCAAAGAGAAGATAACACCTGAGTCCCTTTCCTGGGGGAGGGGCCGTTTCCACCCTGGTATTGATCTGCCCCTGGGGAGCGCTCTCCCGCAAGTCAGACCCTCATCTTTTATGATTTTCAATTAACATCCTCTGTCCAGATACCCTAGTTATACACTTTGTTTCAGACTGTAGCCTTCCTCCGCACTTCTCTGTTAGACACCCAGACGTGCTGGTAACAGTGACAGTTGTCCTAGAGTGACCACACAGATTCTTTCTAGCAGTGTGCACAGTTGTAAACAGTCTGCGGCCCCGTCAGAGCCAGGTTTCCAAAAGGTTTTCATATCGAAGAACCTGTACCTTGTTACAGGCTTTTAATGAAAGCAGAGTACTGTAGTTAAGGTGTCAGAAATCGAAAAAGAAAAATAACAAAAGGTGACTTAATTTTGAAAGGAACATCTGCATATTATTACAACTGGATTTGCAGTATTTTTTAAAGTTTCATGACAGTCATTTTGTCGATATGATGACACCTAAATATTTTCCAGTGAAGTTGTATTGTAGCATAAAAATTCTGCTCTGGTTGCTTTGATTTCAATTAAACCAGTATTCCAAGGTGGCTTCTCTAAGTTTCTAAGCTGAAATTTAAAATGAATGAATAGGATAAACTTACTATTTTAGAATAAAATCTAAAACAAATGACAACAAGGATAATACAACCCTTTCTTAGTTATTTAGTGCTGTTGTAACAGGATACCATAACAGGATGGTTTAATTTTCTCACAGTTTAAGAGGCTAGAAGTCGGAATTCAGGGTGCCAGCTCCAGGGGAAGGCTTTCTCTGTCAGCTTTGGGGGAAGGAAGGTCCTTGCCTTTTCAGCTTCTACTTCCTAGTTCTTTGCAAATCTCAGGGTGGCTTAGCATCAGTCTTCCCCCATCTCTCTTCTTTCACTTGGTTGGATCTAGAAAGAGATTGACTTAAAACATACCCCCCCCCCACACACACACCAATTTGTCTCATAACATAACAAAGACAAACCATTCCCAAGTGGAATTGTAACCACAGACATGTTATGTGTCTTCCAGTTGCCTCCAACTCACAGGGACCCTCTATGTACAACGCAAGATAACACTGCCGATTTCTGCACCATCCTCACAATCCTTGCTGTGCTTGAACCCATCTTTGCAACCACTGTGTCAATCCATCTCATTGAGAGTTTTCCCCTTATTTGGTGACCCTTTACCAAGCATAATATCCTTCTCCAGGAAACGGTCCCTTTTGACAACATGACCAAAGTAAGTGAGATGAAAATAGTATGGTTGGGGTCAGGTGCACCTTAGTCTTCAAAGTGGCATCTTTGCTTCTTAACACTTTAAAGAAGTCTTTTGCAGCAGATTTGCCCAATGCAATACATTTGATTTTTTTTAAATTGTGATTTGGGTGAAGATTTACAGAGCAAGCAAATACACTTTCCATAGCAGTTCACATACACTTTGTCTCATGACATTGACCACAGTTTACCACAATGCAACAGCTCCCCTCCCACCTCCTCCCCATAGTTACCCCGTCCCAGTGTCCATCTCTCCATGGGCTCCTGCCCCCTGAGCTGTCTCCCTAGGCATGAACAGCCCTTCTTTCTCCATGATTGTTCTCTCCAAGGAGTGTATCTACTTGAGGTAAATGTTCAACTCATATGCCTGTATTTTGTTTGTCTGGAAACCGCAGGTGTAGGTTCAATTCCAGACTCGAAGGGCAGTTAGGGGCCATAGTCTCAGTGGTTCCACCAGGCTCTATCCGACCAGCAAACCTGGTCCCCACCTTTTTTTTTTTTTTCCTCCAAATGATTTTGAATTTTGTTCCACATTGTTCTCCCTCGCTATCAAGGATCGCCTACATAGATCCACTTCAAGTGGATGACAGTGAGTGGTAGCTGGGCACCATCTAGTTCTTCTGGTCTCATAGTTGTATAGGCTGCAGATCGGATGGTGTACCAGTTGCTAGGACTAATTGTTTCCATGAATTTTGGTTTTCTTCATTCTTTTTTGCTCTGGACAAGTAGAGATCCATTGTTGCATCTAGGTGGCAGCTTGCTAGCTTTTAAAATCCCAGTTGCTACGCTCCAAAATAGGAGGTGGAACAGTGTTTTGTATAGTATGTTATGCCAATTGAGCTTGATGTACCCTGCGACTATACGTTTGATTTCTTAACTGCTGCTTCCATGGGTGTTGATAACTACAGGCATACAACTTAGGGTTTACAACAAGTATTTTTAGGGGACACAGTTCAAGCCATAGCAATCTCTTAGGTTTCTTTTAAGCTAACATTTTTTAGTTACTCTGTGACAAGAGCTGTGCTGCTAGCTTTGCATGTGCTCTCATTTAATCTTAATAATAACCTTGGAAGGTAAAGAAACCTACTGTTAGCATTTCATAGATGAAGAAACTGAGTCATTAATGGTTAAAGCATGTCAATCCAAACATATGCTAATAGTTAATGAGTTTTTTTTTTTAATGAGAGATGCTAAATGATGTTAGAAGGAGTCATACTATGTCCCTCCTCTCATTCCTTCTTTCAGTGTGTTGAGAACTTGCTTTTCGCTCTAACTCCTAAAGAAATCCACCTTTCTACCATGCCTCAATTGTGTTATTGTTATGTGCTGTCGAGTCGGACCCGACTCATAGCGTTTGACGACTCATGGGTTTCCGAGGCAGTATCACTACGGAAGTAGATTGCCCCATCTTCCTTCCGAGGAGTGTCTGGTGGGTTTGAACCACCAGCCTCCTGGTTAGCAGTCAAGTGCCTTAGGCACTACGCTATCAGAGCTCCCATGCCTCAATTAGGTGTTCATTTGTGTTGTGTGCTAGTGATAAAATGAGCCATCTGCAGTTCATTTGTAGTGTCTCTCTACATTACTAAATCCAAAAACTGTTTTGGGATTTCAGTCTTGTTTAAATGTATTTCCTCTGCAGGGCCTAGAAGTGAGAAATAGGACATAGGGGAAGAGGTAGATATTCATCCTGGTTTTGGAATGTAAAGACAGTGAGAGGGTTAGAGGGTTCAAAGATGGAGACACATTTAAGGAAAAATACTATGTATTTATGGAAGGAAGTTTTTGTTAATGGCTCTGGTCACCGTCTCTTAGGAATATCTGTGGATCTCTTACGGAAGGTGAAGGTGAAGAGGAGTACTATGATTACTTCATTATAGAAGCATTGTTTTATTGCAGTATACTCCAGTAAATTCTGCTGAAGCTTACTAATCCAGATCAAAAGATGTTTTAGAATAGAAAGGATGTTTTAAGAGTGTGTTATTTTAATTGTTATATTTAGGAAGAAAATGCAAGGAAAATCAGGGAACTTTTAGTTAATACTGGTTTGTGGGATTTGGGGGTAGGTTAAGAGGTGAGATCAGGGAAAATCTAGGCATTCAGAAACAATCCTGGACTCTCAGATTTTAAAGAAAAAGCAGTTCCATGTGAAGAATAAATGACAGAAATAGAATGTAAACCTGTTTCATACTATCTAATCTTTGGGTTTCACTGTTAAATATACTTTAAAATTTAAAATAAATAAATAAATAAATATTTTCAGTGATCTGTATGCTACATATTTCACTCTTTTTTCAACTGATGTTTGTATTCATAGAAATATTTTGTTTCTCTAATGGACATCAGAATGGGTTACGACAGCTCTTTACTTTGAGTTCAACTGATGCTTTCCTATACCAAGTTAAATTAGTTCACATTGAAACAAATGAGTAACGTATTCATTTTCTTTTAAAAATGTAGTAAAATTGAGTTTATTTTGCCAAAGTTTTCTTCTATCTCAATTGTACTTTAGCCTTAATCTAGTCGCTGAAAGACAGAATTCACATTTGAGATATGGTTACCTCTGACCTGTCCTTGACAACAGAGAATTTTAATTTTATTCCAAGAAAATTAAATTCTCCCCTTCTCTCACTTTATCAAAGTATATATAACAAATGGAAATAAATTGGCTAGGCCATCTTCAAAATTTTCCTAACTGGTAAGCCAGTAGGCTTTAAGTTAGGAAACGATAATGCTGCTAACCCAAAGATTGGCAGTTCAAACCTACCCAGCAGCTCTGAAAAAAGACCTGACTGTCCTCTCCTGTAAAGGTTATAGCCTAGAATTGGGGCAGTTCTGCTGTGTCACATGAGGTGGCTATAAGTCAAAATCAACTCAATGGCACCAAACAACAGTGTCATGTACTACTATTCTTACAGCTTGACTTAGCTGCTAAAGGTATGAAAAGCGAACTATTTCAGATTATAGTAGTGTTAATGAATATAGTGGGAGCTCTGGTAGCATAGTGGCTAAGACACTTGACTGCTAACCAGAAGGCTGGCACTGCTAACCAGAAGACTGGCTGTTCAAACCCACCAGCCACTCCTTGGAAGGAAGATGGGGCAATCTACTTCCATAGTGATACTGCCTCAGAAACCCAAAGAGGGGTTGCTATGAGTTAGGTCCGACTCAACGGCACATAACAAGAACAAAAATGTATATAGTAAAGCAAACTATTTCAAAGTAGAGTAGTGTTATTAGTTCCAGCATTTTGGTGCCTTGAAATTATAACATCAGATTAAATCTAATTTTAATAAAAACAAAACAAAACAAAATCACTGCTGTCCAGCTTGTTCTGACTGATAGCAATCCCTCCTTGGGTTCCCAAGGAGGTGTCACTACAGAAGTAGATCGCTGGAGTCTTCCTTCCAAAGAGTGAGTGGCTGGTGGGTTTCAACCACCAGGTTTCAACCGCCAGGATTCTGGTTAGCAGTCAAATGCCTTAGGCACTACACCACCAGAGCTCCTCCTTACATGCAAATACCATGCCGTTTTATATAAAGGACTTTTATGTCCGAGGATCTTGTTATCTGCTGGAGTCCTGGAACCAGTCCTCTGTGGATACTGAGGGGTAACTCTATATATTTCTTGTTCATTTTATGTCTCTTCTTTTTTCGAAGAGTTAAATAATTTTGTCTTATTGAATATCCTTGTAAGACTGATAATTTATGATACCCATTTTTTATATGGAGAAACTACAATTGAAAGAGTAAACTCACAGTATCAGAAGCCGGAAGAGTTTAGGTGAACAGACTAATTTTGTAACTTAAAATAAGCTGGTTCTCTGCTTTTTAATGCTCGTGATGGGCCCTTTGCAATATTTGGAGGAAAGGAGATCCTGTTAGTATGGTTCCTTGGATTAACTGAAACAAGACCTAGCATGTTTTGTATGGCTCCTGCTACTAGACAAGTCTGAGATCTGAGCTCTGGTAATAAATACATGGTGCAAGTTCTATAGGTGTGGTTTGTTATGCAGGACTTAACAGTAAGGGCCCAGTTTATTGCATGAAAGAACCGGTTTTTTTTTCAGAATGTAGTAAGTCTGGAGAATCTGACATGAAAATTAGAAATTAGTAAGATCTTTTTCTTTTTCTCTTCATTCCGAGTTTTAAGGTATATAAATAAATATATATATTTATAAATTATATACACATGTATCCCCTGCTTTTTGAATGTTCAGTTTATACCACTTCACTTTTCAAAAGACCTACATTAGTAACTGTTTTCTGTAACCGAAATAAATCCGAAGAGAATTTTCACTTTTTTGGAAAAAGGTGGAAAGCAAAACTATTATTCAGCTTTTGTTTTATAGGGAGCCTTTAAAGAGGCAGCATGCATATTAAGCCATGAGAGGCATCACAAAGCTCTTTCCATGGGCACTACACTCAGCATCAAGCTACCATAGCTTTGAACTGTGTCTGTGCACGCTGTATGTTAGTGTTTTTTAGTTTTATGTGTTATTTGGTATGATTTGGTAAGTTATTTTTTGGGGTTTGGGAATGCTCAAAAAATACTTCCCATATAAAGTAATTGCTTTTTCACATTATGCCATTTTGGTTTATGAAAGATTTCGTAGGAATATACTACTTTTGGATAGCAGAGGAAACTTCTCTGTTCTCTGTGTGTGTCTCTCTCTCTTTATATGTGTGTGTATACACACACACACACCATATATGTTGTTAGGTGGTTGTTGTTGGGTGCCTTCAAGTGGGTTCCAAGTCGTAGTGATGTTGTATGTAACACAGAGTAAAACACTGCCCTTTCCTGTGCCATCTTCGCAGTCTTTGCTATGATTGAGTTCATTGTTGCAGCTACTATGTCAGTCTATCTCATTGAGGGTCTTCCTCTTTTTCGATGACCTTCTACTTCACCAAGAATGAAATCCTTCTTCAGGGACTGGCCCCTCCTATGACGTAACCACAGTATGAGAGAAAAAGTATCACCAGCATCCCTTCTAAGGAGCATTGTGGCTGTACTTCTTGCAAGTCAGGAGTTGTTTGTTTTTCTGGCAGTCCATGATATATATATTAAATACTCTTTGCCAACACCGTAATTCAAATGCATCGGGTTTTCTTCAGTCTTCCTTACTCATTACTTAGTTTTCGCAAGCATATGAGGTGATTGAAAATAACATGACATCTTTGCTCTTTAATACTTTAAAGGTCTTTTGCAACATATTTGTCCAGTGCAGTACATAGTTTGATTTCTTGACTGTTGCTTCCATGGACATTGGTAGTAGGTCCAAGTAAAATGAAATCCTTGACAACCTCAATCTTTTCTCCATTTATCTTGATGTTGCTTATTGGTTCATTCGTGAAGATTTTTGTTGTCTTTATTTTGAGGTGTAATCGCTACTGAAGGCTGTAGTCTTTGATCTTCATCAGTAAGTGCTTCAGGTCTTCATTTTCAGCAGGCAAGGTTTGTCATCTGCAAATCATAAGTTGTTAATGAGTCTGTCTCCAATATTGATGCTGCATTGTTCTTCATATAGTCTAGCTTCTTGGATTGTTTGCTCAGCATACAGATTGAATAAGTACAGTGAAAGAATACAACCCTGACACACATCTTTCCTGATTTTAAACCATACTGGATCCTTTTGTTCTGTTCGAATAACTGCCTCTTAGTCTATGTCTAGGTTCCTTATATGCACAATTAAGTGTTCTGAAATCCCCATTCTTTCCAATGTTATTCATAATTTGTTATGATCTACAAAATCGAATGCCTTTGCAGAGTCAATAAAATACAAGTAAAGATTTTTCTGGTATTCTTTACTTTCAGCCAAGTTCCATCTGATCTAAGTAATGATATCCCTCATTCCACATCTTCTTTTGAATCCTGCCTGAATTTCTGGCAATTCTCTGTAGATGTACCGTTATTGTTGTTGTTGTGTGCCGTTGAGTCGGACCCCACTCGTAGCAACCCCTTCTTGGGCTGCCGAGGCAGTATCACTGCAGAAGTAGATTGCCTAACCTTCCTTCCGAGGAGTGGCTGGTGGGTTTGAACCGCCAGCCTTCTGGTTAGCAGTCAAGTGCCTTAGACACTATGCTACTAGAGCTGTACTGTAACTGGTTTAAATTATTTTCAGCAAAATTTTACTGTGTATGTTATACTGTGTGTAACAATGATATTATTTGATAATTTCCTCATTCTGTTGGATCACCTTTGTTTGGAATGAGCATAAATACAGATCTCTCCCAGTCAGTTGTCCAAGTAGCTTTCTTCCATATTACTTAACATAAACACATAAGCGCTTCCTGAATTACATCCATTTGTTGAAACATCTCACTCAGTATTCTGTCAATTCCTGGAGCCTGTTTTTTGTTTGTTTGTTTGTTTGTTTTTGTCATTGGATTCAGTTCTTGATCATTTGCTACCTCCTGAAATGATCGAACCAATTCTTTTTGGTACAGTGATTTTGTGTATGCTTTTTTTTAAATTGTGATTTGGGTGAAAGTTTACAGAGAAAATTCATTTCCATACAGCAGTGCTTACACATTTTATGATATTGATTGTAATTCCCATAATGTAATAGCTCTCTTCCTACTTCCTCCCTTTGGTTACCTTTTCCATGTGGCCTTTTTTACTGTGCATTCCTGCCCACTGAGCTATCTCCCTGCACAAATACTACTCTTCTGACCTCCCATGAGTGATTTGGTCTAAGGAGTATACCTACCTTATATGCCTATTTATTGTTTGGCTGTAAGCCATGGGAGCAAGTTCACTTCCAGGTCTGAAGAGTGACTTGGGGCCATAATCTTGGGGGTTTCTCCTTCCATCTTCTTTTGATGCTTCCTGCATTCTTCAGTATTTTGACCATAGAATCTTTCAGTATTGCAACTCAAGGTTTGAATTTTTTCTTCAATTCTTTCAGCTTGAGAAATGCCAAGCGTGTTCATGCCTTTGGATTTTCTAACTCTGGGTCTTTGCACATTTCATTATAATACATCGTCATCTTGAGCTGCCCTTTGAAATCTTCTGTTCAGCTTTTTCACGTCATCATTTCTTCCATTTGCTTTAGTTATTCTCTGCTAGAAGGAACTTTGAGTCTTTTGGCATCCATTTTGGTCATTTCTTCCTTCCCTCCCTGTCTTTTTTATGACCTTTTACTTTTTTTCGTATATGATATTCTTGATGGCTTCCCACAATTTGTCTGGTCTTCGGTCGTTGATGTTCAGTGTGTCAAATCAGTTCTTCAGATGATCTCCAAATTTGGGTTGACTGTACTTAAGTTTGTATTTTGGTTCTTGTGGACTTGTGTTAGTTTTCTTCATATATCACCCACCAGAACAAGGCCAGGGGCTGACTGGAAAAGACCATCAATTGCGCTAATATGCTTTATATGTAACATACGTGACTTTAAACTATGTATACACATACACACTGCAAAAAGGGCAAGGAGGCCACATGTTCTGACCTCCTCTAATCTCACAAGAGGAAGACAGCAGTAACCCAAGGCCTATTACTGCAAAGCCAAACATGCTGCCTCCCTCCAGCCCTTTCACCAACCGTTCTTCCCAAAGCACCCACCACCTCTCTCCTGGGTTCAATAAT
>NW_006921641.1:4333358-4333950 GCF_000298275.1 Orycteropus afer afer | reverse complement strand
GAGCTCCTCAGTTGCTCATAGAAAATCCCACCTTGGAGTTTACAAAGACTTATGGGTAGAAAAGCCACACTAAGTAATTTACTACACCACACACACACACATATAACTTAAAAGAGCAGGTTTTTTAAAATAATACCATATGATTTTGTAACCTTGCATAATCCAACCTTGTACTTTAACATGTGTACAAAATTCATACCTATTCATATCTATTTTCAGAGGATGAGGACAGAGGCTAGAAATCACAGGTACCAGATTTGGTATATTTTCTTTTGCTCCTCATAACTTTTACATACCTTCCATTTTGAAAGAATTGATTCTGAACTTAATTTTCTTGGACCTAATGATTATGATTTAAAGTTTCTACAATTAGAGCAAGGAAGGAATTAATTTGCTGAGTGGACAGTCAGATGATACTAAACGTTACCAAAAGGATAGTTACCTTTTGTTAAATACAAAATAAACATTTTCAGCTTTATCTTCAAGAGTATTTAGAGACATTTGCAGTAAAGATAAAAAAAAAAAAAGACAGCTACTATTATGAACTTTATTCTTTGCTCCATTTCTAATTTTTTATTGCATTTTATATATA
>NW_006921641.1:4322936-4333171 GCF_000298275.1 Orycteropus afer afer | reverse complement strand
TATATATTTAGCTTTATATCTCACCTACTCACAAATTGATTAGAATTAACATTTACATTGGAGATTCCTTATATGATCTAAGAGTTACTTGGTTAATTGAGAAAGTCAGTTAACGCAGGTAATTATAATTAAAGATATATACCTTAAATATATAAATACATCCGTTTACCAACTTTTTTATATAGGATAAAATATTTCCTTTAAGTACATAGGCACATTCATAATCTATCACTGTCCACAATTTCTAATTTTCATTTTCTTAAAAAGAAAGAAAAACTTAAGAACAGTTGCAAAGCAAATTCAATGAGGAATCTTTCTAGATAACTGATTTTCCCCCTAAGTCTTCCCACTTGCCTTATCCATACCTAATTCTACCTTATTATTTTTAGCAACTTACTTTCATTGATTGAGCTCTGGAGGTTTAGTGGATAAGGCATTTTGCTTCTAACCAAAATGCACAGTAATGTTAAATCTTATAACTTCATTTGATAACTTTCTTCACTCTTTACTTGTAATACTCCTGCCAAGCCAGTGAAGATACTAATATGCTAATGTAGTTTTTTTTTTTTTTTTGCTTTGCAAATTATTATTAACAATTCACACTAGAAGGAGCTCTGGTGGCTTTGTTGTTAAAGCATTTGGCTTCTAACCAAAACAGTCGGTGGTTCGAACTCACTAGCCACCCTGTGGAAGAAAGCCTGCTTCCGTAAACATTTACAGCGTTGGAAACCCTCTGAGGTAGTTCTACTCTGTAATAAAAGTTTGTTATGAGTCAGAATTAACTTGATGCCAGTGGGTTTGGTTTTGGGTTTACTCACACTAGCCATCACATATCTCACATTCTGATAAATGAGGAAGGAAAAAGGTCAAAACGTAAAATTTCCTTGGCGATAAGTAAATGTTTTGCAGCTGTATAGTTAGTATGCTGCTGCTGCTGCTGCTGTGTGACATCGCACTGATTCCAACTCATAGCAATCCCATTATAGGGTTTGTTTGGCTGTAATGTTTTCTTTTTTTTAATATTCTGTTTTGTTTTTAGGTAAAAGTTTTACCCAGCAAATTAACTTCCATATAACAATTTTTTTATACAGATTGTTTTGTGACATTGGTTACAGTTTTCACATTGTGTCAGCATTCTTATTATTTCCATTCTGTTTGTTCTGTTGCTGTTGCTCTAGCTTCCCTTTCTTTCCTTGCCTTCTCATCTTTGCTTGTGGGTAAATGTTAACTGTTTGGTCTCATATAATTGATTGTTTAAGTGAGCACATTATTCATGGGTATATTGTTTAGTTTGTAAGCCAGTCTATTAGTTGGCTGAAAGGTGACCTCCAAAAATAACTTCAGTTCCAAGTTCAAAGCTTTTTTTAGGACAGTAATTTGGAGGTTCCTCTAGTCTGTATCAGTCCAGTATGTCTGGCTTTTTTTTTTCTTGTTGTTGTTGTTGTTGTTGTTATGTGCCGTCAAGTCGGCCCCGACTCATAGCGACCCCTCCTTGGGTTTCCGAGGCAGTATCACTACGGAAGTAGGATTGCCCAACCTTCCTTCCGAGGAGTGGCTGGTGGGTTTGAACCGCAGCCGTCTGGTTAGCAGGCAAGTGTCGTAGCCACTATTCTACATTTTCCTCCAGTTCTATTCAGAGTCTTCTGTTGTGTCTCTTGTCAGAAAGGTCAGTAGTGTTAGCTGGGCACCATTTCATTAATCTGGTCTCAGGTTAGATGAGGATGTGGCTTGTGTGGGTTATTAATCATGTGGACTAGTTTCTTCTTAGAGCTTTTGATTTCTTTTGTTCCCTTTTGGTCCATATGAAAGAGACTGATAGTTGTATCTTAGATGAATGCTCACAATTTCTTAACACCCTAGAATCTACTTACCAAATTAGGATATAGAAAATTATCTTTATGTATTATATATGTTATAGCAATTGACTAAGGTGTCCTCTAAGACTATGGCTGTAAGCCTTTTAACCTAGTAAACCAGTCCCATGAGGAGTTTGGATATGTCTAGGAACCCTGCATAACTGCCCCCATGTGCTTTATAAATATGGTTATATGTGCAACACACACACAACATGTATATACTTGGCCTTTCAGTTAACACCTGTATGTGTTACATGCTTCTACTCTCATATTCCTTCTTATACATGTATATGTATTTATATCTACCTACATAACCACATACATTTTTTGATTATTACTGTTGTTGCAAAATTGTATATGGTAGAGAATTCACTGAAATTGTTTCCTTTTCTTTTGCACTTGTGTGTGTGTAAACCTTTTCTTGATCATGTTTACTTTCTAGTGTCTTTATTTACCTTGGTGAAGTTGTGCTTACTTCACTCCTATTTGGTATGGTCTTTCCCATCACTAAAAATGACAGGTATCTACTATCTAGAAAGTGATTCCTCCTTTCTCTTCCTATCCTTAGTGCCACCAAAATGTTGCTTTCTGTTGTTTATTCTTATCTTTTTTATAATAGTGGGGCCATGCAATGTTTGTCCTTTTGTGCTCGACTTATTTCACTCAGCACAATGCCCTCCAGATTAATCTATGTTATGAGATGTTTTGGGGACTCCTCATTATTCTTCACCATTGTGTAGTTAGTTAGTATTCCATTGTATTTCTGTACCACAGTTGGTTTATCCATTCATCTGATGATGGGCACTTAGGTTGTTTACATCTCTTTGCAATTGTGAATAATGCTGCAGTGGTGTGCGTATTAGACTCTAATCTTTGTGGAAGCAGATTGCCAGGTCTTTCTCCCTCCAAGCAGCTGGATAGGTTCAAACCCACCGACCTTTTGGTTAGCAGCCCGACACTAAGCCATTGTGCCACCAGGGGTCCTAGATATAGTGTAAACCAGAAACCAACTCAGTGCTATCAAGTAGATTCTGACTAATAGTGACCCCTTTTGGGTTTCCACGGTGGTAAATTCTTATGGAAGTAGATTGGCCAGTCTTCCTTCCATAGAGTGACTGGTAGGTTTGAACCACCAACCTTCTGGTTAGCAGTAGCACTATGCCACCAGAGCTCCTTAGAAATAGTATAGACATGCTGTATTTACTCACATATCTTTCCTGCTCTTTTGCATATACTGTATGCTAAAATAGGGAGAGAATTAACTGTTGTTCATAAGTGGGTTTTGTTTTTAGGTGGTCTTTGTCATTGCCCTTCAAAGACCATCAGGAACATTCCTGTGGTTATAAATACTGAGTTTATGACTCATTGCAGTGCAGGGAAACACATACAATGGGGTGTCTATATCGGTAAAAGTGCTAGAAGGGACTTACAGAAGTTGGGACTTTTATTAGGTGATTTGGGGGAAGGTTTAAAAGAGCAGGGATTAGATACTGTTAGGAACTGGGGATAATTCTGTGATTAAATATCTTAATTAATTTTATCTAAAAGGAGGGGAGATGAGAGCAAGGCTAAAGCTTTAGTGGGTAAAGAAGCAGCCATCACTTAGATTAGCCAGAAGAGAAAAATCTTTGATATTTCATGGTTTGTTTTCATCCATCATGGTCACAGAATGACCCTTATCAAACGTTGATGTTCCGTGAAATTATTTATGTTCAACAGGAGCACACCAAGACCCAGCTCTTTTTCTAATTGTGATTTGGGTGAAAATTTACAGAGCAAATTCACTTTCCATACAGCAGTTCACATACACTTTGTCTCATGACATTGAAAACAATTCACCACAATGCAGCAGCTCCCCTTCTACTTCCTCCCCATAGTTACGTATCTTCCCAGTGTCCATCCCTTCATGCCCTCCTGCCCCCTGAGCTGCCTCCCTGTGCATTAACAGCTCTTCTTTCTCCCATGATTGTTCTCTCCAAGGAGTGTATCTACCTCAGGTAAATGTTCAACTCATATGCCCGTCTTTTGTTTGGCTGGAAGCCACAGGTGTGGGTTCAATTCCAGACCTGAAGGGCAGCTAGGGGCCATAGTCTCAGTGGTTGCACCAGGCTTTATCAGACCAGCAAACCTGGTCCCCCCCTTTTTTTTCCCCCCAAATGATTTTGACTTTTGTTCCACATTGTTCTCCCTCTCTATCCAGGAAATCCTACATAGATCTCCCTCCGAGTGGCTGACAGTGGTAGCTGGGAACCATCTAGTAAGACCCAACTCTTAAGTGCCAAGTCAGTGCCTAGAAACATCAAGGCCTAGCTGACAGTACCAGGCCAGCTCCCTTGATGTTGGGGACTGTTTCTCTCTTTCTCAGCTTTGGGTCTACTTTTAGCCCTTTTGGATTTCATTGCCGTTTATTCAAATTGACATTTAAATCCTGAATATACAGTTTATTAGTTTTGTGATATTGGACAAGTTACTTATCACACTCCAAAAAAAACCAAACTCAGTGACGTGGAGTCAGTTTGACTCACAGCGACCCCTCCTTGGGTTTCCAAGGCAGTATCACTACGGAAGTAGATTGCCCGGTCTTCCTTCTGAGGAGTGGCTGGTGGGTTTGAACCGCCAGGCTTCTGGTCAGTAGTCAGATGGCTTAGGCACTATGCCACACTAAGATTTTATAAATGCTTGGTGTCTGTGGAAGCTCTGGTGGTGTAGTACCTAAGGCATTTGACTGCTAACCAGAAAGCTGGCAGTTCAAACCCACCTGTCACTCCTAGGAAGGAAGACTGGGCAATCTACTTCCATAGAGATACTGCTCTGGAAACCAAGGACAGGTGGCTATGAGACAAATTGACTCAGCAGTGAGTTTGGTTTTTTATTTAGTGTCTGTAGATAGTAGGCCATCAGTAAATGGAACTATTAATGTTAATTCAGGAGTCCTTTAAGATTAAAGCTTCTAGATGTTATTCTGTTAAATCTTGATACTTAGTTTCTATTCTTTTTAAGACCAAGCAACAGCATAAATGAGATTTAGGGAAGGAAAGAAAGTCTCTAAAGAGTGAAACAAAAATAATTGTGCCCCTCAGACATTTTGGAAAAACAAATAGAAGCCTCCCCCTCACTTCACTTCTCAGTGTCCTAGCATTTTATCATAGGAGTTTTAAAAAAGTGTTGTTTTTTTTTTCTATCAATATATGAGTGTACTACGAGCTCTGGTGGCCTAGTGGCTAAGGCATTTGACTACTAACCGCAAGGCTGGCGGTTCCAACCCACCAGCCACTCCTCGGAAGGCAGATTGGGCGCAATCTACTTACGTAGAGATACTGCCTTGGAAACCCAAGGAGGGGTTGCTGTGAGTCAGATTCAACTCAACAGCAATGAGTTTAGGTTTTTTGATTTATAAGCTCTTGATAAAGAGTTTGGTAGGTACAGAAAATGCACAGAAATAATTAAAATGATCCACCACACATGTTGATAAAAACTTTTCAAGGAGATAAGTTCAGGAAGACAACTTTAAGTTTCAAAGAAAATGTCTAAAACTGAAATTAAGCAGGCTTCAAAACCTTCCAAATTAAATGGGAAAATAAGTCTTTACCTTGGAAATAAACCTTGATGTTTGGAAATGAAAGCAAACATAACCTTTTTGCTAAAATAAAAGTAGAACACATCCTTTCTGTTGTAGGAGAATTAATCAGGCTGTTGAATTAATCAGGCTTTTGGTTTGCTGCCTTATAGTCCCTCTGGTTTATTGGGGCTTAGCACACATTTCAGCCTACTGTAAGAATTTTAAAGATACTTCTGCTGCTAATTTGGACAATTTTAAGTTGTTAGTAGAAAATTTAATGTATTTGCTTGGGGGAGGACACTAAAGAATGACTAAATATTTTAGTAAAAGCAGAGGGCCTTATGTAGCTTAAATCAGCAAAACTTAAAAACCTAGTTGCTGAAAGAATTTAAATCAGCTAGTCAACAAATTTACTAAATTTCTACAGTAATAAAAGTAATGTTTATATACCACTGTATTATTTAAACCATTGTCACATGCCCTGTTTTACTTGATCTTTGCTACAACTCAGAATTAAGTAGAAGAAATAACATTTCCAGGTAAGGATACTGACTGAAGCCCAGAGAAAATAACCGATTCTCCCAAAGTCATGTTGTCTGATGCTGTCAGGCTGATTTTGGCTCATAATGAGCCCCTGGGACAGAGCAGAACTGCCCCATAGGGTTACTTTGGCTATAATCTTTATGAGAGTAGATAAAACAAAACAAAAATCCACTGCCATCAAGTGGATTCTGACTCATAGTGACCCCCATTGGGGTTTCTGTGGTGGTTGTGTGTCAACTTGGCTGGGTCTGGTTTTGAGTGGCTGGGCAGCTGGATATAGTTATTCCCCATGGTAAGACTGGTAATCAGCTCCATGGTGGAATCTACTGGATGTGGTCTGCTTCTAGTATATAAGACAGCTTGGAGACAGGTCTTTGCAGCTTTTTGGCATGCTTGGACACTGCATGTAGACAAGTCTTCATCTCAGTGGCCTGCCATGTTGTCTGCTGATCTTGAGACTTTTAATGGAATTGAAGTTATGGACTGCTATGTTGTGATAATCTTGAAACTGTGTCATTTTACTTGTCAACCCTGGGTTTGTCCCTCAGCAACCAGCAGCTGCCTGAGTTAAGAGAAGCCTCTAGCTTCAGTGGGTCGGGAGCAAGAGGCAGAGCTGAAGCCCAAGACTGAGGGGCTTTCACTCAGCCCCTAGAGCTGCCACTTTGCACTCAGACTTTTAGCCTTCTAAACTGTGAGAGAATAAATCCCTGTTTGTTGAAGCCGTACTTTTGTGGTATTTTCTGTTAGAGCAGCACTAGAGGACCAAAACAGTTTTCAGTGCTGTAAATTTTCATGGAAGTAGATTGCCTCATCTTCCTCCCATGGAGCAGCTGGCAGGTTTGAACCGCCAACCTTCTAGTTAACAGCCATATGCTTACCCAGTATGCCACCAAAGCAGACAGATCTTTCTTCAGTTTTTCCAGTTAGCAGCTGAGTGCTTAAATGTTGCACCACCAGAGCACCTTCTCAAAGTCATACAGCTATTAAATGGTAGAGCTAGAACTTAAATCTCTGTTGTCGTCGTCGTCTTTTTTTCCTATTGTGCTTTGGGTGCAAAATTGCATAGCAAACTTGTTTTACATTCGACCATTCATGCACATCTGGTTTCATGGCCTTGATTACTATCCCCAACTGTAAGAAGCTCTCCTCCCTGTGACCACCCCTCCCTGTACCCCTCTCATCTCTGCATTCCTGTCTGTCCAGCCTTCCATCTGTGTGAGTGCTACCCCTCTGGTGTCTCATGGCTGATGGACCTAAGGGGTATATCTCCCTAGAGTAGGTGAGTGCATCAACCTGGGGTAGGTGTTCTGTATATAGATCTTCCTACTGTTGGGCTGAGAGCCAGTCCACGTAAGTGAGTATTTCTAGGCTCAAAGGGTTACCCAGGGCTATAGCCTCAGGGGTTCTACCAGTCTATTTCCAAACAGTAATTCTGGTCATTTTTGTGTTTTGAATTTTGTTCCACATTTTTCCTCCCACTCTATCCAGGATCTCCAGGTTGTTCCCTTTCTAATCAGTTGGCATTGATAGCCAGGCACCATCTAGTTGTTCTGGTCTCAGGTTGTGGAGGCAGAGGTCCTTGTGGTCCATCTTATCTTTAGAGTAATTGTTTCCAGATGACTTTTATATTCTTCACTCTTCTTTGCTCCAGCCGAGAGGAGACCACTAGTTGCATCTTAGATGGCTGCTCAAAAGCTAGATCCCAGTAGCTACTCACCGAAGTAGGTTGTAGAACAATTTTTCTTATAAACTATGTGTGCCTGTTGAGCATAATGTCCCTCAAGACTATAGTCCTGAGCCCCCAGGCCTGGTGATTCTCTCTCATAAGGTGTTTGGTTGAATCTGAAAAGTTACTCCCACCTGTCTTCTGTTGCTTCTGTAATGTACGTGGCTAATTTCGTAGGACAAGTGCATATGTAAGATTGTCTTCAGCCAAATCTATCCTTGCTCTAGGGTGTATTCCTGTTCACCTACCCCTACCTGATCTTCTCACCTATGTGTGCCTTAATCCATAGCCTGGTATTAAATCTGTCTTCTAACTCACATCCTCTGCCCCAAACTACCCGTGTTTTGGTCCTGTGGCAATCTGGGTCCCACTAATATAAGATGGAATAGATGATTAGCTAAATAGTCCACTATATTTAACTCTACTTAAAGATGAACATCATTAGTATTTTTTTAATTTATAAAGTGACACATACTCAAAAATTAAAATAATGCATAAATATAGAAAGTGAAAGACCCCTTTGGACTTACCCTTAGGGGAATGATTAAGGTTCCTGACTTTTACATAAACAGCTGTTTGTTTGTTGGGAGGGAAAAAATGCTATGTACAAATTTATCTGAAATCTTTTCCAGTTAAGTATGTCAGAACTATCTTTCCATTTAAATACTTAAATACTCATCTTTCTTTTTTTTTTTAACTATCATTGTTGTCACTTTTTTAAATTGTGATTTGGGTGAAAGTTTACAGAGCAAATTCATTTTCCATACAGCAGTTCACACACATGTTGTCTCATGACATTGACTACAATTTACCCCAACAGGGGAGCAACAGCTCCCCTCCCACTTCCTCCCCATAGTTACCTCTTCCCTGTGTCCATCCCTCCATGCACTCCTACCCCCTGAGCTGTCTCCCTGTGCATAAACAGCCCTTCTTTCTCCCATGATTGTTCTCTCCAAGGAGTGTATCTACCTCAGGTTCATGTTCAGCTCTTATGCCTGTCTTTTGTTTGGCTGGAAGCCACAGGTGTAGGTTCAATTCCAGACCTAGAGACCATAGTCTCAGTGGTTCCACCAGGCTCTAACAGACCAGCAAACCTGGTCCCCTTTTTTTTGTTTTTTTCCCAAATGATTTTGTTTTTTTCCACATTGTTCTTCCTCTCTGTCTAGATCTCCTACAAAGATCCTCCTTCCAGTGGTTGACATTGATAGCTGGGCACCATCTAGTTCTTCTGGTCTCATAGTCATAGGCTGAGGATTGCATGGTGTACCAGTCGCAAGGACTATTTTTTGCCAGTTTTTAAAATAAATTTTTATTCAAGTATAGCATTGTTGTTGTTAGGTGGAATTGATTCATAATGACTCTGTATAGTAGAACAAAACACTGCCCAATCCTGTACCATCTTCACAATTGTTTCTGTGCTTGAGTGCATTGGTTGCAGCCACTGTGTCAGTCTGTCTCATTGAGGGTTGTCGTCAACAGAAACTAAGTATACCATGCATACAATAACGTATAGTTTGTGTACTGCTCATCCAGTTTTGACACAGCAATATAACCTCCACTCAGGTAAAAAAATAAGAATCTTATTCAGAAACCTGCCTTTCTCATGACCCCTTCCACTTAAAACCTTTTCCCATCCTTCACAAAGATAGCTACACTCCACACTGCTAACACCATAGATTAATAATTGCTTGATCTTGAGCTTTATAACTGAAATCATATAGTTTGCATTCTTGTATGTTTGGTTTAGCTTGTCCAACATTGTGCTTGTAAGATTAATCTATGTTGTTGTATGTAGCAGTAGCTTATTCATTTTCTTTGGTAGAAACCAGGGTGGGCAAACTTTGTAAAGGGCCATTTTAGTAAACATTTTAAGCTCTCTGTTATAACTAACTAGTCAATTCTGCTATTATAGTGGGTGTGGCTGTGATCCATAGAAACAGGCATCTAGCTGGATTAATTTCATTAAAATGAAATGTACAAAGACCTGGAGTTAGAAAACCAAAAAGGAAGAGCACACACACAGCATTTCTCAAGCTGAAAGAACTGAATAAAAAATACAAGCCTTGAGTTGCAGTATTGAAAGATTCTATGGGCATAATATTGAATGATGCAGGAAACATCAAAAACAAGATGGAAGTAATACACAGTCACCGTACCAAAAAGAATTGGTTGATGTTCATCCATTTCAGGAGGTGGCATATGATCAGGAATCGATGGTATTGAAGGAAGTAGTCCAAGATGCACTGAAGGAATTGGCGAAAAACAAGGCTCCAGGAATTGACGGAATACCCACTGAGATGTTTCAACAAATGGATACTGCACTGGAGGTACTTACTCATCTGTGCCAAGAAATTTGGAAGACAGCTACCTGGCCAATTGACTGGAAGAGAGCCATATTTATATTCATTGCAAAGAAAGGTGATCTCACAAAATATGGAAATTATTTTACAATATCAGGAGCCCTCCTGAATTTAGAGATCATCTAAAGAATAGATTTGATGCATTGAACACCAGTGACCGAAAGCCAGATGAATTGTGGGAAGATATCAAG
>NW_006921641.1:4313388-4321172 GCF_000298275.1 Orycteropus afer afer | reverse complement strand
GGGCTGGCGCGGGATCGGGCAGTGTTTCGTTCTGCTGTGCATGGGGTCGCTATGAGTCGGAAACGACTCGAGGGCACTTAACAACATAACAACAAATCAGGAGCTCTGGTAGCATAGTGCCTGAGGCACTTGACTGCTAACCAGAAGGCTAGCAGTTCAAACCCACCAGCTACTCCTCGGAAGGAAGGTTGGGCAGTCTACTTCTGTAGTGATACTGCCTCGGAAACCCAGGGAGTCGCTATGAGTCAGGTCTGATTTGATGGCACATAACAAGAACAACAACAACTTTTAATATCACATGCAAGTAAAATCTTGCTGAAGATAATTCAAAAACAGTTGTAGCAATATAATGACAGGGAACTTCCAGAAATGGAAGCTGGATTCAGAACAGAATGTGGAAGGAGGGATATCATTGCTGATGTCAGATGGATCTTGGCTGAAAGCAGAGAATGCCAGAAAGATGTTTACTTGTGTTTCTTTAACTATGAAAAGGCATTTCACTGTGTGGATCATAACAAATTATGGATAACCTTGAGAAGAATTGGAACTCCAAAACACTTCATTGCGCTCATGAAGAACCTGCATTTAGATCTGTCTGTCATTTGAACAGAACAAGGGGATACCACATGGTTTAAAATCAGGAGGGGAGTACATCAGAGTTGTATCCTTTCACCATAGTTACTCAGTCTGTTTGCTGAGTGTTTTGGTTACCTAATGCCACTCTGAAAGAAATACCACAAATGGAATGGCGTGAACAAACAGGAGTTTATTCTCTTACACTTTTGGAGACTTTAAGTTCGAGTTCAAGTGCCAGGCTCTAGGGGATGGGTGAAAGCCCCTCAACCTTTGGGTTCAGTTCTGCTTCCTGCTCCTGGTCCACTGAAGCTGGAGGCTTTTCTTCACTCAGCTGCTGGCTGCTGTGGCTGACAAAGTCAACAAATAAAAAGGCACAGTCCCAATATTGCAAAACAACACAGCAGGCAGGCCATTGATTCAAGTCCATTGAAAGTCCCAAGATCAGCAGAGCATGGCAGGCTGCCGAACAATGACTCAGCTACATGCAGGGTTCAAGCCTGCCATAAGCTAGAGACCATTCCCAAATCATCTTCTTATATGGGAAGCTGACCACATCCAGCTTCCCATGGAAGCAGCTACCCAGCTGCTCCAGTAGATTCCACCATGGAGCTAATTACCAATGGAATTAATCACCAGGGGAGTAACTACATCCAGCTGTCCAGTCACTCAGCCAGGCCCAGCTAAGGTGACACATACACTTAACTACCACACTGAGCAAATAATCTGACAAGCTGGACTATGTGAATAAGAATGTGGCATCATGATTGGAGGAAGAGTCATTAATAACCTGTAATATCCAGATGACACAACCTTGCTTGCTGAAAGTGAAGATGTCTTGAAGCACTTACTGATGAAGATTAAAAACTATAGTCTGCAGTATGGATTACACCTCAACATAAAGAAAACGAAAATCCTCACAACTGAACCAAGAAGCAACATCACAATAAATGGAGAAAAGATTGAAGTTGTCAAAGATTTCATATTACTTGGTTCCACAATCAACATCAATGGAAGCAGCAGTCAGGAACTCAGATGACATACTGCACTCAGCAAGTCTGCTGGAAAAGACCTCTTTGAAGTGCCAAAGACCAAAGATGTCTATTTGAAAACTAAGAGGCGCCTAACCGAAGCCATAGTGTTTCATTTGCCTCATATGCATGTGAAAACTAAACAATGGATAACAAAAACTAAAGAAGAGTTGATGCTTTTCAGTTGTGTTGGTGAAGAATACCGAAAGTACCATAGACTGCCAGAAGTAACAGGTCTGTCCTAGAGGAAGTGCAGCTGGAATGCTCCTTGACAGAGAGAATGGCCAAACTTCATCTCACCTACTTTGGTCATGTCAGAAGGGACCATTCCCTGGAGAAGGACGTCATGCTTGGTAAAGTGGAAGGTCAGCAAAAAAGAGGAAGGCGCTTAGTGAGATGGATTGATACAGTGGCTACAGTGATGGGCTCAGGTATAGCAGGGATTATGAGGCTGCTACAGTACCAGGCAGTGTTTCGTTCTTTAGTACATAGGGTCGCTATGAGTCAGAGCTGATGCGATGGCACCTAACAACAACAAACTGGATTCAGCCCGCTAGCTGTAGTTTGCCAGCCCCCTACCTAGATAGTGTAGTGCCTAAGGCACTTGACTGCTAACCAGAAGTCTGGCAGTTCAAACCAACCAGCCACTCCTCGGAAGGAAGATTGGGCAATCTACTTCTGTAGCGATACTGCTGCGGAAAACCAAGGAGGGGTCGCCATGAGTCGAGTCCGACTCAACGGCACATAACAACAACACTACCCTAGAAAATGTAGTTCACTTTTAGTTCAATTTACTGGCTAATGGGGAGCCCTAGTGGTGCACTAGTTCAGTGCTTGGCTACTGACAGAAGTAAAGTGGGTGGTTCAAACCAACGCAGTGGCTTCACAGGAGAAAGATATGTGGTGATCTGCTTCTGTAAAGGTTTACCAAAAAGGAAAAAACCTATTGCCATTGAGGTGATCCTGATTAATAGTCTACAGGGCAGAGTAGAACCATAGGGTTCCCAAGGCTGTAATCTTTATGGAAGCAGACTTCCCCATCTGTATCCCATGGAGTAGCATATGGGTTCACACCTCCAACCTTTGGGTTAGCAGCCAAGTGTCTAACCATTGTGCTACGAGGGCTCCTTCTGTAATGATTAAGGCAAGAAAACTCCATGGGGCAGTTCTGTTCCGTCACATGGCATCACTGTGAGTTGAAATCGACTCGGTGGCACTCAGCAAGAACAATTAAACCGCAACAATAAGTGGTTGCAAGTTTCTGCCACCTCAGTCCTCTCTTGATTTGATCTAGTCTGGTTGGTTGAGTTTGTTTGTTTTATGAGGTCTTACAAATAAGTGGGAACTAAAAACTGTTACTAATATTAAAGTATATTGAAGTTCTTCTTACCCTCTAGGCCACTAGGGGGTTTGATTTTCTGCTGTAAATTAATCAAAAGGGTAATCCCTACTTTAAGGGATATAAGTGACTTGAATTTGGATTTAGTACTTGTGCAGGTTGGCCTATTTCTTGTTAACTCTTACTTCAAAGACGTAACCCTTTAGGTCCCTACCAAAATCCTGAGATTTTTGCTGTGGCTGCTTCTTAGCATTGCCTGCAATTCATTTTTACTCAACCTGCTTTCATGAGTAGCTGAAAGCTTAGTTCAGTTTCTCAACCACTTTTGCTGGAGATCACTTTAAGCCAAAAAGTGCCCCAAGTGCTCACCTCTTTCAGCTTCTTTGTTTTTCCAGAGCCTGGTCTTAAGAATTTTCACTGTTTTATAAACTTTCCAGTCCCTTCAAACAAATGTTTTAAATTTTTTTCTAGCTTTTCTCATGTAATGTAACATGCTTGTAATCAAAGTTTTAGTTCTGATAGTATAATCTAAGCCACAACAGATACCCTTATACATAAATGTTGGAGTATTGCACTTTGAAAGTATCAGATTTATTGAGGTATACATACAGTACAATTCAGCCTTTTTAAAGGTGCATTTCTATGAGTTTTAACAAAGTTATGCAGTTGGGTAACCACCTCTGCAATCAATATATTGAATGTTCCCCCAAATCCTAACATTTTCTTATACTCCTTTGTCATCAGTTCTGCCTCCATGTCCCTCCAGCCCCTGGCATTTATGACCTCATTTCTGTCCCTATTGTTTTGTCTTCATTGAATGTCATATAAATGGAATTATATAGTATGTAGCCTTTATGTCTGGCTTCGTTCACTTGGCATAATGTTTTTGAGATTCATCTACATTCCTACATGTGTCAGTAGCTTCTTCTGGAGTACTGTTGAGTAATAATCCATGTACTGCAGTTCATTCATCCATTCATTAAATCATGGATTTTTTGGTTTGTAAGTTGCTGTAAATAAAATTGCTATAAACTTTCATGTAAAGGTATTTTGTAAAAATGTGCCTTTCTTTCGGGTAATTAAAAGAAGGGATTTTGGGGTCCTATGTTAAGTGTGTTTGATATCATAAGAAACCTGCAAATTCTTTTTCAGAGTGAATGTACCATTGTATTCCTATGAGCAGCAGCAAATGAGTTCCACTTGCGCATGGTCTTCTTAGGGTCTTTTACCTTTTTTTTTTTTTTTTTTTTAAGGCCATTCTCATTGGGGTTTTTTTTTTTGGTTGGTTTTTTATCCGAATTAGGTGCAAAAGAGCTCTGGTGGCGTAGTGCATAAGGCATTTGACTGCTAACCAGAAGGTTGGCAATTCAAACCCCCAGCCACTCCATGGAAGAAAGATGGGACAGTCTACTTCCAAAACGATTAACCGCCTTAGAAACCCAAAGGGGTTGCTTTGGGTCAAAATCGATTTGATGGCAGTGAATTAGTTTGGTGTTGGTTTTTGAATTGGTTGCAAAGAGGGATGTCCTATGTCCTGGTTTTTAATTTGTATGTCCTGAATGGTGCATTGTTGAGCATCTTTTCATGTGTTTATTTGTCATTCATATCTCCTTTGGAAACGTGTCTGTTACGACCTTTTCCCTTTATTATTTTAAATGGTGATAAAAACATACATAACGTATTAGCCAATTCAATAATTATTTTTATATGTGATTTGCGTGAAAGTTTACAGAGCAAATTTGTTTTCAGTTTACCACCTTATACACATTGTTTCATGACATTGATTGCAATCCCCGCAATGCAGCAGCTCTCTTCTCACTTCCTCTCTGTGGTTACCTTTTCTCTGTGTCCCTCTCTCCTATGCATTCCTGCTCTCTGAGCTTTCTCCCTGCGCCTGTAGTGTGCTTCTGATCTCCCATGGTTAATCATTCTAAGGAGTGCACCTGTTGGTGTTGTTGTTATATGCCGTCAAGTCGGACCCGACTCATAGCGACCCCTCCTTGGGTTTCCGAGGCAGTATCACTACGGAAGTAGATTACCTCATCTTCCTTTCGAGGAGTGGCTGGTGGGTTGGAACTTCCAGCCTTCTGGTTAGTAGTCAAGTGCCTTAGACACTACGCTACCAGAGCTCCCAAGGAGTGAACCTACCTCATGTAAATGTCCACCTTATACACCTCTCTGTTGTTTGGCTGGAAGCCACAGGAGTGAGTTCAATTCCAGGCCTGCAGAGTGAGTAAGGGCCATAATCTTGGAGATTTTGCTAGTCTCTATCAAACTAGTAAGGCTTGTCTTTTCTTTCAATTTTGAGTTTTGTTCTACATTTTTCTCCCACTCTTTCCAGGATTTCCTATACTGATCCCTTTCTGAGTGGTTGACAGTAGTAGCCAGGTGCCATCTAGTTCTTCTCATCTCAGAGTCATGTAGGCTGAGGGTTGCATGGTTCACTAATCCCTTGGACTAATTGTTTCCGTGCATATTTGGTTTTCTTCATTCTTCTTTTCTTTGGACAAGGAGAGACCAATTTGTTGCATCTTAGATGGCCACGTGCTAGCTTTTAAGACCGCAGTCACTACTCACCAAAGTAGAATGTAGAACAATGTGTAGTATGTTATGCTGGTTGAGCTTGATGTCCCCTGTGATTATGGTCCCAAGCCCACAGGTCCATCTTCTCAGTCTTTCAGGGTGATTGGCTGTGGCTAAGAAGTTATCATAACTTTGTCTCTTGTTAGCTCTATTGTATGTATGAACTTTTTTTTTTTTTTTTAATTATGATTTAGGTGAAAGTTTATGGAGCAAATTCACTTTTCATACAGCAACTCACATACACATCGTCTCATGACATTGACTAAAATTTCCCGCAACAGCTCCCCACTCACTTCCTCCCCATAATTAGCTCTTCCCTATGCCCTTCCCCCCCCATGCACTCCTGCCCCCTAAGCTGTCTCCCTGTGCATACATAGCCCTTTTATTCTCCCATGATTGTTCTCTCCAAGGAGTGTGTCTACCTAATGTAAATGTTCAGCTCATGTGCCTGTCTTTTGTTTGGCTGGAAGCCACAGGTTGTTGTTGTTGTTGTTATGTGCCGTCGAGTCGGCCCCGACTCATAGCGACCCCTCCTTGGGTTTCCGAGGCAGTATCACTACGGAAGTAGGAATGCCCAACCTTCCTTCCGAGGAGTGGCTGGTGGGTTTGAACCGCCAGCCTTCTGGTTAGCAGTCAAGTGCTTTAGCCACTATGCTACCAGAGCTCCCACAGGAGTGGGTTCAATTCCAGACGTGAAGGGCAGCTAGCAGCCATAGTCTCAGTGGTTCTATCAGACCAGCAAACCTGGCCCTCCCCTCCCCCCACTTTTTTTTTTTAAATGATTCTGAGTTTTGTTCCACATTTTTCTCCCACTCTATATAGGATCTCCTATGTAGATTCCCCTCATAGTGGTTGACAGTGGTAGTCAGGCACCATCTAGTTCTGCTGGTCTCATAGATGTATAGGCTGAGGATCGCATGGTGTACTAGTGCCTTGGATTAATTGTTTCCATGTGTCTTTGGTTTTCTTCATTCTTCTTTGCTCTGGATGAGAGACCCATGGTTGCATTTAGATTGCAGGCTTTTAAGATCCCAGTTGCTACTCACCAAAGTAGGATGTGGAGCAATATTTTTGTGTAGTATGTTATGCCAGTTGAGCTTGATGCCCCCTGTGACTATGGTCCAGAGCCCACAGGTCCAACTACTCATGCCCTCTGGGTAGCTGGCTGTGACCCAGAAGTGATATATGAACATTCTTATAGCACATATAAATACATGTGTAGAAATATCATCTACCAACTTTATATATGTTTATGTGTATATTCTTTTTTACCTAGACATATGTCATCATTTACCCTGTCTACCCATCTATTTATCCATAGATTAATGTTTGTTATTACTGATAATGCAGTATTGTACATGTGAAAAGGTTTATCTTTGTTGCCTGTACCTCTTGCACCTCTGTATGTCTTCATTTCCTTTAGTGTTACTGTGTTGGTCGTTCACTTTTGTTATATTACGTTTCCCTTCACCCAAATCAATACTCATCTCTTACCTGTCTAGCAGTTTTCCTTCCCATCCCCTTCCATCCCTGATAACCAACAAAGAAAGTTTCCTTCAATGTGTAAACCTTTCCTTGACTTTTTACATTCGTGGACTAACACAATATTTGTACTGGGATCGATTTATTTCACTTAGCATAATGTTCTCCATGACCCTCTCCATGTTATGCAGTGTTTCGCATATTCTATGTTATTCATTAGTGTTACGTAGTATCCCATTGTATGTGTGTACCATAGTGGGTTATCCATTCCTCAGTTGATGGACACCTAGGTTGTTTCCATCTTTTGGCTATTGTAAATAGTGCTGTGATGAACATGAGTGTGCATATATCCATGTCCTGGTTCTCACTTCCTTAAGATATATATCTTGTATTGGGATTGCTAGATCAAATGCTATTTCTATTTCCAGCTTTTCACGGAATCGTTGTACTATTTTCCACAGTGGTTCTATTATTTTACAGTCACACCAGCAGTGTATGAGAGTCCCAATCTCTCCACATCCTTGCCAGCATTTGTTATTTTCTGTCTTACTGAACTTTTCTATTTTGCTGGGGTGAGATGGTATCTCGTTGTTTTGATTCACATCTCTCTAATGGCTAATGAGTAGCTCTGGTAGTGTAATGCCTGAGGCACTAGACTGCTAACCAGAAGGCTGGCAGTGCAAACCCACCAGCCACTCCTCAGAAGGAAGGTTGGGCAATCTACTTCCATAGTGATACCACCTCAGAAACCCAAGGAGGGGTCGCTATGAGTTGGG
>NW_006921641.1:4304320-4308804 GCF_000298275.1 Orycteropus afer afer | reverse complement strand
ATTTTGCATTCGCACCAGTAATGTATAAGGGGTCCATTTTCTCCACATCCACACTAATCTGTTATTTTCTGGGTTTTTTTTTTTTTTTTTTAATCACAGTTTTTCTAGTCAGGGTGAAGTGGTATCTCACTATGGTTTTGATTTATATTTCCTTAAGGATTAATGGGTTGAGTAAGCATTCAGCTGCTAACTGAAAGATTGGCATTTAGAACCTACCAGCAGCCCTACTAGAGAAAAATGTGGCAGTCTACTTCCATTTGCAGCCTTGGAAAGCCCCCGGGGCAATTCTACTCTGTCCTATAGGGTTGGTATGAGTTGACATTGGACTTAATGACAATAGGTTGATTTTTGGAATGGTTAATGACTTGGAGCATCTTTTCACATGTGTGTTAACCATTTGTATTTCCTCTTTGGTGAAATGTCAGTTCAAATCCTTTGCCTCTTTTTTGATTGGGGAATTTGTCTTTTTGTTATTCCCATTTAATAAAAAATTTTGTTTCTAAGTCGTTTAATTATAAGAGTTCTTTATATATTTTGGTTACAATAGTTTTCATCAGACATGTTATTTTGCAGATATTTTCTTCTAGCCTTCACCATATCTTTTCATTTTTAACTCTCTTGAGCATTTTTAGTTTTAATGAGGTCTAATTTATCAATTTTTTAAAATAGTTTTGTAATTTTTGTGTTGTAAGAAATTTCTGCCTAACCGAAGATCACAAAACATTTTGTCTATTGTTGTTGTTGTTATGTGCCATTAAGTCGGACCTGACTCATAGCTACCCCTCCTTGGGTTTCTAAGGCATTATCACTACAGAAGTAGATTGCCTAACCTTCCTTCCAAGGAGTGGCTGGTGGGTTTGAACCACTAGCCTTCTGGTTGGCAGTCAAATGCCTAAGGCACTACGCTATAGTCTGTAAATTTTATACTTACATTTAGGTCTGTGATCCTTTTCAAGTTAATTAACTAATCATTAATGAAGTTGAAGATCTTTTCATTTTTGTATATCCTCGGAAGGAAGATGGGACAGTCTACTTCCGTAGTGATACTGCCTCAGAAACCCAAGGAGGGGTCGCTGTGAGTTAGGTCCGACTCGACGGCACCTAACAACAGCAACAAACAACAAATGAGGTTCCTTTTCTTTCCCCCTCACGTGCATGTATACGTGTTCCATTATCTTTTGAAAAGATTGTTCTTTTGGCATTGAATTACCTTGCCATTGAATTTTTGTCAAAATAATTGACAGTGTATCTGTGGGTCTATTTCTAGACATTTTCTTCTATTTCATTGATATATGTGTTTATTCTTTCTCCTGTAATACTACATTTTTAGTTAAGAGTTACCAATGTGCTTTCTACTATCATACTGAGTTATGAGACTGTAGTAATGCACTAAATCAACTACCTACTACCAAAGTATGTTAGGTAATTGAGTAATTATTGAGCATGTGAATTGTAACCAGTCATTTCATTTGCCTACAGATAATGTACTAAAATTCTTTCAAACATTTTGTTCTTTGAAAATAGGTCAGCATAACTTTTTATCTTGTTGCATTTCAGTTTTTCACTAGAAACCACTAACCCTTGTATTACACAGATAATACTCACTTAAAACCTGTAAGGAAATATGTGAATGAGTGACAGAATGAGATGTTGGTAAAGATGTTGTCAAAGAGAGCTGTCATACCTGCTGTTAGAAGTATAAATTGGTGCTAACACTTTTAAAAATCGAATTGTTGGTTTCCCATAAATGGAAAAACTGTGATTAATTATGACTCATCAATTCAGCATTTTAAGCATGTAAAGAAACTAATACATGTGCATAAGGGTAGAGGTATAAAAGTATTTATTGCAGCATTTTTTTTTAAATGTGATTTGGGTGAAAGTTTACAGAAGCAAAGTCATCTTCCATACAGCACTTCACATATACTTTGTCTTATGACATTGACTGTCTCCCACAATGCAACAGTTCTTCCATTTCCTCCTCATAGCCACCTTTTCCCTGTATCCTTCCCTCCCATTGCACTCCTGCCCCTTGAACTGTCTCCCTGTGCATACACAGCCCTTCTATTCTCCCATGATTGGTCTCTCCAAGGAATGTATCTACCTAGTATAAATGTTCACCTTTTATGCCTGTCTTTTGCTTGGCTGGAAGCCATAGGAGTGGGTTCAATTCCAGATCTGAAGGCCAGCTAGGGGCCATAGTCTCAGGGGTTCCATCAGGCTCTATCAGATCAGCAAACCTGGTCCCCCTTTTTTTTTTTTCATGATTTTGAGTTTTGTTCCACATTGTTCTCTCACTCTATCCAGGATCTCCAGATCCCTCTTCTAGTGGTTGACAGTGGTAACCAGGCACCATGTAATTCTTCTGGTCTCATAGTCATGTAGGCTGAGGATCATGTGGTGTACCAGTTGCTTGGAGTATTTCCATGCATCTCTGGTTTTCTTCGTTCTTCTTTCCTTTGGAGGAGGAGAGACCCATGGTTGCAGCTAGATGGCCACTTACAAAATTTTAAGATCCCAACTGCTACTCACCAAAGTAGGATGTGAAACAATGTTTTTGTGTAGTATGTTATGCCAATTGAGCTTGATGTCCCCTGTGACTATGGTCCCATGCCCACAGGTCCAACTACCTGTTCCCTCTCTGTAGCTGCCTGTGTCCAAGAAGTGACTACAACCTTGTCCCTTCTCAGCTCTACTATATACCTGGAAATTCTTACAGAACATACAAATACACTTGTAGAAACCTTGTCTGCAAGCCCTGTACATATTGCAGCATTTTTGAAATACTGAAAAATTAGGAGTAAACTAAATATGAACTAGTAGAAAAATAGATGAATAAATTACAAGATGATACAAAGTGCTGTACAGAAATCAAAACCTATGACCTAGATCTCTGTATAAGAACATAAATAATCTCAAAAACAATGTAAAGTTTAAAAATAGAACAATTCTATGTATTAGTGGATACAAATGTAGATAGGAACAATAGAAAAACATGGAAGAGAAACATGCACTGAACTCATGAGGATGTTTCTTGGAAGGGAAGGAGAAAGGAGCATGGGACTGGGAAAAAGAGGTATAAGAGAAATTTCTCTTTTTTGTTTGGTTGTACTTAGTTTATTTTTAACTTTTCTAAGCAAATATGTCATTGTTACCAATATTCCTCCCACTAAGAATACAAAAGCTGTTACATTATTCTGTATAATTCTCCCTGTTGTAAAATAATTGATTTTATTTTCTGTTATTTAAGATGTACAGAACAAAACAAATTCAATTTCTACTTGTACAGTCCAGTTACATTAATTGCATTCTTTGAGTTGTGCAGCTATTCTAAACCTTCTTTTCCAAGTTACTCCTCCACCATTAACGTGAACTCATTGCCCTCTCTGTTTCTTCTCTATAATTTTACAGTTTGCTCTTGTCAATTTGATCTCATATAGATAGTTCTTAAAAGAAGCACAGTGTTCAAGGCAGACATTCTTAACTATTTAAGATCAACTGTTGTTTGGTTTGAAGACTTCAGGTGATATTTTTGATTTAAAGTTTAAAGATTATCTCAGGGGAATAGTTTCAGGGGTTCATCCAGCCTTCGTGGCTCCAGGAAGTCTGAAGTCCATGAGAACTTGAAATTACGTTTTGCATTTTCCCTCTGTTGCAGATCTTTTCAGGATTCTTCTATAAAATCTTTGATCAAAATGTTCAGAATGATAGCTGGGGACCATCCAGTTTTTCTGGTCTCATGACAAAAGGAGGCAGTTGATCATAGATTCAGTTAGCCACACGTTCCATTTAAGAAAACTTAAGAGGATACTTTTGATTTAAGATTTAAGGTTTGAAGATTATCTCAGGATAGTCTGAGATTATTGCTTTGTTGGGTTGTAATCGTTTCAGGGGTTCATCCAGCCTCCCTGGTCCAGAAAGTCTGGATTCTGTGAGGATTTAAAATTCTGTAATGCATTTTACCTCTTTTTGTTCAGGATTCTTCTACGGAATCTTTGATTAAAACATTCAGTAATGATAACTGGTCATCATCCAGTTCTTCTAGTCTGATGACAAAATGAAACGGTTGTTCACGGAGACCATTAGCCACATACCTAATTTTTCTCCTCCTGTTCCTACTTCTCCTCCTCCTGCTATTATTCCATCCCCCCTCCTTTTTTTTTTTTTTTTTTTGATGAAAAAAAGCAATACATATAAACCTTTTTTTCATAGAAAACAGGAAAGTGAGCATCCCAATAACTTGAATTAATTTACAACAAACTATTAATAATTTCTTCACGTATCTTTATCAAGTACTTATTGAGCACTTATTTTAGACTAAACATTGTGTAAAATGATGATAATATAAAATACTGATGGCCTGAATCTAGTTTAATCATTATTTTTGGGATGAGGAAATTGAGAAAGAGGTAGTTTACACTCATAAGAGGACAATATTTCTTAGTTGCTGTAAGTGGTGTAATTCTTCCTTTTTTTTTTTTTTT
>NW_006921641.1:4301833-4304220 GCF_000298275.1 Orycteropus afer afer | reverse complement strand
TCTTTTTGATGTTGAGGTGTTGGAGTTTTCTATAAATTTTAGAGATAAGTTCCTTGTCAGATATGAATATTGAATTTTTCCCCAATCTGTAGGTTCTTTTGGAGGAGGCTTTTGATGGGCATAAGACTTTAATTTTTAGAAGGTTCCAATCGTCTAGTTTATCCTCTGCTGTTTGCGCATTTTTACTTATGTTGGGGAGCCTATTAATGTCGTATATTATGTCCCCTAAGTTTGTCCATATTTTTTCTTTATAGGTTTAGGTTTCACATTTAAGTGTTCAATCCATCTGGAGTTAGTTTTTGTGTATAGTGTGAGGTATTGATCTTGTTTCATTTTTCTGCAAATGGATATCCAGTTTTGCCAGCACCATTTGTTAAACAGACTATTTCATCCCCATTTAATGGATTTTGGCCCTTTGTCAATGATCAGCTCACCATAGGTCAATGGATCTATTTCTGGGTTCTCAATTATGTTTCATTGGTCTGTGTGTCTGTTGTTGTAGCAATACCAGGCTGTTTTGACTACTGTGGCTGTAGAGTACGTTTTGAGATCCGGGAATGTGAGAGACCTCCTGTTTTGTTCTTTTTCAGTAGTGCTTTGCTTATCTGCAGTCCCTTTCCTTTTCTTACAAAAGTAATGGTTGGTTTTTCCATCCATAAACAAAGTTAATGGAGGTGGATCAGAATTTCATTAATGTATAGATTGCTTTGGGTAGTATTGACATTTTTACATTGTCCAGTCTGCCTATCCACAAGCATAGTATGTTCTTCCATTTATGGAGATCTCTTATAGTTTCTTGAAAGTAGTGTTTTGTAGTTTCTTTGTATAGATCTTTTGTGTCCCTGGTAAGATTTATTCCCAAATGTTTCATCTTTTTGGTAGCTATTATAAATGGTATTGATTTCCTTATTTCCTTTTTAGAGATGTGCTTGTGGGTGTAGAGGAATCCAACTGATTTTTGTGTGTTGATCGTTTATCCTGCCACTATGCTAAATATCTCAATTAGTTCCAGGATTTTTCTTGCTGAGTCTCTTGGGTTTTCTGTGCATTGGATCATATCATCAGCAAACAGGGATAGTTTGACTTCTTTCTTACCAATTTGGATACCTTTGATTTCCTTTCTTGTCTTACGGCCCTGGCTAGGATTTCCAGTACAATGTTGAATAGAAGTGGTGATAGAGGGCATCCTTGTCTGGTTCCTGTTTGCAAGAGGAATGGTTTCAGTCTCTCTCCGTTGAGTATAATGTTGGCTTTTGGTTTTGTGTCAATGACCTTTATTAAGTTGAAGAATGTCCCTTCTATTCCTATTTTTCTGAGAGTTTTTATCAGGAATAGGTGTTGGATTTTATTAAATGCGGCTTCTGCTTGTGTTGATATGATCATGTGGTTCTTTTCCTTCATTTTACTTTTGTGATGGATGACATTGATTGCTTTTCTAATGTTGAACCATCTTTGCATACCTAGGATGAATCCCACTTGGTTAAGATGGTGGTTTTTTTAATGCTGTTAGAATCTCTTGGCTAGGATTTTGTTGAAGATTTTTGCCCCTGTATTCATAAGGGAAAATGATACGTAGTTTTCCTTTTTTGTGCTATCTTTGCCTAGTTTTGGTATCAGGTTATGCTTGCTTCATAAAATGAATTTGGGAGGATTCCATCCTTTTCTAGGTTCTGGAATAGTTTGAGTAACATTACTATCAGTTCTTTTCTGAATGTTTGGAAGAATTCTCCAGTGAAATGTCTGTGCCAGGACATTTTTTGTGTGTAAGTTTTTTTAATAACCTGTTCAATTTCTTCTTTTCTTACAAGTCTGTTCAAATTTTCTACCTCAGTCTGTGTTAAATGTTTTATGTTCATCCATTTTGTAGCGTGTGTCAAGACTTCATTTCTCTTTATGGCTGAATAATGTTTCATCTTATGTATGCTACATGTTGTTTATCCATCAATCTCTTGATGGACGTTTGGGTTGTTTCTACCTTTTATCTATTGTGAATAGTCCTGCAGAGAACTTTGATTAATAGGTATCTGTTTGTGTTCCTCATTTCAGTTCTTCTCAGTATACTTGGTGTTCTGGTTACCTAGTGCCACTACCCTTAGTTTCCTTTAGGATACAAATGTGAATATTGAAGCAAAGTTTGCTCTCTTTTCCTCTGGATCCTACATTTGGTTTGTCATCATCTCACCCCTGGACTTATAGACTGAGACAGACTAGGAAGAAGGAAGAGGCCATCCACTTCTCAAAGAATTGGCCAGGGAAAACCTTATGAATAGCAAACAAACACTGTTTGGTACATTATCACGCACCTTTAGGAATAGTCCGTTTAGGCTAAAAGGCTCTCAAAATAGGACTGGGAAAGAGTTGCAACATCTGAGTAAACCCAGCCTTAC
>NW_006921641.1:4282913-4284959 GCF_000298275.1 Orycteropus afer afer | reverse complement strand
AAGATTATCTTCTGTGTCTGTGTTAATTGGTTTCCCTTTTCTTTGTTGAAGAGGGTCTGTGCAATCCTTCTGCCTAGTCCGCCATCTTGCCCCGCCTCTAGTGGTGTAATTCTTTATAACAAGACTTCTTATGGTCTGTGTTGTCAAAAGACTCATGATACTTTATTGATTTCAGAATTTCAAAGAATGGCATGGGAAGTTTTGTTTGATTAAATGGGGACATGAGTTGGGAAACAATGAAAAACAAAATTCTGATAAATAATTTCTACCTTTGCTTTACCTGTATCCTTATGTTAGTTGTTTCTGAGGCATTGCATATTGTAAGAACCAAGAAATTAATTTTGAAAAGCAGTGAGATTTGCATATAATTGTTATCCTTGCACAGAAGATAGTCCTACACAAAACATTTTGATATGCTTTTTTACATCCTTTTTGAACTTAATTTAAATCAAGAATTAAAGTTGTCAATCGGTCATTTGGTTCAAAGAAAATGTGTTCCTAAATGCCACATTTGTAACCTTATGTGCCAGTTCTTAGGATGCAATCATTTGTTGAATAATAGCTTACTCTAGAAAGGAGTCACCCAACAATGAACGTATTACATCAGAATTGAATACAATTAGATTAAAGGGTGATTTTTCTCACTGTTACTGAAATCATCTTAATATAATACTTATTTTGAAAACAAATTTCCTCTAAATACATTTTCTTTCCTTAGTACAGCATTTCAGTGGTTATAAATACCAGTTATCATGAGATGATAAGCAAATAAAGGGTGTACAGCCCTAGAATTTGGGAAACATTTCAGACTATATTTCCCCTTGTGGTGATTCACAGTGTATATTAAGATGATAAACACACTAAGAAATCATAAAACAATGTTTCTCAAACTTTGTTTGGTCATAACTATTTTTTATGTATCACATTTTAACAGCACACTTTGGGAAATGTTTAGTCTACTCTTTATGCTTGGGAAACATACAAATATTATTTCTGTTTTAAAGCAGGACAGAAGGAGCAAGCTGTGGAATGGTATAAGAAAGGTATTGAAGAACTAGAAAAAGGAATAGCTGTCATAGTTAAAGGACAAGGTACGGTTGTATTCATATTTGTTTAACTATCCAAAATTATATTGACATGATTGCCCTGATTTCATATACATTTATTTTTTATTTTTTTTATATTTAATTTTTCCATTTATCTTAATAGAGTATTACTGGTTTGTAGACTTACAGTTAATGCTTTCTCACCTATTATAAAAATAAAGTTATAACCAAATGTGCTCAGACTTGATTCTCTGAAGCAATAAAACAATAGAAAGTACCTTACCTTTGTCTTTATTGGATCATCTATTGGTGGTCAGTCACATGTTTTAGCCCTGTCTTTGAAATCTGACCCTTTCCTCATTGTTGATATAGAGAAGGAGTGGATAATCGGCAAACTCCCCTATGCACTTACAGATAATGCTCGACTGTGTGTTAGAATATAAGATGTAAATGACTTACTTTTATTCACTTTTGGCTTTTTAAAACCAAGACAGTTATTTCTCATCTTTATTCTCCTATCATCTCAAATTAGAAATTACAGTCTGATGTTACCTTGAATTTTTTCTAACATTTATCACATACTTACTGTGAACTCAAGCATCATAAGTGCTTCATATGTATTATCATATTTAGTTTTTACCACAACCTCATTCATGTTCTGTAGAAGCCATTGTTATCTCTCTTTTTCACATAAAGAACCTAAAGTACAAAGAAGTTATATAACATGCTGTCGTCCCAAAGTTATGACAGGATTTGAACCTAGGCAGTCTTACTGAATTCTTAAATACTAAGTTGTGGTTACTATATACTAATACCACTTCAGTTTAGCATGTTGTTGTTGTTATGTACCTTCGAGTTGGACCCGACTCATAGCGACCCCTCCTTGGGTTTCTGAGGCAGTGTCACTACGGAAGTAGATTGCCCCATCTTCCTTCCGAGGAGTGGCTGGTGGGTTTGAATAGTGAAAATAAATTCAGAAGCAAAAATTATAGTATTTAGG
>NW_006921641.1:4273874-4282728 GCF_000298275.1 Orycteropus afer afer | reverse complement strand
CTACTTCCGTAGTGATACTGCCTCGGAAACCCAAGGAGGGGTCGCTATGAGTCGGGGCCGACTCGACGGCACATAACAACAACAACAATTACTCTACTGCTTTCCTCTTCCCTTTTTATTTTGACTACTTGTTTAATCTAGATAGCAGTAATAGTATCAGTAGTAGTGCCATCAGAAGTTGCCTAACTTCAGGAGGAATAATGCCTAGCTAGGATCAGCCCAAAGCTGATTCCCATGAGGTGGAGATCAGACATACCTCCGTCCTCCAGCCTTTTTACCAATTCTGACACCAGCTGTCCTTCCCCATGGCACTCTCTCCTTCTCTTCTGGATTCAACAGTTCATTCCAGTGGCCACACAGAACAGTCCATACTTACAGTTAAGTGGTTTATTAAATAACAGGGTACAACTCAGGATCAGGATTAACAAGCTACAACTGAGGAATCGGGTTCAGAAATCATAGGCAAAGTCTCCCTTCTTCAGTGCAGGACAGCTCTCTTAGCTCATTTCAACCATGTAGGCCTTATCTTAGTCCCCTCAGGATGGGCTCCTCTTGGCCCTACCATACATCACCACCAGCTCTGGGACCATATCTGGCCTGATGCCATTGGCTCTGTCACTGTGCTCCTTCCTGGCACTTGCTGTCTTTGGTGTTATAGCCTTTGATCGGTGTAACAGCTCTTGTGGGAAGTTCCTTGTCTCCTTTCTTTCTCTCTGCTTCTTCTTGCTGCTTCTCTTCTTGCTTCTTTCTGTCTGACAAACTATGTGGGGTTGGCTGTGTATGTATATACAAACCCCTCATAAATTTCAAGGCCTGGCCCTCCCACCAGGACCAGAACTGACCAATCCCCTCTTGGTAGTCCACAGACACTTTATTTGCATATTAGGTGCATCTGGGTTACAATTCACCTCATTTGCGTAGTCTGTTGCCCAATCCCTATAAGGTGCATATCAATCACAGGACAGGCTGTAGCACAGGACCAGACAAGAAGTGTCAAACCAAGTTGTTTACAACTTACCCAGGAAATGTCATTCAACCTGGAAAAATGTGACAAATTCTGTGGGGTGGAAGCCAGGGGAAAAGTAACTCCTTGGGGCTTAGGTAAAGATTTGTCAAGCTGTTTTTAAAAAGCACCAAGGCAAAAGGCCATATAACTCATTTCACTACACTTAATTTTCTAGCTTTTGGCCTCCTATATAAAAGAGAATAGAGTAGAAGTAAATATGGGGGTTTGGCCCTTTGAGACTATCATAAGTGCAAAAACGGCAAGGAGGCAACATGTTCCGACCTCCTCTAACCTTACAAGAGGAAGATAGGATTACCAGCAGTAACCCAAGGCCTATTCCTACAAGGCCAGACATGCTGCCTCCCTCCAGCCCTTTCACCAACCGTTCCTCCCAAAGCACCCACCACCTCTCTCCTGGGTTCGATAATTCACTGCAGTGGCCACACAGAACTCACAGATTACAGGGTTTATTAGGGAAGCACTAGGCTACAACTCGAGTTCAGGAAGAACACTCAGTCTCTCTCCCAGCCCACCGTCCCTCAGCCAACAGTCTCTCACAGTCTCTTTCCCAGCAGTGCTGGTCCCTCGGTGTCTCACTCAGCAATGTGTGTCTCTTGCATCTCTTTCCCAGCAGCACGTGTCTCTTTCCGGGGTGTGTCTTCTTCAACCAGCAGTCAAAGAGAGAGTTCTGCCTCTAGGAGACCTCCTTTTGAGCCCGGCAGAGTGGCCAAACTAGCCAATCATAGCATCAGAACTCTTAAGTACCTAAGAGAGAGAGTGGTCACCTCCCAGAACATTGTATTGTGCCACTCCCAACAGAAATACTCCACGTGGATAACATTTACAATCAGGAGCTCCTCAGTTGCTCATTCTACCACTGAGGTTACAATGACTTATGGGTAGAAAAGCCATACAAAGTAATTTACTACACCGCAATAAGCTTATAAGCATTACTATGAATTATGTTGAAATATATTTGTTGTTCTTGTCAAGTACATAAAAGAATTAGAAGAAAATGAATTGGCTATAAGAAAAGTGGTATTTCATTTAAAAATGCCTTTTATTGTAACATTAAGAGGAAAACCAATGTCAAGCTATGCCACACTGTCTTTTATTACTTAGAATTTTAATTTTATCAAATAAATTGTCTTAATCTTATTTAAGAAGCTCTGATGGCACTGTGCCTAAGGCATTTGATAACTAACCAGAAGGTTGGTGGTTCAAACCCGCCAACTGCTCCACAGAAGGAAGATGAGGCAGCCTACTTCCATAAAGATTTACTGCTTTGGAAACCCAATAGGGGTCACTGGGAAGCAGAAATGACTTTCTGAGAGTGGGTTTGGGTTTTTAGTCTTATTTGGAAGTAAAAATAACAGTATTAATGTCTGTGACCAAATTTGTGTGTGCACGGGCACTGACAAACTGGGTTCTGGCTCCAGCCTGGCTGATGGCACTTGTAAGTTGGTACTGACTGTAAAATATATCCCAGTTTCAGAGATTTAAAAATATGAAAAAATAAATCTCAGAATCCGTAAAATTAAAAAATAAAAACTTCAGGAAATCCATGAAATAAACCAAAACCAGAAACCAAACTCATTGCCATCAAGTCTATCCAACTCATAGTGACCTCTCCTTGGGTTTCTGAGGTGGTATCACTATGGAAATAGGTTGCCCAACCTTCTTTCTGGGGAGTGGCTGGTTCAAACCACCAGCCTTTTGGTTAGCAGTCAAATGTCTTGGGCACTATGCAACCAGAGCTCCTATGAAATAAACAGCAGGACTGAAACCATGATCATGAATTGTAGCTGATTTTTTAGTAGATATTATTGGAAAATAATATTTTCTTAATTTCTGTGCAAAATCTTTGATTCTCCATGAGTTGAGGTGATATTATATCTTGAAACTATATTAGTTTTTTTTCTTTTTTTTTTTTAAATAAAAAAGAAAGATAATTTTAGTAATTTTTTCTTCTTGGTTTCTTTCAGGTGAACAATGTGAAAGAGCTAGGCGCCTTCAAGCTAAAATGATGACTAATTTGGTTATGGCCAAGGACCGTTTACAACTTCTAGGTATCAGTTACTGAATTGTATAATTGAATATGAGATGTATTTGAAACGTGCTTTTGGTAAAAAACAAAAAACACAACTTTCAGGTTTAGATGGAACTAGATCAGTGATCTGGAAATGTGATATAGACCTTTTTTAAAAAAAAAAAAACTTGTAGAAAAATTTTAGCATATACAGAAGTAGACAGAAGAATATAGTGAACTCGTAATTATACACAACTCAGCTTTAATAATGATCAACTCATACACATTCTTGTTTATCTATGCCATGGTTGGCAAACTACAGCCTGTGGACAAATCAAGTTCTCTGGCTATTTTTATAAATAAGTTTTATTGGCACACAGCCACTCCCATTCTTATGTATGGCTTATGGCTGCTTTTATACCACTGCAAAAAGGGCAAGGAGGCCACATGTTCTGACCTTCTCTAATCCCACAAGAGGAAGACAGAATCACCATCAATAGCCCAAGGCCTATTCCTGCCAGGCCAGACATGCTGCCTCCCTCCAGCCCTTTCTCCAGCTGTTCCTCCCAAAGCACCCACCACCTCTCTCCTGGGTTCGATAATTCGCTGCAGTGGCCACACAGAACTGACAGGTTATGGGATTTATTAGGGAAGCACCAGGCTACAATTCAAGTTCAGGAAAAACACTCAGTCTCTCTCCCAGCCCACCGTCCCTTAGTCAACAGTCTCTCACAGTCTCTTTCCCAGCAGTGCTGGTCCCTTGGTGTCTCACTCAGCAATGCATGTCTCTTGCATCTCTTTCCCAGCAACGCATGTCTCAGGAGCACATGTCTCTTTCAACAGCATGTCTTTCTCAACCAGCAGTCAGAGTTCTGCCTCTGGAGGCCTCCTTTTGAGCCCGGCAGAGTGGTCAAACTAGCCAATCATAACATCAGAATTCTAAATACTTGAGAGTGAGCCTCCTGTAACGTTGCCTTGTGCCATGTCCAACAGAAATAACCCAGGTGGATAACATTTACAATCAGGAGCTCCTCAGTTGCTCATTCCACCACTGAGTTTACAATGACTTATGGGTAGAAAAGCCATACTGAGTAATTTACTACTGCAACCACATTGACAAAGTTGAGTAGTTACAACAGAGACCATGCAGCCGTCAAAGCCTAAAATATTTACTTTGTTTTACCATGTATGTACTGGCCCTAAGACATTTGATTGCTAACTGGAAGGCTGGTGGTTCAAACCCACCAGCCGCTCCTTGGAGGGAAGACTGGGCAATGTACTTCCACAGAGATATGGCGTCGGAAACCCAAGGAGGGATCGCTATGAGATCTGACTCAACAGCAGTGAGTTTGGTTGGTTTTTTCTTTGCAGAAAAAGATTGCTAGCTCAGAACTATGCCCAACCCACTCCCCTACCCACTTCCTATTAATTTGAATCAAATTCCTGATGTCTTTTCATTTCATGTATAAGTATTTTATATTGTATTTGTAAATTATAAGGCTTCTTTACAAACAAAATCACCAAAATACCATCATCACACTTTAAAAATAACCAATAATTCCTTTTAATATTGAAAAAAAAAAAAGAGTATAGCTAAAACCACTGGTCTTTGTTCAGATTTCTAATTGTCTCATAGTTTAATAACTTTACTACTTTATAAATTGTTATAAGAAGATCTATGTGTTATGAACGGTAGTTATATTTCTTCTGTCTCTTTTAATCTGTTTTTCTTCTGCTTCCAATTTATATATTACTGAAACCAGGTCATTTGTCACACAGTAATTCCAACAGTCTGATTTCTGCTGTGTGTGTCAGATGGTAACTTAACATGCTCTGTTCTCCCTGTAAATTAGTAGTTGGATCTAGAGCTTTGATAGATTGAAAGTAAATACTTAATTTGTAACAGCAGAACTACTTCAAAGTGGTTGTATGTTCTGCCATCAATAAGTAGTTCTTCCATATTCTTGTGAGGTCAGCAACAGTTGATGACTGATGTCTAATGACAGTATAATTTTGTCATTCCCTCAGCATTAAATAGCTGGAATTTGTCTATAAAGAGAAACGTCTCATCTGCTGTTTGATGGTGGTGGTGGAGGTTGCTACATTTTTGTTGTTAAATTCTGTTAAATTTAAAACAAAGTGGAACAAAACTGGCCACAAGCAATAGACTTTAGTGATCCTACTAGAGTTTTGTGTGATATAGATACTTGGTAGGCAAGCAGACCTTATTTATTTGTAGCTTTGTGATTTGGGGTAAATTATTTGGTATGTCTTTATGTCATTTGTCATATGAGGCAATAGATAATATTTATCTCTTCATATTTTGGGACCATTGAATTATTGAAGAAACCTAACTCATAGAAGGCACTCAGAAAATGTTGGCTTTTGTCCATCTCCTTAACTGTAATCTTCTGCTTTTGGGAAAAATAAACACATACACATGCATGCATGTGTATGTGTTTTCTTTCTTGTACGATCATTGTGTTTGTAGGATTTTTTTCCTCCACATAGTTAATAAACAGCTCTGATTGCTTTCAAATGGCTAGTAAGGCAGTGTTCCCACTGTGGTTGCCAGGATTGTGTTTTACCGAAGTAAAGGTTGCTGTTGTTTTAAATATAATGAAATAGTATACTAAAGGCTGTTGTGGAAATAATTATGGAATTGTTCTAATTGCTGCTTTTTATGTTTTTGAGCTAAATTGCCTTTCATTATGCACACTAAGTATCAAGTAATGAGATTAACAATGTAAAACTAAGTCTGATTTTGGAAAAACACTTTGTAACATGTTTAAAATTCAATAAGAGTGGTCTTCTTATCTTTCATTTAAAGTTGTGATAAGATAAAAATTGGAATCGTGTTGTCAGTTATATACTTGTGTTTCAATAATACTGTAATTTCTTATTTGTGATATTAGAGGGCAAACAGAAGGTAAGTAATCTAACATGAAACTAGGCATAAAAGAAATTAATATTGGTGATGTTTTGAAGACAAAGCAAAAGTTGCTATCGTTATCCTCAGTGGCATGCCTGGATGGTGCAAATGGTTAAGTTAATATGCTCCGTTGCTAACTGAAAGGGTGGGAGGTTCAAGTCTACTCAGAGGAACCTCAGAAGGAAAACTTGGTGGTCCCTTTCCAAAATACCGACCATTGAAAACCCCGTGGAAGACAGTTCTACTCTCATATGCACACGGTCGCCATGAGTCAGAATTGACTCAGTGGCAACTGATTTGGTTTGGTGTTGTCTTTCTCAAAAAATGCTATGTGCCCATCTATGAAAAATAATACTTTGGCCGGGGCAGGGGGAGCATATAGGAAAGGGCGAATCAATATATTCCTGTCTTTTCCAAGACTTCAGAAAGTCTAAGAATGAATCAAAGACAATAAAAAAAGATCTGTACTACTACAGTTGAGTAGTAAAGCATATTTTATGTATTATGTGTTGGCTATAAAAAAGAGCTCTTCAAAAATGGAGTGCCAGATAGGATAGGAGATTGGGAAGCCTGATCCTGGGAGTACCCCATCTAGACTGCTTTGAGAGTATGCAACCTCCAGTAAAGATGAGAAGAGTTCATATATAAATTATTGTTTATCTTTTAATTATTAATAAACCAAACCAAACTTACTGCCATCGAGTCATTTCCAACCCATAGCAACCCCCATTGGGTTTCCAAGGTCTAAATCTTTATGGAAGTAGATTATCCTGTCTTTCTGCAGAGCAGCTAATGGCTTTGAACTGCTGGCTTACCGGTCAGCAGTCAAGTACCTTATCCACTATGCCACCAGAGAAACTTAAAATATCATGGTTCATTCTGGTAAGGTGGAGGAATAGGCAGACAAGTGACACAGACCCTCTTCAACAAAGAAAAGAAAAACCAATGGACAGGGATACAGAAGCTAATCCTGGAGCCCTGAGTTTTGAAAGGAACTAGTGGAAAAACCTGGATGAAAACAGTGAGTAGAGACTGTCGGAGCTGCAGACTGTCAGCTACTCTGACAGGACCAACAGCCTGAATATCTCCCAGTGGTGTTGGGACCTGAAAATTGACCTAAAGATCAGTCCTGGTCACCAAGGGCTGCAGTGATGACCGCGCTGGTGACCAATGACTAAGAAGGGAAATAGCAGGGAGGGAGAAAACCTGAGCTATTGACTTTCTGCTGTCCAGAAGACACAGCCATTTTGATTGTTTGCATGTGACAGCCATTTTGTATATTTAAAGTAACCGAGGGTGCAGCCATTTTGAATGTTTATAAGCAGTGGCCATTTTGGATATTTAATGTGACTGAGGGTGTAGCCATTTTGAACCTTTACAAGTGGTAGCTGTTTTGGATTTTAAAGTGTTAGCATTCTCATTCGGATTTCAGGGACCTAACAATAGGCTCTATTTGCCAAGGACAGCAGGGACTTATGAAAGACTGATAACAGGAAAGGAAACAGGTGGTGAGCGTTTAAGTGCTGTCACCTGGTGAATAGAGGAGCACAGCACAGTACGCTGCTTGCGTAGATAACATACAAAGAAAACAAAAATCATGGGCAAGTCACTCCAACATACAATCACCAATTAAATATAAACACAAAAATATCACAAGGCCTTGGAGACAACAGAGCATCACAGTCCACACAAAGAAGCAGGAGAAACAAGAGACCAGGATACAGACCCCAAAACACATCCCTGAGGAAGATGCAGCATTGGAACTCCCTGATAAGGAATTCAAAAGAATTATATTTAGGTATCTTCAAAGAATTGAGAAACAGATCAGAGAAAACCCTAGAACAATTTCAAAAGACAATTCAAGAACAAAATGACAAAATAAATAAAAAATTAGAAATGATACAAAAATCTACACACACAAATCCAGGAGATTAATACTAAATTTTCAGAAATAGATAAGACATTGAATGGGCAAAGGAGCAGAATGAATCAGTGGAAGACACAATTGGTGATATTGAAGGCAAATACCTGTACACTTCTTTGGAAAGGGATCAAGCAGAAAAAAGATCAGGACAAAATGAAGAAAGCCTAAGGTTCACGTGGGAGACCATCAAAGGGAATAACCTACGTGTGATCGGAATTCCAGGACAGGAAGAGAATAATAAAACCACAGAGAAAATTATCAAAGATTTGTTGGAAGATAATTTTCCTGGTATGATGAAAGATGAGACTATATCCATTCAGGAAGTCCAGCGAACCCCAAACAGGATAGACCCCCAAAAGAAAATCACCAAGACATATCATCATCAAGCTAACCAAGACCAAAGACAAAGAAAGAATCCTGAAAGCATGGGAAAAACAAAAATTTCCCTACAAGGGGCAACCAATAAGACTAAGGTTGGATTTCTCGACAGAAACCATGCAGGTGAGAAGACAATGGGATGGCATATATAAAAACCCTGAAAAAGAAAAATTTCCAACCAAGTATTATGTACCCAGCAAAATTATCCCTCAAATATGATGGTGAAATTAGGACATTTCCAGATAAGCAGAAATTAAGGGCATTTATTAAAACCAGACCCACCTTTCAAGAGATGCTAAAGGGAGTCCTTTGGACAGAGAAGCAACAACAGCCAACAACAACTGACCATTAACACACATGATGACATAACCCAGAAACCAACCCAGCTATGGAACTATCCAAAGTAAAGAAGCCTACAAGATTGTGAAGAGGGAACCGGAGACATCAATTGACAAATGAGGACAACTCAAACCAAAAAGAGGAATAAAACTGTGTCGTTACAGAACTTGTAGATGGTAGGGAAGTCAAGGCAACTACAAGATAGAACGGACTGTTCTAAACTTGGGAAGAAAACTATAAATCACA
>NW_006921641.1:4271357-4273232 GCF_000298275.1 Orycteropus afer afer | reverse complement strand
TGATATATATATGACAATATATGTAACTATATAAAACATGCTGTAGTGGCATAGGGCCTAAAGCATTTGAGTGCTGACCAGAAGCCTGGTGGTTCAAACCCACCAGCCACTCCTTGGAAGGAAGATTCGGCAATGTACTTCCATAGTGATACCACCTCAGAAACCCAAGGAGGGATCACTACGAGTCGGATCCAACTCAGTGGCACTGAGTTTGGTTTTTTTGGTTATAGATAAAACAATGATTTTGACATTGGCATCTTGGTATACCCAGTTACTTGATTTTTTAAAAAATTTAACATAGTTTATTAAATCCTTTTATTAAATCCTTACTCTGTATAAAGCGCAGTGCCAAAGGGTATAAACTGAATTTTTTTATTAACTCAGCCAATATTTACTGGGTAGCTTCCATGTGCTAGCTAGGCCTTGGCTTGTAGACAAAGATTCCTTTTCTGTGGAATTTATGTTACAGCAGAGAAAAGATGGTAAATAATGATAAAACACAGGTAAGTTATGTAATATATTAAAAGGTGACAAATATGTGTAAAAAAGGAAAAAGGCAAATTAGAAGTAGTTTGGGATTTTAGTTTTAACTAAGATAGTCAGGGTATGCGTCTTTGAAACATTGACATGAGTTAGCTTTACAGACATCTGGAAGAAGAATGGTCCAGAAAAAACAGCCAGTGCACAACCCTAAGAAAATGTACCTGGAGCTCTGGTGGCATAGTACCTAAGGTATTTGACTGCTAACCACAGCATTGGTGCTCCAACCCACTAGCCGCTCTGCAGAAGGAAGAGGGAGGAATCTACTTGCATAAAGATTTAGCAGTTTGGAAACCCAATGGGAGTTGCTATGAGTTGGAACCAACTCAATGGCAGTGAGTTTATTTTTATTTTTATTTTTTTTAATATTTAAGAAGCAGCAAGTAGGCCAGTGTGCCTCAGCAGTGTGAACAAGGAAAGTATAGTACAGATGAAATCAGAGAAGTAGTTGGAGGTGGGGATCATCATAACATGCAAGGACTTAAAGGGCATGGTGAGGATTTTACCATCTGTGAAATGAGAATTTTTAACAAACGAATGACATGAGTTAAATTTTAAAAGGCTCCCTTTGGCTGTGCATAAAGGGCATGGATGCAGCATCTTTTGACTTCCTCTAACTTCACAAGAGGAAGACAGAATCACCATCAGCAATCCAAGGCTTATTCCTGAGAGGCCAGACATGTCACCACCCTCTAGCCTTTTACCAATTCTAACACTAACCGTCTCCCCCAAGGCACTCACCACTTCTCTGCTGGGTTTGATGATTTGTTGCACCGGCCACATAGAACTCATAGACAATACTCATGATTATGAGGTTTATTTTGGAAGTAACAAGCTGCAATTCAGGCTCAGGAACATGCTCAGTTATTCAGTCAGGATACTTTTCCCTCTGCTGTGCCCTCAGACATGCCTCTCTGGCCCTTGGCCTCTCAGCCTGGCCTCTGCCCAGCTCAGGCAAGTGTTACAAATCTTCTAGCTCTGCCAGTAGGTACACCTATGTGCACCCTGCTCCATCAGCAAGCCTCCCAAGGGCACTCAGTTTTCTCGCACTGTCAGTCAGGTAAGCCTGCTTCTCTCTCTCATGCCTCTGGTTCCACTGTGATTTTCTCTCTGCCAGGGCATCTCTGCCAAGGAGGTCCAGCACAGGGATTTCAGGTCCATGGATGCACTCTACTTTACCTCTTCTCTCTTGATGGCAGTGAGTTCTACCCCTCTGCAAAAATGACAAGGAGGCCACATGTTCTGACCTCCTCTAATTCCACAAAGGGAAGACAGGGTTACCAGCAGTAACCCAAGGCCTATTACTGCCAGGCCAGACATGTTGCCTCCCTCCAG
>NW_006921641.1:4250956-4270935 GCF_000298275.1 Orycteropus afer afer | reverse complement strand
CAGTATCAGAACTCTAAGTATGTGTGAGAGAGTGGGAACCTCCCAGAACATTGTATTGTGCCACGCCCAACAGAAATAACCCAGGTGGATAGTTCCTCAGTTGCTCATAGAAAATCCCACCTTGGAGTTTACAAAGACTTATGGGTAGAAAAGCCACACTAAGTAATTTACTACACTGCACCCTCTGCCTCTAGGAAGACTCATTTTAAGCTTGGCAGAATGACAAAACTAACCAATCCTAACATCAGAATTCTACACACTTTATTTGCATAGTCCCAGCCAGTAATCCAGTGGAAGTTATAAAGACTATGGCTAGAAAAGCCATACCAAGTAATTCACTGCCTCACAGGCTACTGTGTTGCAAACAGACTCTAAAGTAGAGTCAAGAAGACCATTTAGGACACTATTGTATAAATATAGGAGAAAATTATGGAGGAAAAGACTGGGTTGGTTTTTGTTGTTGTTACTTGCCGTCCAGTCGGACACAACTCATAGCAAACCCTCCTTGGGTTTCCAAGGTGGTATCAGTATGGAACTAGATTGCCCAACCTTCCTTCTGAGGAGTGGCTGGTGGGTTTGAACCTCCAGGCTTCTGGATAGCAGTCAGGTGCCTAAGGCACTACGCTACCAGAGGTCCTGACCAGGTTGGTAGCAGGAGAAATTACAAGTGGTTGGTTGTAATCTTAGTATGAAGATTGAACAAACAGAATTATTGATTAGATAAAATCTTGTTTAAGGATCTCATAGTAGGAAAGCAGACACACAAATAGATTCTTTATTGCAGAATAAAATTCACTGCCATCAAGTTGATTCTGACTCATAGTGACCCCCATTGGGTTTCCAAGGCTATAAATCTTTATGGAAGCAGACTGCCCCATCTTTCTTCTTTATTTCACAGAGCACCTGGTGGGTTCAAACCACCGACCTTTTGGTTAGCAGCTGTTGTCTTAACTACTACCACCAGAGCTTCTTTTACTGAAGAATAGGGATGTGCAAATATTTTGTGGGAGTGGGAAGATAGATGTCTGAGAAAGGTCCCTGGCAAAAGTGAAACCAGAGGTGAGGATTAAAAAGATAAATAGAAGCTGTTAAAGAACATTTAGGAGGAAATACATCTCCAGAAGAGGTGACAGTGTGAACAGAGACCCAGAGTGAAGAAACAGCATGGTGAGTAGGAAAGGGTGCTGGTAGAGGCATATGAGTTGAGGTTCCTCAAACATAAGAGTTATAGGCAACCATGGAAGACCTGGTTGTCTTATAAAGGATCTTGTTTTCTAATATTTGGGCAGTGGGAAGCCACTAAAGAGTTTTAAGCAGAAGAGTTATGTGGTAAGATTTCCATTTTAAGTGGGTCACTCAGGTGACCTTGTAGGGCATGGTTGTGAGGGTTAGGATGCACGATGACTATTTTAATTTAAATCATTGGTTAATCTGTACAATCTTTAGTTACCCTGAAAGTAAGCATTAGTCTAGGTTTACTTTGACAAAAATGAATCAGCCAAGTTCACATTAGGAGTGTGTTGGGATATTTTAAATTGTGCGTATATATGTGTTTTCACATAAATTAAAACCCTACACACCTAAAAACAACTTCATTAAGTTTTTATCCCTAAGTACTAGTCACTAAAACTAGGGTTTTAATTTCTATTTATTCTTAGTACATAATGAATGCTTTTGTGAATTTTTGTTACATTTCATTGAAGAGAGGCTTAATTGATGAAGAAGATATTTACAAATCAGCGTTTGTTCTAATTTAATGTTGTTTACGAACACAAATTGTTTCTGTCTCAGTATGGTGATTTAAAGAGCATTTATCATCGAGAAAAATCAGATGACCTACCTGTCAGCTAACAAAAAAATAACTTAGCTCCAAGGTATATTGTATCAGCCAATTCTAGGATACAGAAGCTCTGCAGTACTCTGTGCTTTGTGCAAAAAAGGTAGCTGCTATTTAACCTGTCCCAAAGGTATATGTGGTTGTACCATAAACCCAGCATGGCGCCTGCTTGTCTGACCTCAGAAATGGAAGTTTAGAAGAGTTAGTATATATGTGCATCGTTTTTGCACGTATTCTTTAATTGGCTGGTGTAGGAGAAAATTAGTTATTATGATTTGAAGTGTTGTTGTTATGTGCTGTCGAGTTGGCCCCGACTCATAGCGACCCCTCCTTGGGTTTCCTAGGCGGTATCACTACGGAAGTAGATTGCCCCATCTTCCTTCTGAGGAGTGGCTGGTGGGTTTGAACCACCAGCCTTCTGGTTAGCAGTCAAGTGCCTTAGGCACTACACCATCCGTAGGTTAGCAAAAGAAATATGGTAAAAATGAACTCTTGTTATGGATGAGGCATGAAGTAAGTACTTCACATATATATATATATTACATACAAACACACACACACATAAAATTTTATTTAATCCTTGAAATCCTCAGAATATTGAGACTAAAGCAAGGCCTCTCACTGCTAGTAAGTGGTAGAGCAAGGGATATTTCAGGTAACATAATAGAGTAACTTGAATGAAGAAAGAGAATGTAGCAGTGATAGAGTTGCAAGGAAGATCAAACAGTTACTCTTTTGAGCTTCAGGTGTTAAGAGTTCTAAATCTTAGGAAAGTTTTTTGTTTGATTTTGTTTTTTGAAGTGGGGGAAGGATTCAAATGATCTTTTCTAATTTTTAATTGATTGATTTCTAAAATGCATTCTCCAGTCACGTGCCATTAAATTAAAAAAAAAAAAAAAAGTTTAAGTATGAACAGTGTCCATCTCATACTATGCCCGCCCCAGTGACCCACTTCCCCTTCTGAGAGACAGCTGCTATTTACCCGTTTTTCTGAGTCCTTTTCAGAGGTAAACTTCATACGTGTATGTGTGTGTGTTTGTGTGTTTAAATATAAATGGTCAGGTACTGTATAAATAACTTCTGCAGCATGCTTGTTCCACTCTGATTTCTTGCCTTTATTTTTTGCCTGATAAATATTTGTTAGTATAGCTGAATATGGCATTTCCTAAACATTTTAGACTCCTCCTGTGCTATTTTAAATGTTATTCTTCTTTCCTGAAAAGTCCTTTTTTTATCTTTTAAATCCTAGCCAACTCATAGCCCATTTCACTCCCTCTGTAAAGTTTTTACAATGGTTATGTTTATACTATGTAGTTTATAAAAAATGGTTATTATTATATTTGTGTTATAAGTTGTCAGTTACATTTAATAGTGATCTGGATGTTAGAGAACATATTCTTTTAAAAAGCAATCTCCATGGTACCTTTGCAGTACAATAATTTGGGCATATTAGATATTTAATGAATATTTGCTCATGATAATAGCTATGTGGACCTGCCTCAGTATCAAATAAGTTACATGTTTAACATAGTCTTCACTAGTTAATTTCTGTTGCTGTTTCCATGTCTGAGTTTTTACTAATTACATTTTGAAAATAATTTTTCATTTTCACACATACTTTTTATTTATTCATTATCTATTTTTGTTTATTTTTCCCCTTTTATCCCCCTCTGTTGCATAGAGAAGCTGCAACCAGTTTTGCAATTTTCCAAGTCACAAACGGACGTCTATAATGACAATACTAACTTGACATGTCGCAATGGACATCTCCAGTCAGGTAGGTTTAGGCTAACTAACATGTAATATAATAATGCTTACATGCAAAGTAGAATCAATCTTTTATTTAACCTGTTAATGTTGATTTGATTTTATAATGGTAGATTTAATAGTTTTTTGCTTTTATAGTGCTGTGTTGAAAAAAAATTGATATTGTTGGTAGTGTATATAAAAATGGCAGAGTAGCATCAGAGATCCTCTAACTTCAAGAGGAGAGAGGAGAATTGAGGTCAACATCAGAAGCCCCAAGGCTGATTTCTGTGAAGTGGCCAGAATGCCTCTTCTCTTCAAACTTTTTGCTAATTCCTACACCAGTCATCCCTCCTATAGCACTCTCTACTCCTCTGCAGGATTTGATAATTGGTTGCAGTGGCTACACAGAACTCACAGACAATACTCATGATTTTAAGGTTTATTAGGGAAGTACCAGACTATAATTCAGAATCAGGAATACTCAGGATACAGAGGCTGGCCCAGCCTCTGCCCTGTGTGGGCTCTTTGGCTCTACTGATAAGGGCCCAGAGGCACCTTACTCTACCAGTAAGCCTCAGCCCAAAGGCACGCAGCTCTCTGGCTCCATGGGTCAGGAAGTCTAGCTCCATTGACAAGTGCCCCACTCCACCAACAAGGCTCCTGACCATAGATATGTAGCTCCTTTGCTCTGTGGGTCAGTGAGCCGAACTCCACCAAGTACTTAGAGTCATCCTGACTTTTCTAGGTGGGAGTGATGTCTCCCCTGGCCATCTCTGGGATGGCTCACTTTAACCCTAGCAGAATGGCAAAATTGATCATTCCCCTTTTTGGGTTCCAGATACCTTATTTGCATGCTCCCACTCCAACAAGGGTGCTATGCACTTTATTTGCATTGTTAGCAAGCTGTCTAGTCCTTGGTATGCCACATTTGCATGGTCCCACCCAGTCATTTGATGGCAGTTACAAGACCATGGAAACAAAGGCCATACAAAAGCAGTTCATTGCACTGCAGGGACAGACCATTCAAATTCCAGTTTTTAAGATTACAGAAAGAGAAGATTTTTCCTAAATGATTATAGTACTCTTTGGTTTCAGTTGTAGTTTAAGCTTTTGTATCCCCTCTCCCATAGCTGTAACAATTTTTTTTTAATGAAGTAGTATTTGTTAAGATCCCATTGCCATCAAGTTGATTCCAACTCATAGTTACCTCCATTGGGTTTCCAAGGCTGTAAATCTTTACAGAAGTAGATTGCTTCATCTTCCTGTTGCAGAGCAATGGTAGGTTTGAACCACTGACCTTTTGGTTAACAGCCAAATGTCTTACCCACTACGCCACCAGAGCTCCTTTTTTAAGATAAATATTTTAATTATGTTTTGTTATGTATAATGTCCCTACATAACCATTTTCATATGTACTGTACATAAAAGAAGGAGCTCTGGTGGTGCAGTGGTTAAAGCATTTAACTGCTAACCAGAAGGTCTGTGGTTCGAACACACCAGCTGCTTCATGGGAGAAAGATGAGGCAGTCTGCTTCTATAAATATTCACATCTTTGGAAACTGTCTTAGGCTGGGTTCTCTAGAGAAGAAAAATGAGTGAAGCTTACGAAGAGAGAGGAGGAGAAATTTATCTCAAGGAAATGGCTCATGCAACTGTAGAAGCTGGCAAGTTCCAACTCCATGGGTCAGAGGTCCAGCTGGAGGGTTCTCCTGACTTATGTAGCTGTGGGAACTGGTGAACCCAAGAACAGAAGGTAAAGTGGCAGCTTTTTGGCTCACAAGCTGCTAAGGCAACAGTTTTAAGATCAACAGGGAGTAGAGTAGGCCATTGGTTCAAGTCCAGATGGTGATGAGCAAGATGCAGAATCTCAAGCAAAAAGGCAGAGAGTTTTGCCAGAACTTTTTCTTAAGTATTAAAAACAGGCTGCACCTGAAGGAAATGCCCTTTCAACTGATTGATTGCTCATGGAAGATCTTATTATGGAGGTGATTACATTATATCACATCTCATGGAGGCTGACTACATCATAACTGCTAAACCACTTAGAATCATCCCCTAGCCAAGTTGACACACATTATCACAGAAGCTCTTTGGGGAAGTTCTGCTATGTCCTAAACAGTCAGAATAAGTCAGAATCAATTCGATGGCAGTGAGTGGTTGCATAAAAGTTATATCATAGAATCTATTAGAAAAAATTAGAAACAGTTCAAACAGAAGAAATGTTGTTGTTGTTGTTATGTACCGTGGAGTCAGACCCGACTCATAGTGACACCCTCGTATTTCTAAGGCAATATCACTACGAAAGTAGATTGCCCCATCTTCCTTGTGAGGAGTGGCTGGTGGGTTTGAACCACCAGCCTTCTGGTTAGCAGTCAAATGCCTTAGGCACTATGCTACCAGAGCTTCTAAGAAGAAACATTAGAATGATATAATTTAGTATGAGTTAAATATATTTTCTATAAGCTTTGGATATTACCAAAAGGGCATGGGATTGTTGTCATCTGACCTTCCCTAATTTCACAGAGGAGAAATTCATCATCAGGAACATCAGTTCAAGGCTGATTCCTATGTCAGACGTGTTGCCACCCTCCAAGTTTTTGCCAATTCTTATACCAGCCATCCCTCCCACAACACTCTGCTTCTCTGCTGGGTTTGATAATTTGTTGCAGCAACCACACACAACTCATACACAATATTCAAGATTATGGGGTTTATTAGAGAAGCACCAGATTACAATTCAGGTTCAGGAATGCTCAGGATACGCTTCTTCAATCAGGACAGTCTCCCCTCAGCAATGCCTATAAGCACGCTTCTCTCTGGCCCTTGACCTCTTGGCCTGGCCTCTGGCAAGTGTTACAAAGCTCTTTAACTCAGCCAGTTCCCACAGAGGCACCCTGCTGTACACCCAGCCTTCTTGCCCCTTTAAGCTAGGAAACCTGCCATTCTGTCTCATGCCAGGTACTTGGTTCTGCTAATTCTTTTGCTGCTGTCTCTCTGCCAAGGAAGTCCAGCACAAGGATCTAATTTCTGAGGATGCTGTCCACTCCTGCTCTGTCTTGATGGCAGTGAGATCCCCCATCCCCCTTTTCTGCCTCCGGGATGGCTCATTTAAGCCTAGTGAAATGATGAAACTGACCAATCCCCACATTAGGGTTCCATAAACCTTATTTACTCAGTCCCACCCACATAAGGGTGCCATGTACCTTATTTGAATTATTGACAGGCTATCCAGGCCCTGTGGTGGGCCATAAGCAACTCACATTATGTAGTTCCACCCCCTCATCTGGCGGGAGTTGCGAATATCATGGCTAGAAAAGCCATACCAAGCAATTCACTGAACCGCAGATATCAATTCCAGTGAAAAATAAAATGTTTTGTTTCATTTGGGTGGATGGAATCTACATTTTCTTGTTTCTTTCATTTCTCAACTAATTTTATTGGTGACATTTTCAGCATTAGTTATATAAAGGGGTTACATTTTATTAAATTGGGAGCTCTGGTAGCATAGTGGCTAAGGCACTTGACTGTTAACCAGAAGCCTGGAGGTTCAAACCCACCAGCCACTCCTCAGAAGGAAGATGGGGCAATCTACTTCCGTAGTGATACTGCCTTGTAAACCCAAGGAGGGGTCACTATGAGTCGAGGCCAACTCAATGGCACATAACAACAACAACAACATCATTTTATTAAATTACATATTGTTGAAATCATGGCAGAGAAAACTTAGGTTAGACCATAAGGGAACTGCTTCCTTTATTCAGTTATAACTCATGTTGTTGTTAGGTGCCATCAAGTCAGTTGAAACTTATAGTGAGCATAAGTACAACGGAATGAAACACTGCCCAGTCCTGCCTCACCCTGACAAACGTTGCTGTGCTTGAGCCTATCACTTTAACTGTTGTGTCAGTCTGTCTCATTAAAGGTCTTCCCCTTTTTCACTAACCCTCTACCAAGCATGATATCCTTCTCCAGGGGCTGTTCCCTTCTGATAGAAAACATGACCAAATTACCAGAGATGAAGTCTAGCCATTGTTGCTTCTAGGGAGCATTGTGGCTGGCCTTCTTCCAAGACAGATTTGTTCATTCTTTTATCAGTCTATAGGAGATTCTGTATTCTTCACCAACAACATAATTATTCTTTGTTCTTCCTTCTTCGTTGTCTATCTTTCATGTGCATATGAGATGACTGAAAATACCATGGCTTGGGTCAGGCACACATTAGTCTTCAAAGTGACATCTTTGCTCTTTAACACATTAAAGAAATCTTTTGCAGCAGATTTGCCCAGTGTAATACGTCATTTATTCTTGACTGCTGCTTCCATGGCCGTTGATTGTAGATCCAAGTGAAATGAAATCCTTGACAACTTCAGTCTTTTTTCCATTTATCATGATGTTCCTTATTGGTCCAGTTGTGCCAGTTTTTATTTTCTTTATGTTGAGGTGTAATCCATACTGAAGACTGCAGTCTTTGATCTTCATCAGTAAGTGCTTCAAGTCTTTTTCACTTTCACCAAGCAAGGTTGTGCCATCTGCATATCACAAGTTGTTAATGAACCTTCTCCAGTTCTGATGATGCTTTGTTCATATAGTCCCACTTCTCAGATTATTTGCTTAGCATACAGATTGAATAAATGTGCTTAAAAGATACAACCTTGAGGCACACGTTCTATTTGAAGGACTACCTCGTGGTCATGAACATTTTTCTCTTGAGTACAATTAAGTATTCTAGAATTCCCATTCTTTACAGTGTTGTCCGTAATATGCTAAGATCCACAAAGTTGAAATTCTATGCATAGTCATTGACACAAAGGTAAACACTTTCTATTATTCTATGCTGTGTACCAAGATCCATCTGACATCAGCACTGATATCGCTCATTCCATGTCCTCTTCTGAATCTGGCTTGAATTTCTGGCAGTTCCCTGTCTATGGATTCTGGCAATTTTTTTTTTTTTTTTTAATTGTAACTTAAACTTTGACTTGATTTTACTGCCGGTAAAGAGTCTCATGTGGAGATAGTTATTGAGTACTCATTCTAGATTGCCTGTTGAAAAAGGATGTCCAAATGTTGCATCTTAGATGGAAGCTTTTTAAGACTGTAGTTCCTGGTCGACAAATTAGAACATAGAACAGTGTTTTGGTTTAGTATGTTTTGCCAGTTGAGCTTGACATGTGCCATGACCATAGTCCCAGACCCATGGGCCCAGCAACTCACTCCCTCAAGGTGTTTGGCTGTGGCTACAAAGTTATAATTTTGCTCTCTGTTAGCTTTATTACATTTATGGGCATTCTTATGCCACATACTAATACGTATGTAGAAATATTATCTTCCAAACTTACATACTCCCCTTTCCCTACCCATACCTGATCATTTTGCCTATCTACCTGCGTATCCACCAATAGTTTAATGTTCATTATTACTGATAATGCAGTGTTGTGTATGTAAATATTTTTAACTTCATTGTCTGCAGCTCTTATGCCCTTGTCTGTGTCTTCCTTTTCCTTAGTGTTATTTTGCTTGTCACTTGATCTTGGTAAATTACCTTTCCCTTCACCCAAATCAATGTGTCTCTTACCTAGCTGTCAATTTTTCCTCTCCTTCCCTCTCATCCCTGGTAACCAACAAACCCAAAAAATTATTGCTGCAATACATAGACAGGGAACTGCCAGAAATTCAAGCCAGATTCAGAAGAGGACATGGAATGAGCGATGGGTTGTTTTTTTTTCTTCTTCCATTTATAGACCTTTTCTTGACTTTTTACAATAGTGGACTCATAGGGTATTTGTCTATCTGTTGCTGACATACTCCACTCAATACAATGTCCTCCAAGTTCATGTATGTTATGAGGTATTTCGCTGACTCTTCATTATTCTTTAGTGTTGCATAGTATTCTGTTTTGTGTATGTCTCATAGTTTAGTTATCCATTCATCTGTTGCTGGGCACTTAGGTTGTTTCCATCTCTTTGCTATTGTGAATAGTGCTGTGATGAACATGGGTGTGCATATATCTATTCATGTTCTGGCTCTCACTTCTTTAGAATATATACCTAGTAATGGGATTTCTGGATCAAATGGCATTTCTCTTTCCAACTTTTTAAGGAATCACCATATCATTTACCACAGTGGTTATATTATTCTACAGTCCCACCAGCAGTGTGTGAGAGTCCCAATCTCCACGCATCCTTGCTGGCATTTGTTATTTTCTGTCTTGTTGAACTTTGCTATTAGTGCTGGGGTGAGATGGTATTGCATTGCTGTTTTGATTTAAATCTCTCTAATGACTAATTTGACTGCTAACCAGAAGGTTGGCGGTTCAAACCCACCAGCCACTCCATGGAAGGAATGCTGAGCAATCTGCTTCCATAAAGATTTACCACTTCGGAAATCCAATGGAGGTCGCTATGAGTAGGAATTGATTTGATGGCAGTGGGTTTGGTTTTTTTTTTTTTTTTTTCTTTAATGGCTAATGATCATGAGCATGTCTTCATGTGTTTGTTGGTCACCTGAATATCTTCTTTAGTGACGTGTCTGTTAATGTCTTCTGCCTATTTTTTGATTGGATTGTTTGTCTTTTTGATGTTGAGGTGCTGGAGTTTCCTGTAAATTTTGAGATAAGTCCCTTGTGAGATACATTGTTGCTGAATATTTTTTCCCAAACTGTAGGTTCTCTTTTTACTCTGTTGGAGAAGTCTTTTAAAGCACATAAAAATTTAATTTTTAGAAGGTCCCATTCATCTAGTTTATCTTCTGCTATTTATAAATTTTTAGTTATGTTCAATAGTCTGTGCCGTAAAGCAGAGCCCCTAAGTTTGCTCCTGTTTTTTCTTTGATGAAATTTATAGTCATAGGTTTTACATTTAAGTCTTTGAGCCATGTGAAGTTAGTTTTTGTGTATGGTGTGAGGTATGGATCTTGTTGCATTTTTCTGCAAATGGATATCCAGTTTTGCCAGCACCATTTGCTAACAAGAATATCTCTTTCCCATTGAACAGATTTTGGTCCTTTGTCAGAGATCAGCTGCCCATAGGTCAGTGGATCTATTTCTGGGTTCTCGATTCTGTTCCCCTCATCTATGTGTTTGTTGTTTTACAAATACCAGTCTGTTTTGACTGCTGTGGCTATCTAGTAGATTTTGAGATCTGGAAGTTTGAGACCTCCTGCTTTGTTTTTCGGTAGTGCTTTGCTTATCTGAGTTCTCTTTCTTTTCCATATAAAATTAGTGACAGTTTTTCCATGTCCTTAAAGTATGTTGATGGAATGTGGGTTGGGATTTCATTGAATGTATCCCTTGCTTTTGGTAGGGTTTTGATTACCTAGTGCCACTCAGACAGAAATAGACCACAAATGGGATGGCTCAAACAAACAGGAGTTTATTCTCTTACAATTGTGGAAGCTTTAAATCTGAGTTCAAAGTTCCAAACTCTAGGGGCTAGATGAAAGCCCTTCATCCTTGGGCCTCAGCTCTGCCTCTTGGTGCCAGCCAGCTGAAGCTGGAGGCTTTTCTTCTCTTGGACAGCTAGCTACTGGTTGCTGAGGCTGATAAGCCCAAGGTTGACAAGTAAAAAGGCACAGTCCCAATGTTACCAAACAACATGGCAGGCCACTAGTTCAAGTCTAGATGAAGTCCCAAGATCAGCAGGGCATGGCAGGCTGTTGAACAATGACTTGGCTACATGCAGGGTTCAGGGGTGCCAAAGGCTACAGACGTTCCTCAAAGCTGCTGCTTATATAGTAGAAGCAGCCCACATCCCTAAAGCAGCTGCTCCAGTAGATTCCACCATGGAATTGATTGCCAGTCTCACCATGGGGAAAAACTGCATCCAGCTGCCTGGCCACTCAACCAGGCCTAGCCAAGTTGTTGACAACCTTAACTACCACAGATAGTACTGACATTTTCATAATGTTCAGTCTTCCTATCCATGAGAACATTAGTTCTTCCATTTATATAGATCTTTCATAGTTTCTTAAAGTAGTGTTTTGTAGTTTTCTTTGTATAGGTCTTTTGTGTCCCTGGTAGGATTTACTCCTAAGTTCTTTTATCTTTTTCGTAGCTATTGTAAATTGTATTGTTTTCCTTTTCAGAGATTTCTTTGTTGATGCTGATTTTGTATGTTGATCTGATATCCTGCCACTATGTGGAATCATTCAATTAGTTCTAGCAGTTTTCTCACAGAGTCTCTGGGGTTTTATATGTATAGGATCATATCATCTGTGCACAGGGATAGTTTTACTTATTGCCTACCAGTTTGGATGCTTTTATTCACTTCCTTGTCTTACTGCTCTGGCTAGGACTTCCAGTAGGAACTCTGGTAGCATAGTGGCTAAAGCACTTGACTGCTAACCAGAAGGTTGGTGGTTCAAACCCACCAGCCACTCCTCGGAAGGAAGGTTGGGCAATCCTACTTCCATAGTGATACTGCCTCAGAAACCCAAGGAGGGGTCGCTAGGAGTCGGGGCCGACTCGACGGCACATAACAACAACAACAACAACAGGACTTCCAATACAGTGTTGAATAGAAGTGGAGGTAGAGGGCATCCTTGTCTGGTTCCTGTTTGCAAGGGAAATGCTTTCAGTCTCAGTTGACAACACTGTTGACCATTGGTTATGCGTATATACCCTTTCTTATGTCAAGGAGTTTCCCTTCTGTTTGTTTTTCTGAGATTTTTTTTTTTTTTTAAATCAAGAATTGGTGTTTGGTTTTATTATATGCTTTTTCTGTATCAATTGGTATGAACCTTTTGTTCATTTCCTTTATTTTACTTACATGATGGGTTACCTTGATTGTTTTTCTAATGTTGAATCATCCTTGCATACCTCGTATGAATCCCACTTGGTCATGATATAGTAAGTATGTTTTTGATATGTTGTTGGAGTCTGTTGGCTAGGATTTTGTTGAAGATTTTTGCATCTATATTCATGAGGGATATTGGTCTCCACTTTTCCTTTGTAGTGGCGTCTTTGCCTGATTTTGATATTACGGTTTCATTAAATGAATTTAGGAGTATTACACTGTTTTCTGTGTTCTGGAATAGTTTCTGAAGTGTGGGTGTCACGTGTTCTCTGAATGTTTGGAAAAATTCTCCAGTAAGGTGTCTTGGACAGGACTTGAAAGCAGGTAATATAGATCATCATTGTGTTAATTTATCAGAGATAACATCAAAGCATGAGCAGGATTTCAGGGTCTGTCAGTTACATCAACAGAACATGCTAGGAATCTTGAAACACAGCCTCTAGTCAGATCCTGAAGTTCCTAATTTTTGAAGTTGGCTACAGAGAGATGATTTTTTAAAAGAACTCAATGCCTAAGACGAAACAGTTTCTGCTAAGCTGATTATTAAGCTATAGTTTGACTGAAGGTGACTCTAGGGAGCCAATTCCTTGATTCTTCAAAATTACACTTAATGGCAGATAGCCTGGGTAATTCACCCCAATTCCATGAACCCAAACTTCATATTCCAGCAAATCAGTATGATTTTTTTGTTCCTTCTTTTTGATCATGACTCTGCCATAAAATCTTTGATCATTGTTGTTAGGTGGCAGTTGAGTCATTTCCAACTCATAGTGACCTTATGGTACAACGAAACAAAACACTGCCCAGTCCTGTACCATCCTCATAGTTCTTGCTATGCTTGAACCCATTGTTGCAGCCACTGTCCATCTCATTGATGGTCTTCCCATTTTTCTGTGACCTTCTGCTTTACCATGTATGCTGTCTTCTGGGAGTGGTCCCTTCGGACAATATGAACAAAGTAGGTCTGGCCATTCTTATTTCCAAGGAGCATTCCAACTTCACTTCTTCCAGGACAGATTTGTTTGTTTTTCTGGCAGTCCATAGTATTTTCAGTATTCTTTGCCAACACCACAATTCAAAGACATCAACTTTTCTTTGGTCTTCCTTACTCATTGTCCAGCTCTCACATATACACGAGGCAATTGAAAATACCATAGCTTGCATTGGGTGCACCTTGTCTTCATAGTGACATCTTTGCTCTTTAACACTTTAAAGAGGTCTTTTGCTACACATTGGCCCACTGCAATACAATGTCTGATTTCTTGACTGCTGCTTCCATGAATGTTGATTGTGGATCCAGGTAAAATGAAATCTTTGACAACTTCAGTCTTTTCTCCATTTATTGTGATTTTGCATATTGGTCCAATTTAAGAATTTTTGTTTTCTTTATGTTGAGATGTAATCCATATGGAAGACTGTAGACTTTGATCTTCATCAATAAGTACTTCAAATCCTCTTCACTTTCAGCATGTCATCTGTGTATCACAGTTTATTAATGAATCTTCCTCCAATCCTGATGCCAAATTCTTTTCCATATAGTCCAGCTTCTCGGATTATTTGCTTACCATGCAGATTGAATAAGTGTGGTGAAAAAATAGATCCTTGATGCATTCCCTCCTATTTTTAAACCATGCAGTATTCCCTTGTTCTGTTCAAACATTTGCCTCTTGGTCTGCTTACAGATTTGTAATGAACACAGTTAAGTTTTTTGGAATTCTCCTTCTTTGCACTGTTATCCATAATTTGTTATAATCCACACAGTTGAATGCCTTTGCGTAGTCACTAAAACACAGGTAATCTTTCTGGTGGTATTTGCTTTCAGCCAAGATCTTTCTGACATCAGCAGTGATAATCCTTGTTCTTCAGCCTGTTCTGAATCCAGCTTGCTTTTCTGGAAGTTCCCTGTCAATATACTACTGCAACCATTTTTAATTATCTTCAGCAAAATGTTACTTTCATGTGATATTAATGAGGTTGTTCGATAATTTCCACATTCTTTTGAATCACCTTTTTTGGAATGGGCCCAAATATGGATCTCTTCCAGTCCGTTGGCCAGGTAGTTGTCTTCCAAATTTCCTGACATAAACGAGTAAGCCCCTCCAGGGCTGCATCTGTTTATTGATATATCTTAATGGGTATTCTGTCACTTCCTGGAGCCTTGCCTTTCACGGTTGCATTCAGTGCAGCTTGCACTTCTTTCTTTAATACCATTGGGTCTTGATCATACGATATCTCCTGCAGTGGTTGAATGTTGGCTAGTTCTTTTTGGTACAGTGACTCTGTGTTTTCCTTGAATCTTCTTTGATGCTTCCTGCATCATTCAGTACTTTGCTCATTGTTGTTGTTGTTGTTATGTGCCGTCAAGTCAGACCCGACTCATAGCAACACCTCCTTGGGTTTCCAAGGCAGTATCACTATGGAAGTAGGTTGCCCTATCTTCCTTCTGCGGAGTGGCTGGTGGGTTTGAACCGCCAGCTTTCTGGTTAGCAGTCAAGTGCCTTAGGCTTGGAACAAAAGATGAAAGAAGCTACTAGAGCTCCTACTTTGCTCATAGCAACCTTTAATACTACAATTCAAGGCTTCAGTGTTTTCTTCAGTTCTTTCAGCATGAGGAATGCTGAGCCAGTTCTTCCTTTTGGTTTTCTAATTCCTAGTCTTTGCACATTTCATTATAATACTTTACTTTGTCTTCTTGAACCTCCCTTTCAAAATCTTATGTTCAGCTCTTTCATTTTTACATACGTTCCTTTCACTTATTTAGTCTGCATTGAAGAGCAGGTTTCAGAGTCTCTTCTGACATCCATTAGGAGCTCTGCTACCATTGTGGTTGCCATCCAGAAGGTCAGTTGTTCAAACCTACCAGCTGCTCTTCAGAAGGAAGATGAGGCAATCTACTTCTGTAAATATTAATAGTCTTGGAAACCCAGTAGGGGTTGCTATGAATTGGAATCAACTCTATGGCAGTGGGTTTGTTTGGTTTTGGTTTTCTGATACCCTTTGGTCTTTTCTTCCTTTCCGGTCTTTTTAATGACCTTTTACTTTCTTCATGTATGATGTTCTTGATGTCATCCCACAAGTCTCTGGTCTTCAATCATTGGTGTCAATTCTGTTTTTCAGATAGTCTATACATTCAGATGGGATATACTCAACTTTGTATTTTGGCTCTTGTGGACTTGTATTAATTTTCCTCAGCTTCAGCTTGAACTTGCATATGAGCAATTGATAATCTGTTCCAGAGTCAACTCCTGGCCTTGTTTTCATGTATAATATTGAGCTTCTCCATTGCCTCTTTCCACAGATGCAGTTGATTTGATTCCTGTGTATTCCATCTGGTGAGGTACATGTGTATAGTTGCTGTTTATGTTGTTGAAAAAAAGTATTTGGAATGAGTAAGTCATTGGTCTTGTAAAATTCTGTCATGCCATCTCCGGCATCATTTCTTTCACCAAAGCCATATTATTTTTTAACTACCAGTGCTGCTTACTTGTTTCCAAGTTTTGCATTCCAATCACCAGTAATTGTCAATACATCCTGATTGCATGTTTGGTCTATTTCTGACTGCAGAAGTTGGTAACAATCTTTAATTTCTTAATTTTTCACTTCTGTGGTACATGTGTAGATTTGAATAATAAAGTATTTTATTATAAATTTCCTGTAATGTTAACCAGGCACTATCCAGTTCTCCTGGCCTCATAGCTAAGGAGACAGTTATTAATGGTTATAATCAGGCATGGAGTCTAGTTCCTCTTCTGCCTACCTTTTCCTTCATCTTTTGTTTCACATGAACAATTGCCATACCTTGAATGATCACTTGTATGCCTTGAAGACGCTGGATGTTACAAAATGAACTTGGAGGTAGAACAGTAATAGTCCAGTTGACTGAAGTGACCCACAGAACCATGGCCTTAAGGTTTTTTTAAACAGAGGAAACTAATCCCATGAGTCATTTGTTTATAGATAAGTAGCATTGTGACAGCCTTTTCATGTGCCTCAGCAGTAGCTATATTCTGCAAAACCTCACATTGCATATTAGTAATATAAACACACCAACCTTCATCTGGAAAGGCACAGCTACTCCTTGGAACACCAACTGGGTATGTTATGCTATTCTATTTTGTAAAATCACAGCTCAGACTTCAGCTCCTTCTCTAGATATATATAGATATAGTCTCTATAGGTTTGCTAAGTTTACCAGCAGAAACTTAAAATTTGAGAGTACAGTTCTAAACTCATTTAAAATTTGATTATTTGCTTTAATTCAAGAATCAGCTATTATAACCAACATAAAATATCCTTAATCTTTTTAACATTTCTTTTCTGGTCTTCAGTTTTTGTTCCCCACACATTTGTTGTTTCTCCTTTCGGTTAATTGAGTATATAAACATATGTTCTTGTTGTTGTTGTTAGGTGCCATCGAGTCAACTCCGACTCATAGCGACCCTGTGTACAACAGAATGAAACAGTGCACGGTCCTGTTCAGCCTCACAATCCTTGCTATACTTGGGCCAGTCATTGTAGCCACTGCATTAATCCATCTTGTTGAGGGCCTTCCCCTTTTTCATTGACCCTCCACTTTACCAAGCATGATAGCCTTCTCCAGGGAATGGTCCCTTCTGACAACATGACCAAAGTAGGTGAGACAAAGTCTGGCCATTCTCACTTCCATGGAGCATTCTGGCAGCACTTCTTCCAGGACAGATTTGTACGACACCACAGTACAAAAAACTGACAGACAAGTGGTGGCTATAAACACATAGAAATGGCATAACAAAAACTAATCCAAATCGACAGGCAAAAAGAAAAACAAAACATTATTTAGATAATTTAGGAAAAAGGTGGAAAATGGTTTCTTATGTCCAGAAGATAGAACAACAAAACTTCAGCAATATTCTCACATAACCCAGTGCAGTCGAGTTGATTCTGACTGACAGTGACCTCATAGGATAGAGTAGAACTACCCCATAGGGGTTCCAATGCTGTGAATCCTTACAGAAGTAGACTGCCACATCTTTATCCCACAGAGCACCTAGTATGTTTGAACCACCCATCTTCTGGTTAGCAACCAAGTGCTTTAACCACTGACACCAGAGACCACTCTCTTTGCACATAAAACTCATCATTATCTTTTATTCCACTCAGTCCTATGTGGTTAATTATAGTTTGCAGTTCTGGATAAGTAATGGTCTGTAAACCCATCAGCTTCTATACATGAGTTCTGGCAAGCTTAATCCAGTCCAGTAGTATCCCTGTTCATAATGTCATAGTTTTGTTTTGTTTTGTTTTTTTTCTAAGTCTGATACAGTCTATCTTTCGTTGAAATATTTTGGGTAAACATTTTTGTTTTGGGCCTGGTTGAGTGGTTGGGCACCTGATGGTAGTACTCCCCATGATGAGACTGGCAATCAACTCCATGGTGGGATCTACACAAGCAGCTGAGTAGCTGCCTTGGGATGTGGTCTGCTTCCTGTGTATAAGGAGAAGCCTTGGGAATGGTCTCTAGTCTATGGCACACTTGGACCCTGCACGTAGCAGTGTTGTTGCTCAGCAGCCTGCTATGCTCTGCCGACCTTGGGACTTAAAATGGACTTAAGTAATGGCCTGCCACATGGTTTGGTAACATCAGGACTGTGCCTTTTTACTTGTCAACCTTAGGGCTTGTCAGCCTCAGCAGCCAGCAGCTGTCTGAGTGAAGAAATGCCTCTAGCTCCAGTGGGCCGGGAACAAGAGGCAGAGCTGGACCCCAAGGTTGAGGGGCTTTCACCCAGCTCCTAGAGCCTGGCACTTTAAACTTGGACTTAAAGCCTCCAAATTGTAAGAATAAACTCCTGTTTGTTTAAGGCCATCCCATTTGTGGTATATTTTTGTCAGAGCAGCACTAGGTAACCAGAACAGAATGTGGTACCAGGAGAGTGGGGTGTTGCTCTGGCAGATAACTAAAATGTGGAAACAGGAGTTCAGTGAGTCCTTGATCCAAGACCCTGGCAGAGAGACCCCAGCTTACGGCATGACAGACAGCAGGACAGATGGCAAGAGAGCAGCATGAGAGACGGCAGGAGCAGAGCCCAGAGACCAGCATTAGAGATGGCAGGAGTAGAGCCGAGAGAACCAGCATGAGACAGCGACAGCCTTACCAGCCCACAGAGGAGAAAGCTGATGCCATTGGGTAGACGGCTTCCTGGCGGTGTGGGTTGCCTTCGGGCATTAATTGGTAGAGAAGACTGGCATAAAATGGAGCAGCAGGTTGGCTGGCCCACAGAGCAAGAAAGCCAAGTGTCTTTTTGGGCAGAAAGATTTCTGATGGAGTAGGTTGCTCTTAGGCGTTAATCAGCAGAAGGGGAGAGACCAAGGAAATAGAAGCAGAGTTGCCTCAATCTTAAGGGTAGGACCATGGCCTTTGGGGGCAGAACGACCACAGTCCCCTACGTTTCAAAGAGCTAGGCCTTCACCAACTTGGTTCTGGAGTGTGGGGCTGCTCATTCATGTGAGCATGTGGGATGGAGCCATAGCTGCTGCCCAAGAGTGAGGGGGTGGGGCTGCCATGCCCAAGAGAAGGAGAAGAACGGGGCCCCACCAGGCTAAGGGGGTGAGGTCACCACTTAGAGGAACTAGGGGACTGGAGCCACCCAGTGGAGGAGACCTGTACAGGTACCACCCATTGAAGATCTGTACAGATACCAAGTTGATAAGGGGTGGAATTGTGATGCTTGTTTGTGTGTCAACTTGGCTGGGCCTGGTTGAGTATCTGGGCAGCTGGTGGTAGTATTCCCCATGATGAGACTGGCAATGGACTTAAGTTAATGGCCTGCCATGTGGTTTGGTAACATCTGGACTGTGCTTTTTACTTGTCAACCCTGGGGCTTCTCAGCCTTAGCAGTCTGCAGCTGTCTGAGCAAAGAAATGCCTCTAGCTCCAGTGGGCTAGGAGCAGGAGGCAGAGCTGGACCCCAAGGGTAAGGGGCTTTCACCCGGCCCCTAGAGCCTGGCACTTTGAACTTGTGCTTAAAGCCTCCAAATTGTAAGAATAAACTCCTGTTTGTTGAAGCCATCCCATTTGTGGAGGAATATTCTTGTCAGAGCGGCACTGGGTAACCAGAACAATTTTCAACAAGTCAGCAGAGAAGACTCTTATTAGCATATCACAAAGTTTAATATGGCCATGATTAATTTATAATAATAATTCTTAAAAGTGAAGGACCTAATGTGAATTAATTATAAAAGTAATGCAAAGCCAAATAAAGCCAATTGAAAAAACACTTTAGACAAAAATATCTATTAACACAATGATTAACCTTACTTTCAAAGAACTTCAGATCTTGAGACATAATACAGTACTGTCAGGATATACCAAAAATATTCCAAGATTATCATGTCTGTAAACATCTGAATAGTAATTGGAAATGATGTGAATACATGATGTGAATTCTCCAGTTAAAACGATTGGCATTGATGATACTAGATTTAAAAGAAATATAAACTTATGACCAACTTAGCAATTTTTTAAAACATAATAAAATGATGACATTATATTAGGTGTTTGTTCTTGTTGTTGTTAAGTGCCATCGAGTCGTTTCTGACTCATAGCGACCCCATGCACAGCAGAAC
>NW_006921641.1:4245749-4249451 GCF_000298275.1 Orycteropus afer afer | reverse complement strand
GATCAATTAGTTATTTTTGGTACAGTGACTCTGTGTATTCCTGCCATCTTCTCTTGATGTTTCCTGCATCATTCAATATTTTGCCCATAGAATCTCTCTATATTGCAACTCGAGGCTTAAATTTTTTCTTTAGTTCTTTCAGTTTGAGAAATGCCGAGCGTGTTCTTCCTTTTTGGTTTGTTGTGTAGTATGAGGCGAACATCACTGACATAAAAACTCAAAACTCAAAGTTTGACATATCTCATAACATTTACCTTTTTCTTTTAGTTCTAACTCCACTTTGTGTGTGTGTGTGTTTGTGTGTGTGATTTGGGTGAAGATTTACAGAGCAAATTCACTTTCCATACAGCAATCCACATACACTTTGTCTCATGACATTGACCACAGTTTACCACAATGTAACAGTTCCCCTCTCACTTCCTCCCCATAGTTACCTCTTCCCAATGTCCATCCCTCCATGCATTCCTGCCCCCTGAGCTGTTTGCCCCTGCATACGCTGCTGCCCTTCTTTCTCCCATGATTGTTCTCTCCAAGGAGTGTATCTACCTGAGGTAAATGTTTAACTCATATGCCTGTCTTTTCTAACTCCACTTTGAATCATGATACAAGTTCAGACATCATTTGAGTTCTTTTTCATCATTAAATCAGCAACATGGGTATGCTTAGAAAATCCAGGGCAAACCTAGGGAGGGTCAGTTTACCCTCAGGGAGAGTATGGTTTAGAGTAGTTTATGCTCACACAAAGAACTAAGGAACTTGCCTGGGTGTGTCCTTAATGATTTCCTGAAAATAGCTACATGCTTTCTAATTTAATATTAAAGGTTGTGGTCTTCCTAATGTCTTGTAGCCACCTAGTGGCTATTACTCAAGGCTGCATGGTCATGAGTCATACCTGGACCACCAGGTGGCCAGATTGTCAAGTACCAGAACCAATCTTACAGTTCTTTTTAATCTTCAGTTATATACATATCCTAGTCAAGGTCCTTTTCCTGGTTCTGTAGGCCCTTCTCCGACATAGCTGAATTGACCTGGCACCAATTATGATTGTTGTTGTTATGTGTCGTGGAGTCAGACCTGACTCATAGCGACCCCTCCTTGGGTTTCTAAGGCAGTATCACTACAGAAGTAGATTGCCCCTTCTTCCTTCCGAGGAGTGGCTGGTGGATTCAAACTGCCAGCCTTCTGGTTAGCAGTCAAATGCCTTAGGCACTATGCTATTAGCTCCATGGCCGTGATTCAGTAGACACTATTCAGCTATTGTACTCTGTACATGTTGATTATTTCCTTCATCCTGGTTGATTCTTTGTTTTCTCTTTGTCCTAGGTTTAATAAAAGAGTTTCTATGGAACATGTTTGAATCTTGTGCCTTTTTTCCCCTAGCACACAATGAAAAACCCACATTTTTTGTTTTATATGCTGTTTGACCCTATTAAGCTCTTAAAAATCTTATAAATTAACCCACCAGACATTAACCAGGGCAAAGAAAAACTTCGAGCATGTCAAATAAATTTCTTTTTAGTTAAACCTTTGAAACTTTGTTACATATCTCTCAGAGTACAACCCTTTAAGTGGTAAAAATGAGCACACTCATTAAGAGACTGAAATATATATATCCTTGTATTGTCGCATGGGAGTTCTAGTGGCATAGTGCCTAAGGCATTTTGACTGCTAACTAGAAGGCTGACGGTTTAAACCCACCAGCCACTCCTCAGAAGGAAGATTGGGCAATCTACTTCTGTAGTCATACTGCCTCAGAAACCCAAGGAGGGGTCGCTATGAGTCGATCCCGACTGGATGGCAGCAAGTGAGGTAGGAGTAAGTCCTTGTTAAATCAATAAAATAAACAATCGATCCTTTCTCAGTGCATTTTTCAAGTAGACCAATGTGTATCCAAGGTTCTCAAAGTAGCTACTGAAAGCCCAAGTCATAAGACAAACATAAGAAGCAGTTGACTTGAAAGTGAAAATAAAAACAAAAAAATACTAAGACTTAAGACAGCCTCATGAATAACCAGCAACTGAAAATACAGCTTCCTGAGGCAAGACAGAAACACAGACACTGCTTTTTCTCTATTAGAGTCAAGCTTTCAGAACAAAGAAAGGGAGTAAAACCACTTAAACTCAGCAGTCTTCTATGCTAGAGCTATGCTTTTAAACAACGCAAAGCAGATGGGGAACTGAGTTTCAAAAATGTCTGCAGCAATTCTTTAGTAAGATTGACTCAGTTCAACAGAAAAACAACTGGATAAAACTAATTTACCAGAGTCTCAGATGGCTGGATCTCAGACCCTTTGACAAACAGTTCCCCAAAGAGGAAAGAAAAGACACCATAAATGGAAACTTATTTTCCCAAAGTGATCACTGAAATTCCAAATCATTTCTCATATCTCAGCTTTTGAGATATTTTGAATATTAACCCCAAAATGGCATCATGGTAGGCCTATAGTTTTTGGCCATTTAGCAAGCCAGAGTTTACTAGGAAAAACTTTATTGGCATTCCCCGTTTTTTGGACAGTCCTAAGCTCAGTGAAATAATTCACCACACTCACAGTAAATAATGGATTCCAGTTCAACATGCAAAAGAAGAGTTCAAGAATCTGTGAGCTTCTAGATGCTCCATGAAGACAATAAGGTTAAAGGGCTTTTGCAGATGCCACACCTGTTTTCATCGAGAGCTCTGAGAGATGTTGGTTATCTGCTACTGGTCCCACTTCTTACTCAAGGAATTGTCAAAAACTAAAATGCTTCAACAAACACCAAAAATTAGTGAGGCTATTTATTTACTGTGAGTAGATTGAAATTGGACATTGTCAACCCATATCAGGATGGCCATTTGAAATCAGATTATGCAGGTCATCATTATGTTAATTTCTCAGCATACGGCAGCAAAGCAACAGCACTGAAGAAAACTTATTTTGATTTTGTTAGCATTTCAGTGTAAGTTAACTAATTTTTATTCATTCTGTTTCTCTTCTGAATATACTTTAGAGGATAGGGACTGTTTCTTTTTGTTAATTCTACATCTTAGGACACAGGACATGCTGGACCTTTGATAAATGTGTTTAATTAAATTAATCTTTATTCCCAGATTCCTGGGATGATAGGGTTTTTAACTCCTATTGAGACTGAAATTTTTCTAGAAGACACCTAATTATGTATATTTTGGGGGAATAATCCCAGATAGACTAGAGTGGGTCTATGATAATCTTCATAAATATTATAAATTAGATTATTATAGTCTAAATGAATGTCTCAAAGTTGGTCCATTATTTGGGTACATGGTCCAAACAGTTTTTTCAGTAATCTATTCTTCCATTTGTCTTAAGTGGTTATGATTTTATTCCTGTTACTGCCAATAAAAAAATCATTCTTGATATTTAGTATCTCTTTTTAGGGTGTCTTGAATGTGGGGTTTTTTCCTTTAATTTTATTTATCATTTCTGATTTCATTACAGTTTCTCTGAAATACGTAGTTTAGTTCTCCAAACAAGCAAGCTGATTTCTTGTATCACTTTAGACGCTTAGATGTTTCCTTAAGCTATATTAAGAGATTTGAAGACAAAAGCATAAATGAGGCTTTTGTCTTTTCTCTTGGCTACCTTCATTTTTAGGAGCTCTGGTAGCATAGTGCCTAAGGCACTTGACTGCTAACCAGAAGGCTGGCGGTTCAAACCCACCAGCCACTCCTCGGAAGGAAGGTTGG
>NW_006921641.1:4233321-4244349 GCF_000298275.1 Orycteropus afer afer | reverse complement strand
ACCAGCCACTCCTCGGAAGGAAGGTTGGGCAATCCTACTTCCGTAGTGATACTGCCTCGGAAACCCAAGGAGGGGTCGCTATGAGTCAGGGCTGACTTGACGGCACATAACAACAACAACAACAACAAGTATTTGACAGCTTTATTTGCTTGATAAGCTTTTTATATCCTCTTCCCATCCCTACAGATGATATTGTTTCTTATTAAAATGCACGTTTTTCTAGAGCTCCCCCGCAGCCATGAAAAAGAGGGGGAATACCACTTTGCAGGCTCTGTCCATGCAGATTATATCCACATGTTTTCATTTTCAAAGAGAAACTGTTTTGTAAACAGCTTTTCCCTCACTCTGTGTGTGTGTGGTATATGTGTTACATGCCATTGAGTCAGACTCGCCTCAGCAACCCTCCTTGGGTTTCTGAGGCAGTATCACTACGGAAGTAGATTGCCCCATCTTCCTTCTGAGGAGTGGCTCGTGGATTTGAACCACCAGCCTTCTGGTTAGCAGTCAGGTGCCTTAGGCGCTATGCTACCAGAGCTCCTTCTCACTCACTATACAGTGAACATTTTCTGTGGATCATAAATATTCTTTTGATAACATAAAAATAACATGATAATGCACATTAAAATTAAATTCAACTAAAAGGAAGTACTATTATTTAGAATTAGTCACTTATTGTCGATCATTAAAATAGCTTCCAATATCATAAACAACTCCATATTATAAATACTTCTGCTAAACTTCTGTATAGATAAATAATTGCCTGCATTCTTGATTTTTTTTTCTCTTTTTCGAATAGATTTCTGGAAAAAAAATAAAATGCACATTTTCTTATAAGAGAGTAATATTTAGAAAAAGGAAAAATCCAGATAATAGTTATTCTTTCCTTTTGAACAATGGAATTTATTCTGATTGAAACCTCATTTTGAAATATTTCTGTATAAAAAAATAAATACTATTAGCTTAGTTTATGTTTTGTTAGACTCTCTTGCAAATTTGTATTGGTCTTTATTATTATTACTTAAAAATTATTTTTTGTTGTTTTTGCTGAGAGTAAACAGAACTAATCAGTTCAGCTATTTCTACATGTATAATTCAGTAACATTGATAATGTTTTGCCACAATCTTCTGACAGTGATGGTTTTACTTTTTCCTTGATAGAAAGTGGAGCTGTTCCAAAAAGAAAAGATCCCTTAACACACCCTAGTAATTCACTGCCTCGTTCAAAAACAGTTATGAAAACTGGATCCACAGGTCTTTCGGGCCACCACAGAACACCTAGTTGCAGTGGATTATCAATGGTTTCTGGAGGGAGACAAGGGCCTGGCCCTGCCACTGCAACTCATAAGGTATTCTGTTTATGTTTGTTGCAAATACATTAAATTACTTTAGAAAATAGGTAAGTGTCTGCAAGGTTAAATGTAAATTGTTTTTAATCCACAAGGGTAACTTGGTATCAAAGACCCATCTTATTTTGACTTCTTTTAGAACCTAATTAGGTTTTTTTATCTTAAGTTTGCTAACCCAGTCTGTTTTATATATAGTCATGCACCACATAATGTCTATTCAGGCAGCATCCAACCATATGTACATCCATAGTCTATAAGTTTTCATAGAGCTCAGAAATCTCCATCAGAGAATGAGATGTAACAGTTACCAGACATAGTAAATGCAACAGCTTCCCACACACAACACATGTATTTCATGTCCCTTGTATATAAAGTGATTATGTTGCCAGGCATATAATGGTGCAGTACATAACCTGTAACACATTTATCTTAGTAGTCGTAATTAACACCTGTGTTACTGGCTTATGTATGTGCTGTACTGTACTTTCTATCATTTCAGTGTCAACTCTCCCTACTTATAAGTACAAAGTTTACTGTATAACAGTGTATGCTTTGACTTATAGGCAGCAGCATCCAAGCCTGTCTCTTGAGTGTTATAGCATTATCTCTCTGTTTAAATTTCTTTAGAAAATACTGTGAAGTGCATCATGGCTGTCAAGCGCAGCAAAACCAGTGCTTATGATAGCAGCAGCAAGAGGCATAAATGTTTCAATTTTGAAGTGAAATAAAAGGTGTCCCACATACAGCTTTGCTAAGTATATAATATGGTCTTTGCACAACATCTAAAATACATAACTTCCTTTTGCATAGAACTATTGTGGACATTAAGTGATGCATGGCTATAATGTTAAACATTTAATCTAAAATTGTACTTCTTTTAATCACTAAGTCTATTTCGATGTTTTATAACATTAAACGTACCTAGAGGGAGCTCTGGTGGTGTAGTACCTAAGGCATTTGACTGCTAACCGGAGGCTGGCAGTTCAAACCCACCAGCCACTCTTTGGAAGGAAGATTGGGCAATCTACTTCTGAGAAGATACCGCCTCAGAAACCCAAGGAAGGGTCGCTGTGAGTCACGATAGACTTGACGGCATTGAGTTTGCTCTTTTGGGAGAGTTTTGTTACAGTTCTTTCTGAGGTCAAAATTATATGACTGCCTTATTATGGAATGTTTTTCTTTCATAGTAATTGAATATCTTTGGGTGAAATCCTCAATAAACCCACGTGATGCTAAATAAAATTCTATAGTGAATACAATTTCACTTAAGGGTAAAATTTTGTCTTTTGAATTGTAGATCTTTTTTCCTATTTTTATAACTGTAATTTTGTGAACTTTAAGGATAATTTACTTGTGAAAAGAATAAATGCTAGGTTGTGTTTTCACGATATAATTTTGCATTTTTAAGGGTACTCCAAAAGCAAGTAGAACAAATAAACTTTCTACCCCTACAACCACTACTCAGAAAAAGAAAGACTTGAAGAATTTTAGGAATGTGGACAGCAACCTTGCTAACCTTATAATGAATGAAATTGTAGACAAGTAAGTTCTGCCATCCCGTATGTTTTATTTCACTTTTTTTTTTGTTTTATTTAGAATACATTTCATGAGTGAAATAGGTAATAATTACTCTGACTTATATAATTTGTATGATGATTTTCAATTAATATAAATGCATTACTTGTTTAACTGTAGTTTCACAGTTAAATTAATTAGTTAACATAAAAATGCCTACCCCTACTAGGCCACTCCTCAGAAGAAAGGTAGGGCAATCTACTTCCGGTAGTGATCTGCCTCGGCAACCCAAGGAGGGGTTGCTGTGAGTTGGGTCCGACTCAACAGCACATAACAACAACAACTAGGGCTTAAGAGGGGACCTGATGGCACACTGATTAAAGCATTCAGCTGCTAACTGAAAGGTTGGCAGTTTAAACCCACCAGCTGCTCCATAGGAGAAAGATGTGACAATCTGCTTCTATGAAGATTACAGCCTTGGAAACCCTATGGACTAGTACTACTATGTCCTGTAGGGTCACTATGAGTCAGAATCAAATTGACAGCAATGTGTTTTTATAACCCATAAAACAAACCCATTGCCGTCGAGTCGGATCCAACTCATAGCGACTCCTCCTTGGGTTTCCAAGGAAGCATCACTGCGGAAGTAGATTGCCCAGTCTTCCTTCTGAGGAGTGGCTGGTGGGTTTGAACCACCAGCCTTCAGGTTAGCAGTCAGATGCCTTAGGCACTATGCCACCAGAGCTCCTGTGTTTTTATAGGGCTTAAAATTAATTGATTTTGTATTGTAATAAATGAAATCTGTTTCTCTTGTGGAGCTAACTGAGGTTCTCTTTCTCAGTGGAACAGCTGTTAAATTTGATGACATAGCTGGGCAGGAGTTGGCAAAACAAGCGTTACAAGAAATTGTTATTCTTCCTTCACTGAGGCCTGAGGTAAGGATTTTATATTATCCTTTTCTTAAAACATCATCCATTACTGAATCAGAGGTATTAGTAAGGAAATGTTTGCTCTATGTTCGAATGCTTGATTTGTATAAAATTACAGTATAGTTAATTTTAACAAAAGACAAAACATTAAGAATTCATCTTAACCAGTTAATATAGGAGAGGAGAATGAATATAAAAGTTCCTAATTCCCAATCCCTTTTTAACACATACAGAAAATAATAAGTGGTGGTTGTTAGTTGTCTTCTAGTTGATTTAGATTCATAGTCACCCCATGGGTGCACAGTAGAACTGTGTTCTATACAGTTTAAAAGGTTGTGACCTTTCAGAAGCAGATCTCCAGGCCTTTCTCTTGAGGAACCCTCTGGGTGGATTTGAACCGCCAACCTTCTAGGTAGCAGTCGAGGCCTTAACTCTTAGCACCACCCAGGGAGTCCTAGAAAAAGTGGGTAACAGAAAATAATTTTTGTATTAAGGTTCAAGACATTCTAAATTAAGAGACAGAAATCATATTAGAAGAGAAATTTAATATAAATTTATGTGGAAGTTTGAAGAAAAAATTTTAAAACAATTTTTTTTCTCCTCGTGATTTGGGTGATAATTTACAGAGCAAATTTGTTTTCCATTCAAAAGTTCATATACATTTTGTTTCATGACACTGATTGCAATTCCCATAGTGTAAAGCTGCTCCCTTCCTGTTTACTCCCTGTAAAACTTATTTTCAAGCTTTCAAATTTGATCAAAAGAAAACCAGTAAGTAATGGTAAAGACCTACCCTATCCCATATGTTTAGAACTTACTAATGAAGTTAGGTTATCTCTAACTTGACAATAAATATTTGATTTTCATACTGCAAAAACGGCAAGGAGGCCACAAGTTCCGACTTCCTCTAACCCTACAAGAGGAAGACAGGATTACCAGCAGTAACCCAAGGCCTATTCCTACAAGGCCAGACATGCTGCCTCTCTCCAGCCCTTTCACCAACCGTTCCTCCCAAAGCACCCACCACCTCTCTCCTGGGTTCGATAATTCGCTGCAGTGGCCACACACAACTCACAGATTACGGGGTTTATTAGGGAAGCACCAGGCTACAACTCAAGTTCAGGAAGAACGCTCAGTCTCTCTCCCAGCCCACTGTCCCTCAGCCAAGAGTCTCTCACAGTCTCTTTTCCAGCAGTGCTGGTCCCTCGGTGTCTCACTCAGTGATGCGTGTCTCTTGCGGCTCTTTCCCAGCAGCACGTGTCTCTTTCAGGGGTGCGTGTCTCTTTCGGCAGCACGTCTTCCTCCACCAGCAGTCAGAGAGAGTTCTGCCTCCAGGAGGCCTCCTTTTGAGCCTGGAAGGGTGGTCAAACTAGCCAATCACAGCATCAGAACTCTAAGCACGTGAGAGAGAGTGGGAACTTCCCAGAACATTGTATTGTGCCACGCCCAACAGAAATAACCCAGGTGGGCGACTTTAAAATCAGGATCTCCTCCGTAGCTAATAGCAATTCCCACCTTAGAGTTTACAAAGACTTATGGGTAGAAAAGCCACACTAAGTAATTTACTACACCGCACATACTTAGCACTGTTTTGGATTTTCACAATTCACATTTTATGTATTTGATGCTGTTTAAATAATGTTCTGAAAAATAAATCTGAGGACCCACTTCTAGGTCAGTTATTTCTCCTTGAACATTCAGTTTTTCACATACTACCTTCATGGTGTTTATCATTTTTAAGTACCAGCTCACTATAACATACTTGAATATTTTTTAAATATACTTTCTCTGTATTATTTCTTACTTATTCTCAGCAGCGGTATATATGAAATCATTGATATGCTACATTTTTTGTTAAGACACAGTAAAATAATTAGAGAATTGTTAAAATAGAAAACATAGGTCCTTATATCAACCAGATTTATCTCATATATCATCTCAGGCCACACTTGGGAAACATAGTAACTTTGTATACTAGATTAACTTTTTGTTGGATTTGTGAAGAGTAGGACATGCAGTAGACTATTGATTGACATAAGTGTTTGTTGAAAGAGGTTTCTTAGAATTGTAGACCTGAAAAGTATCTTAGAAATCATCTGATACATTTGCTGATTAAAAAAAACTAATCCTAAGAGTTAAAATGACTTACCCAAGATTATTACGAAGTGGTGGATTTAAGAAATGAAATAAAAATGCTCCTGAGGTTAAAACTTCCTCTGTAATGTTATAGCTGCTCTACCTAATTCTTTAAAGTGTGTTTTACCATTTATTAAGAGCCGTGCTTTTTAGGGTAGAAAATACATGTATTGGAAAATATTTGGGCTATGATAGAAAAAACATTCCACTTTTGCTTTACATGTTATTTACAAAGCAAATTGGTTTTACATTCCACAGTTCATGCATATTTGATATCGCGGCCCAGATTACCATTCCTAACCATAAAAAACTCTCCTCCCCTCCCCTCCATGTAACTGCCCCCTCCCTGTGCCCTTCTTTTTTTTTTTTTTCTTTGATAGAATTTTTTTATTTTTATTTTTATTGTGATTTGGGTGAAAGTTTACAGAGCAAATTCACTTTCCATATAGCAGCTCACATGCCCTTTGTCTCATGACATTGACTGCAATTTCCCATAACACAACAGGTCCCACCTTGTCCTTGTGTCCTTCCTCCCATGCACTCCTGCTGCCCGAGCTGTCTTCCTGTGTATACCCAGCCTTTCTATTCTCCCATGATTGGTCTCTCCAAGGAGTATATCTACCTAATGTAAATGTTCAGCTCATATGCCTATCTTTTGTTTGGCTGGAAGCCACAGGAATGGGTTCAATTCCAGACCTGAAGGGCAGCTAGGGGCCATAGTCTCAGTGACTCCATCAGGCTCTATGGGACCAACAAACCTGGCCTTGTTTTTTTTATTTCTTTCAATGATTTTAAGTTTTGTTCCACATTGTTCTCCCACTCTATCCAAGATCTCCTACAGAGATCCCTATCTGAGTGGTTGACAGTGGTAGCCGGGTACCATCTAGTTCTCGTGTCATAGTTGTATAGGCTGAGAATCGCATGGTGTACCAGTCACTTGGACTAATTGTTTCCATGTATCTTTGGTTTTCTTCATTCTTCTTTGCTCTGGATGAGGAGAGACCAATGATTGTATGTAGATGGCCACTTGCAAGCTTTTAAGATCCTGGTCACTATGCACCAAAGTAGGATGTGGACCAATGTTTTGTGCAATATGTTAGGCCAGTTGAGCTTGATGTTCCCTGTGATTACAGTCCCAAGCCCACATGTCTAACTACTCGTTCCCTCTGGGTATCTGGCTGTGGCCAAGAAGAGACTACAACCTTGTCCCTTGTCAGCTCTACCATATACCTGGGAATTCTTAAAGAACATACAAATACACTTGAAGAAACTTTGCCTGCCGACCCTATACATGGTGTTGGGCACACTCCCCCCTGCATTTAAAAAAAAAACAAACTCACTGCCTTTGAGTTGGATCCAACTCATAGTGACCCCTCCTTGGATTTCTGAAGCAGTATCACTACGGAAGCAGATTGCCCAGTCTTCCTTCTGAGGAGTGGCTGGTAGGTTTGAACCACCAGCCTTCTGGTTAGCAGTCAAATGCCTTAGGCACTATATCACCTCAGCCTGTCCTCCCATATCAGTGTTTGCCTTCACTGACAACACAGTACTGTAAGTGCAGAAGCCTGTGCCCTTAACTGTGTGTTCCTGTCTGTCCAGCTTTCCCTTTATGTAAATGCTACCCCTCTGGTGTCTCTCAAGGCTGATTGATCTCGGGGTTGTATCTCCCTTGAGTAGGTGGGTGCATTGCCCTGGGGTAGGTGTTCTGCACGTAGGTCTGTATACTGTTGGGCTGAGAGCCAATCCATGGAAGTGAGTCCATTTCTAGGCCTGAAGGGTAACCCAGGACAGTAGTTTGCGGGGTTCCACTAGTCTAGCCAACCACTAATTCTGGTCATTTTTGTGTCTTTTAATTTTGTGCCACATTATTCCTCCCGCTCTCCCCAGAATCTCTAGTTTTGATGCTTTTCCAAGTGGTTGGCATTGTCAGCTGAGCACCATCTAGTTCTTCTGGCCTCGGGGTCCATCTTATCCTTGGACTAATTGTTTCCAAACGCCTTTGATTTTTTCACTTTCCTTTGCTTAAGATGAGAGGAGACCAATAGTTGCATCTTAGGTGGCCACTCATAAGGTTTTAACATCCCAGTCACTATTCACCAAAGTAGGTTGTTGAACAAGATTTTTATGTACGTACTGTGTGGTGTCAGTTGAGCTTGATGTCCCCCGACACTATGATCCCAAGTCCGCAGGCCCAGTGATTGTGTCTTTCAAGGTATTTGGTTGTCTTTGAGAAGCTGCTCCAATTCTTCTGTCTTCTGTTGCTTCTGTAATGTATGTGGCTATCTTTGTAGCAAAAGTGCATATGTAAGATTATCTTCAGCCAAATCTGTCCTTGGTCTAGGGTGTATTCCTGTTCACCTACTACCACCTGATCGTCTCACCTGTCTATACATTTATCCATAGCCTGATGTTTGTTGTTAGTGATAATGTAGTATTGTACATGTAATAATATTTTTTGTTTCTGTTGTCTGTATCTTATGTGCATGTTTCATTGTTGTTCCTTTCCCCAGTGTCATCATGCTGGTCACTGACTCTTTCATACCATCCCATCCCTCAGTCAAATCAATATGTGACCCTCAAATAGTCTGAAATTTTCTCTCTGCTTCCATCCTGTCCCCAGTAACCAACAAAGAGAGTTTCCTTCCCTGAGTAAACCTTTTCTTGACTTTTTACAATAATAAGCTCATACAATATTTGTCCTTCTGTAATTGACTTACTTCATTCAGCATAATGTCCTCCAAATTTGTCCACATTGTCAGATGATTCATGCTTTGCATGTGTTTTTAGAGAACACATCTAAAGTGAGAAGTGGGATCAGACTATGTATGTATTTGCGTTTAGACAAATTTCCTTGGCAGTGATAATGTACTGTTAAAAATCTGGAATATGTATATGCAAATTTTAGTTGCATGTTACTTAATAACTTGAACTTGGGATCCAAGAGAGGGAATAGGACTGTATAGCTCAGCTTTTCACAGTGAGTCCATAAAATGAGTTATGGTGAGTCTATAAATAGGTTAGACCTATCCCATACAGTGTCTCCATTGTGCAAAAATCAGCTTTTCTCCTAATTCTCTACATAAGGAGTTTGAGTGGATAGATTGCAATTGGGGCATTGTTAGGCTACACTGAGAATTTGAACTGTGATGGACTTGACTATTCGTGTTCTAGAAACTGGGTGAGAGAAGGGGACTTAGTTTCTATTAGGTTGAACCATATGAAACTACTCTTTTTATAGGTCAGAAATTGTTCATTTCAGCTATTTTAATACATTTCATCCTAAAAGTACAAACATCTTTACTTAATTTCTTCATTTTCAGTCTGGTTCTTCCCCTTGTCTCCTGCTATGCATGAGAATCTCTGAGTCTGGAGACTCTGGTTTAATTTTCTCTGGGCAATAAAACCTACCTTGGTTGTAAGGGGGAGCTCTGGTGGCATAGTGCCTAAGGCACTTGACTGCTAACCAGAAGGCTGGCAGTTCAAACCCACCAGCCACTCCTCGGAAGGAAGACGGGGCAATCTACTTCTGTAGTAATACTGCCTCGGAAACCCAAGGAGAGGTTGATGTGAGTCGGATCAGACTCAATGGCAGTGAGTTGAGTGAGGTAGTTGTAAGGCGCTCTGGTAGTGTAGTGGCTAAGGCTTTTGGCTGCTAACCAGGTCAGTGGTTCAAATCCACCAGCTGCTCCATGGAAAGAGGATGAGGCAATCTACTTCTGTAAAGATTTATAGCCTTGGAAACCCAGAAGGGGTCACTTTGAGTTGGAATCAACTCGATGGCAGTGAGTTTTACCTTGGTGGTAGATAGAGGAGTACTTGCCTCGCTGTTTTTGGTGGTGAGGAGAAACATGAGTTCAATTGCTCCTCATACAAACTTTGATCAATACCTCTGTTTTTGGCCACCTGCCTCATTGCTGTTTTCTCTAGTACTCATTGCCTCCAGTTCCCAAGTCCTTCCAGAGTGTTTTGGTTCACATTCACATGTTTTTTGTGTTCAGGTATCCTTTCACAAGCAGGCAGTTAGTTTTTACCATTATCAGTCAGCTCTGCTAAATAATTTACGACCCCTTTGTCAGTTCACCATCTTCAAAAATTTATTGTATTCACTGTTGTCTCCTCTCTTATTCTTTGTGCTTTGAATATTTATATTTTTTTATTCATTTGCTGTTATTTTGGTGCAATTCTAAAAGAAAGAAAAATTCCTGTGTTCAATCTGCCTGTTTGTTTTGTCTGCCTTCATTTTCATCACTGAGAATTTGGTTATATTTCATTTTGTTTTTTTCTGATTTTAATAATTACTCTAATATTTTGATTTTGTGTTCTCTTTAAAGTTCTGAGTAACACTTTTTGAGAGGATATTACTAAAAAAATGGTGCTTTTTAGATGATGATACTTAAAATGTCTGGGGAAAAATGTCGCTAGAATTACAGTTCTGAATGGAAGTATGTATTTTTCAGTTGTTCACAGGGCTTAGAGCTCCTGCCAGAGGATTGTTACTTTTTGGTCCACCTGGAAATGGAAAAACAATGCTGGTAAGAATTCTTTTCAAGCTTGAGTATTCTATTGTGATTATAGGCATAATAATATGAAAAAAAAAAAATTGTCTGAGTCTATTATTTTTGACTTGTTTTTTTTCTATAATGTACTTCTTTTATGTTTTTAAACTAGTTTTCTATTAAGATAAACTCAATGGAAAACCATTTAGGTTTTCCTTAGTAGTATGTTATTGGGTTGGTTAAATTTCACAGGGCAATTTTCATTATTTTCCTACGTTAAATAATGACATTTTAACTTAAAAGCATTTACTCTACTGTATTGAGCACCTTGTAACTCTTGATTTCTGACTATCTTAACGGCTTTATTTAAATAATCAGCATGACACAGATCCCCCCCCCCCCCAGTATCCTTTTGCCAAGAGTGTTTTATAGAATTGGGATGCCTCTTTTTCCTGCATAGCTTTTCTAGAGGGAAAATTAGGGGAAAAAATAATTTTCCCTCAACTGTTTCTCTGCACTGAACACGTTCCCTTGTTACCCTACCGAGAGGGACCAGGTCTTCGGGAGCAAGGTAAGCACAGGCGTAGCACAGAGTAGCAGGCCGGA
>NW_006921641.1:4219858-4228121 GCF_000298275.1 Orycteropus afer afer | reverse complement strand
GGGCTGGTGCGGGATCGGGCAGTGTTTCGTTCTGCTGTGCATGGGGTCGCTATGAGTCGGAAACGACTCGACGGCACTTAACAACAACAACAACTGTTTCTCTAACCAGTTTTCTTTCTATCACTGGGAAGGGAATAGCATCCCCTTGTTTCTAACCTCTTCTTGCCCACTATCCCGTAGAACACAATGGAGAATGGAAAGAGGCATGGCTCTTCCTTGAACCTTTGCTCATTGTGAGAAGGAAACATTGATTGCCGTATATTAGGAATTATTTCTTAAATATTTCGGGCATCTTTTCTAGTACTTAAATAGATCAAATGTGGTTATCTTTAAAGCAAGATATTAAACTAATGAAATATTTCCTTTTATAATTTTTAAAGGCTAAAGCAGTAGCTGCAGAATCCAATGCAACCTTCTTTAATATAAGTGCTGCAAGTTTAACATCAAAATATGTGAGTGTTCCTTATCAATTTTGTCATATTTTAAAGTTATTGTCTAAGTGTTACTGTGTTAAATGGTAATATTATGCAAAAATATTATATGAATTTGTACTATTCTGTGTGTGTGTGTTTTGGGTGAAAGTTTACAGAGCAAAATAGATGAACATTAGTCATCAAAGTACAAAGTGACGTACATTTGTTAAGCTCTTTTAAAATTTGAATTAGGTTCTCAAACACCTTCACTTTCTGCCTTCACTTGATAAACATTATCAAGGAAAGTAGATTTTATATCAGGGAACCACCAAGGATGACAGTCACTGGAAAAGAAGAAATAGTGGTCTAAAACTGTATTTCTGGCTTCCTTAGTTAAAACATAAGATTTTCACTATTTTATTTTGATTTTCTTTTAATACTGCAGTTTAGTCTTCTTTTTCAATTCAGTCTCTACTGACCCTATAGTAGTAGTCAAAGAACAGCGCAGTCCAGTTTTAGATAGGGTAGGCATGACTATAGGACTTAGAGAGAGTAATTTGTCTGATGTGTAGAACTAGAGGTGTGGAGAACAAGTTGCAAAGCTGTAAGTTAGATAGATACAAGCAAGCATACCTTGTTTTATTGTACTTCACAGATAACTGCACTTTTTGCAAGTTGTAGGTTTGTAGCAACCCTATGTCAAGCAAGTCTGTTGGCACCATTTTTCTAACATGTGCTCATGTTGTGTGTCTCTTATATTTTGGTGATATTCACAATATTTTAGAATTTTTCATAATGCCGTTGCATACTTAAAAGACTGCAGTTTAGTGTAAAAGTAACTTTTATATGCACTGTGTAACGAAAAAATTCATGTGACTCTTTTTATTGTGATACTCACTTTATTGTAGTGGCCTAGAACTAAACCCGCAATATCTCTGAGGTATGCCTGTAGTTTCTGTCAAACACCGTACTGCTTTGTCTGTCTTTCCCCTTTTCTCCCTTTCCTTTGATTGCCCAGTATGTCCTATTCTTTCTGCTTGCCCCTTATCAAAGCCCTAATGATTGAAAGTGTTTTGGCAAGCTTATTTACACTCAAATACTTATCTCTGATTAAAGGAAGTATTACCTATAAAAATTTAAAGTGTTGACATTCCATGCACTGAAATAGAGGTGGTTATCAGAAGTTAGGTGAGTTGTCACTCTTCATGAAGGGCTCAAAAGGTAGCTTTATGGTCATGAATTTACTACAGCCTTCAGCTTTCCAAAGACAGAAACTTGACTTTATGAGCACACTGCAAATAAGTCTGTGGCTTAGGAACAGGCATGAGATCAGAACAGTCTCATTTCCATAACCAGCATATTCTCTCCTTATACATAGACAGGTATGGAAAACTGACTTTTAAAGATTTTTTGTGAGCAGTGGATTACAGAAACTCAAACATGACACTGTGACCATAGTTTGAGTATTTTCAGGCATTGGGCTAACATAGCCTCTATTCTTATGATAGAGTTAATCTTGCCATTAGACCCACAGTTTTTGAAGTCTGTTTGTTAAGACTCTCTCTCTGAACAGTTCTTCAGATACACTTTTTCCTACCACAGGACTTTTGTACATAGTTTCCTCCCTCAGGAACACTCTCTTCAGGCTAACTCCTTGTTCTGCAGATACCAGTTGAAAGGTTGTACCTTTCCCTAATCCTTCAACCTAATACCTTTATTTATTCTCCCAGTACCATTTGTCTCTCCTGTGTAATGTTCATTGAAGTTTTTGTGTGTGTGTGATTTGAAAATTTACAGAGCAAATTCACTTTCCATGCAGCAGTTCACATACACTTTGTCTCATGACATTGACTATAATTTACCACAATGCAACAGCTCCTCTCCCACATCCCACTTCTCCCTGTATCCATCCCTCTGTGCACTCCTTCCCCCTGAGCTGTGTATAAACAGCCCTTCTTTCTCCTATGATTGTTCTGTCCAAGGAGTGTATCTACTTCACATGTTTAAGTCATGTGCTTGTTTTTTGTTTGGCTGGAAGCCACAGGTGTGGGTTCATTTCCAGACCTGAAGGGCAGCTAGGAACTATAGTCTCAGTGGTTCCACCAGGCTCTATCAAACCAGCGAACCCGGTCCCCCCCCCTTTATTTCCCAAATGATTGTGAGTTTTGTTCTACATTGTTCTCCCTCTCTATCCAGGATCTTCTACATAGATCCCCCTCTGAGTGGTTGACAGTGGTAGCCAGATTCCATCTAGTTCTTCTGGTGTCATAATCATACAGGCTGTGGATCACATGGTGTACCAGTTGCTAGGACTAATTATTTCCATGAATCTTTAGTTTTCTTCATTCTTTGCTCTGGATGAGGAGAGACCCATCGTAGCATCTAGATGGCTGCTTTAAGATCCCAGTCACTACTCGCCAAAGTAGGAAGTGGAACAATGTTTTGTGTAGTATGTTCTGCAGATTGAGCTTGATGTCCCCTGTGACTATGTGTTCATTGAAATTTTAATTTATATTTATTTATACTATTATTTCACTATCATCTAGTATCGTTATTACCTCCACTAGAAGACAGTCTCCATGAGGGCAGGAACTATTGCCATTTCTTCCTCAGTGTTCATGTTCAGAGTATCTTGAGCAGTGCCTGACAATTAGTAGATACTAAATAAATATTAGGAGCTCTGGTAGCATAGTGCCTAAGGCACTTGACTGCTAACCAGAAGGCTGGTGGTTCAAACCCACCAGTCACTCCTCGGAAGGAAGATGGGGCAATCTACTTCCGTAGTTATACAGCCTCAGAAACCCGAGGAGGGGTTGCTATGAGTCAGGTCTGACTCGACAGCACATAACAGCAACAACAACAAATAAATATTTGTTAAATAATCATAGGAGGTGTGAAGGTACTACTCATATTCCTCCATTTTACTAGGGAACTGAGTCCAGAGAGTTTAAGTGATTTTCTCAGAATCTCATACTCAGGAAGGGGATTTAAGCTCCATTATAAGTCTGGCTTGAAAGCCTGAGCCCTATCACTAAAAATTTCACAGCATTCCCTTTTATCTATACTTGTTTCAGAGCTATTTTCTTTCATGCACATGATTCCTGAAACAATTTAAAGTACATGATATTACCCCCCAATTCCAATCTACCCCTAAAATATCTTAAAGTAATCTCACTATTTACTAGGTAAGGTTGGAGTGCCTACTTTATCACTTAGTTCTAGTTAATGAAAATTTTTTCTTACGTTTATTTAAAACCTGTGTTTTTCTAATTTCTGCATACGTGATGTAACAAAAGTCTTTTTTTCTTTTATAAGACAGCCTTTCAAATACATAGATACTTAATCATCTGTCTCCCTTTTTCTTTCTTCTAGATGATTATCCTAATTGTCCAATTTGCCAGTGTGCTTCTTAGAATGTGATAGGAAAAGTAGGATGTTTTACCTCAGATGTGATCTCACTTTTAAAGATTTCAAAGTAGGCATTACTTAGGATTATCTAGATACTCTGTTTCTTATAATATATTCTGAGAAAATGTTTCAGAGGAACTACATCATAGACTGAACAAAATTTGTGTTATCTGAATTATTTTTAACATAAATGTCAGTTAGATATGTATCTTAATAGTTTGTATTATTATTTAACTTCTTATTGAATAACTTAACATGTAGGAAAGTACATACATCATAAATACAAAGCATGATGGAATATAACAAAGTTAATACCAAAAATTTGTTGGCACTGAGTAGATTCTGACTCATAATGACCCTATAGGACAGAGTAGAAATACTTAACAGTTTCCTTAGTGGGGGGGTAATGTTTACAGGAGCAGATCACCAGGTCTTTTCTCCTATGGAGTGGCTGGTGGGTTCGAACCACTGACCTTTCATTTACCAGCCAAGCACTTAACCACTGCAGCCCTCAGGCCCCCTTACAAAGTGAATATACTCTTATAATCACTGCCCAGGTTAAGGAATAGAATATTTCCTGCACCCCTGATATCCCTTCAGACCCTTTTCCAGTCTTTATTCACCCTTTCCTCTCCCCAAAAATCAACTACAAGAATCCTCATCATGGGCAAAAGTAACCTATCTTTGAACTTTATATAAATGTAATCATACACGATATTTGTTTTGTGTTTGGCTTCTTTCATCAAGATTATATCTGTGAGATTCCTCCAGATTGTTACATGTAGTTGTATTTGTATATTTTTACACAAATAGATTTAATTCTTAAATTTCACAACTGTTAAATAACCTGCTTATCGTGCTGTTTTTACAAAAGCAAGTAATATTCGTGTAGAACTTTGTAATTAGCAAAATGTATTTTTGTAGTGCTCATAATTTTTTTTTAATTTGTCCTTCAGTATATCAGTATTTTGCTAAATTGAAAGACTACTACTAGCAGAGAAGCTGATAGAATAATGTTTTTCTTGTGTTGTCTCTGTTAAATTTATTTTTTAACATATCTTTAAATATTTTAATAAGACTACTTAAAATGTTCTGTCTTATAAAGTAACTATTAAATGATACTAACTTTCATGATCACATTTTGTTTTCTATGTGAAATTTTATAAATAAAATTATTGAATTAGGCTTATCTACATTATACTATTGTATAATGAAAAGCACTGTCTTGAAAGTTGATACCAATTCCAACCTAACCTTTTATTTACTGAGCTGGCCTTTGAAAGTATTATTATAACTTGAGAGCTTACTTCATCTCTAAAATCCTGATGTTTTGGTAACAGACAATCTCTTGAGGTTCTTTCTAGTTCTGGGAATATTTATTTTTTATGTTTTGAAATCTGGGTCCGTTCCTTTTTTCGGTTGCTAATGAAATAATCGGGAGCTCTGGTAGCTAGTGCCTAAAGGCATTTGACTGTTAACCAGAGGACTGGCGGTTCAAAACCACCAGCCACTCCTCAGAAGGAAGATTGGGCAATCTACTTCCAGTGATACTGCCTCGGAAACCCAAGGAAGGGTCGCTATGAATCGAGTCAAACTCGACAGCACGTAACAATAACAACAATGAAATAATCAGTAAAACAGATGCCACCTAGAGGACAGAACTAAGTTTTTACAGTCCATTTCCCCAAACATTACTTACTTAGATAGATACTTTGGTATTATATAGAATGGCCTTAGTAAGGTGTTTGTAGTACCTGGGAAATGTCTTGAGAGGTGGTCATAGATCTCTTGCACTATATAGAAATATTTTTATATTTACTGACAGTGGTATTGTGAGAATGAGTTTTTGTGGTGTTCTTAATAGAGGAGGATTTATTTATGAAGAAACATTTCAACTTACCTGTATCTATTAAAAAAAAAACAAAAACTCATGGCATTGGAGTCAATCCTGATTCATAACAACCCCTTTTGGGTTTCCAAGGCAGTAAATCTTAACAGAAGTAGATTGCCAGTCTTCCTTCTGCAGAGTGGCTGGTGGGTTTGGACCGACAATCTTCTAGTTAGCACTCAAATACCTTAGGCAGTACACCACCAGAGCTCCTAAAAATCCTTACTGGCTATATTAAATCTTAAATTCATAATCTGTCTTCTAAAATTTTAAGGGGCAATTCAGCCACTCATTCCCTCCTTTCTAGTTACTCAAACAAAATCTTCACTTGTTGCAAGAAAGAGAAATTGATTTACTGAATTCTAGACTTAGAACCTAGTCTTTTAATTATGAAATTAAAAAGCTGAAATAATGTTGGATTTTATTTGTATAATAATGTATAATGCTTTGTTTTAGGTGGGAGAAGGAGAGAAGTTGGTTAGAGCGCTTTTTGCTGTGGCTCGAGAACTTCAGCCTTCTATCATTTTTATAGGTGAGACACACAAATGTTTTCCTTCTAAGTAGTTAAATATCCATGAAATTCCCTTTTCCAAATATGAGAAGTATGATGATAATTTCCAATGGATAAGTCACTTTCAACTCATATTGACCCTGTGTGCAACAGAACAGAATACTACCTGATCCTGTCATCCTCACAGTCATTGCTATGTGTGAGCCCATAGTCATCATGGGCACTGTGTTAGTCCATCTTGTTAAGGGTCTTCCCCTTTTCCGCTGATCGTCTACTTCTTACAAGCATGATATCCTTCTCTAGGAATGGGTCCTTTTTGACAGTGTGACCAAAGTATGTGAGATGAACTCTTGGCAGTCCTTACTTCTAGGGAGATAGATACATGGCTGTACTTCTTCCAAGACAGAGTAGTTCATCTTTTAGGAGTCCATGGTACATTCAGTATTCTTCACCTATACCACAATTCAAATACATCAATTCTTTTGCAGTCTTCCTTATTTTCTAGCTCTCACATGCATATGAAGTTACTAAAAATATCATGCTTTGAGTCAGGTACATCTTAGTCTTCAAAGTGATATCTTTACTCTTTAACACTTTAAAAGAGGTCTTTTGTAGCAGATTTGCCCAATGCAATACACCATTTGATTTTTTTTTTTTCCTGTAACTTAAAGTTTGATTTGGGTGACAGTTTACAGAGCAAATTGGTTTTCCATCCTATAATTCATATACATTTTGTTTTCTAGCAATTGTTGCAATCCCCACAATGTAGCAGCATTCTTCTTACTTCCCCCTGTTTCTCGTTTCCTTTCATCCTTTTTTCCTGTCTCTTCGTGCCTTCTGAGTTTTATACCTGGACAAATGTTACCCTTTGGATCTCTTATGTTTGATTGTTCAAAGAGTGTATACCTCCCTGATGTTACTATTCATATTATATGCCTGTCTTTTATTTGGCAGAAAGTTTAGCCACAGTTCAGTTCTGGACTTGAAGGATGTCTGAGAGGCATAGTCTTAGGGACTCCAACAGTCTGTATCAGACCAATAAAGACTGTTTTTTTTGTTTTGTTTTGTTTTTTAAAGCTTTTCATTGTGACTTGGGTGAAAGGTTACAGAACAAATTCGTTTTCCACTCAACAGTTCATGCACATTTTGTTTCGTGACATTGATTGCAATCCGCACAGTGTAACAATGCTCTTCCCACTTTCTCCCTGTGGTTACCTTTTCCTTTGTCCTCTCCTATGCATTCTTGCCTTTTGAGCTTTCTCCCTGAGCAAATGTTGCCTTTCTGATCTCCGTTGGTTGAGTGTTCAAATGAGTGCACCTCCTTCGTATTAATTGCTCACCTTGTAGGTCTGTCTGTTGTTTGGCTAAAACTTAAGCCATGGAAGTGAGTTCAATTCCAGGCCTGACGGTGACTAGGGGCCATAGTCTCTGGGATTTCATCAGTCTCTATGAGACAAGTATACGCTTGATCTTATTTTTTTTTATGATTTTGAGTTGTGTTCCACATTGTCCTCTCACTCTATCCATGATCTCCAATTTTGGTCTCCAATTTTGATCTCCAATTTTGGTCCCTTTCCAAGTCATTGACAATGGTTGCCAGGTACCATCTAGTTCTTCTGGTCTCAGAGTCATGTAGGCTGAGGTTCCCACGGCACACTGGTCCCTTGGACTAATTATTTACATTTGTCTTTTATTTCCTTCATTCTTCTTTGCTCCAGCCCAGGTGAGAACAACACTTGCATCTTACATTGTGTGATGAAATTCTTGATTCATTCTTTTCTCCAGTACACCACGATGTTGTTTATTGTTCCAGTTGTGAGGACTTTTATTTTCTTTATGTTGAGGTGTAATCTGTACTTGAAAGCTACAATTTTTGATCTTTGTGAGTAAGTTCCTCAAGTATTCCTTCACTTTCACCAAGCAAGATTGTGTTATCTGCATATTGCAGGGGTTTTTGTTTTGTTTTGTTTTTTGTGATTTGGGTGAAGATTTACAGAGCAAATTCACTTTCCATACAGCAGTTCACATACACTTTGTCTCATG
>NW_006921641.1:4213313-4215173 GCF_000298275.1 Orycteropus afer afer | reverse complement strand
ATTGGCCTCTGATCACTGCTTTTGCTGTGTCCCAAAGATTTTGGTATGTTGTGTTTTCATTCTCATTTGATTCAAGGAATTTTCGAATTTCAATTTTGATATCTTCTCTTACCCAATTTCTCAAGGAGGATGTTGTTCAGTTTTCATGTGTTTACTCTTTTCCTGTTGATCTTCCCATTGTTGATTTCTAGCTTAATAGTCTTACGATCTGAGAAGATGCTTTATATTGCAGGTTTTTAATGAATCTTCCTTCAATCCTGTTGCTGCGTTCTTCATGTAGTCCCACTTCTTTGATAACTTACTCCGCCTGATGATATATGTTCTCCATTGTTAGACAGATGTAGTCAATATAATTCCTTTGTATTCTGCAGTCCACATGTATAGTCACTATTTATATTGTTGAAAAAAGATAATTTCCAATGGATAAGTCACTGGTCTTACAAAATTCTGTAATGATATCTTAAGGGTCATTTCTATCACCCAGGTCATATTTTTCAACTACCAGTGATTCTTCTTTGTTTCCAACTTTCACATTCCAGTCACCAGTTATTATCAAGACATCTTGATTGCATGTTTAGTCAAATTCATACTACAGGATTTGGGAAACATCTTTAATTTCTTCATCATTGGCTTTAGTTGTTGGTGCATAAATTTGAATAATAGTCATATTAGTTGGTCTTCTTTGTGGGCGTATGGATATTTTCTTATCACCGACAGCACTGCACTTCAGGATAGATCCTGAAATATGCTTTTTGATGATGAAAACAACACCATTCCTCTTCAATTTGTCATTTGGGCATAGTAGATCTTAAGATTGTCTGATTCAAAATGGCCAGTATCATTCAATTTCAGCTTGCTTATGGCTAGGGTGTCTATTTTTAAGCATTCCATTTAATTTTTGACAACTTCCATTATTCCTACATTCATGCTTCGTACATTCCAATTATTAATATATGTTTGTAGCTGTTTCTTCTTATTGAATCATGCCACTTCAGCAAATGAAGGTCCTGAAAGCTTTACTCCCTCGCTGTCATTAAGGTTAACTCTACTTTGAGAAGGCAGCTCTTTCTTTCTTTTTCTTTTTTTTTCAATTTTTATTGTGATTTGGGTGAAAGTTTACAGAGCAAATTCATTTTCCATACAGCATTTCATACACGTTTTGTTTCATGACATTGACTACAGTTCCGTACAGTGTAACAGCTATCTTCCCACTTCCTCCCACCTGTTACCCCTCACCTGTGTCCTTCCCTTCCATGCACTCCCACCCCCACCCCCCAGCTGTCTCCCCATGCAAACACTGCTCTTCTGTTCTCCCCTGATTGATCTCTCCAAAGAGTGTATCAACCTGATGTGAATGTTCACCCCATTTGCCTGTCTGTTGCTTGGCTGGAAGACTCAGGAGTAAGTTCAGTTCAGTAGGAGCCATAGTCTCAGGGGTCTCCCCAGGCTCTATCACACCAGCAAACCTAATCTCTTTTTTTTAAAAAATGATTTTGTGTTTTGTTCCACGTTGTTCTTTCACTGTATCCAGGATCTCCTGCAGTGATCCCTTTCTGAATGGTTGACAGTGGTAGCTGGGCACCACCTAGTTCTTCTAGGCTGAGATACAACAAAATCCTTACAAAAAAAATACAGGTTAATCAACATTCACCAAACAACAAACCTTCAATAATTGAAAATTTTATCTGGTAAATTTTTTAAAAAAATTAAATGATTTTTAAATGCAAAAAAAAAAAAAAAAAAAAATGCTGGGTTCAGATTTTGTAACATCCTAGGCAGAGAGACTGCACAGACCCTCTTCAACAAAGAAAAGGGAAACCAATTAACACATACAAAAATCAATTCTAAAATATATTAAAG
>NW_006921641.1:4210298-4213213 GCF_000298275.1 Orycteropus afer afer | reverse complement strand
AAAAAAAAAAAAAAAAAAAATGCTGGGTTCAGATTTTGTAACATCCAGATCTACAAAAAAATTGTGTGATGCTATAAATTCAGGCAAAGAAAAGGAGGCCCAAGAATAGGCTGAGGTCGTATAGGCTGAGAATTGCATGGTCTCCTAGTCCCTTGGACTAATTGTATCTATGCATCTTTAGTTTTCTTCATTCTTCTTTGTTCTGGATGAGAAACAATCCATCATTGCATCTGGATGGCTACTTGCAAGCTTTTAAGACTCCAGTTGCTACTCCAAAGTAGCATGTGGAACAGTGCTTTTGTGTAGTATGTTATGACAGTTAAGCTTGATGTCCCCACCGACCATGGTCCCAAGCCAACAGGTCTAGGTACTTGTTCCCTCTGGGTAGCTGGCTGTGGCCAAGAAGTCATGACAACCTTGTCCCTTGTCAGCTCCACTATACACATGGACATTCATACAGCATATACAAATATGCACGTAGAAACATCATCTGCCAACCCTGTACGTGGGCATGGGTACACTACCCCCTGCCTAGGCATACCTGATCATTCAGCCTGTCCACCCATATAGATCAGTGCTTGCCATCACTGACCACACAGTACTATACATGAAGCAGCAGCTCTTTTGCACTTATATTTTGAGTGCTTTCCAACTAAGGAGCTCATCTTTCAGCACTGTATCAGGTGGTGTTTCCCTTCTATTTATAAAATTTTCAATGCCCAGTGTTTCCAGAAGTGGGCTCGGTCACATCCTTATTACTAGTCTGTGTTAATCCAAAAGTGCCTGTAACGTTGTCCACAGTCATTGACCCTGCTGGTATTTGAAATAACAATGACTTGGCTTCCAATGTCACAGGAACACACAAGCCACCACAGTGTGACAAACTGACAGGTGAGTGGTGAAGAGGTTTGATGTGAGAGATTATTCAGAAGGAAAAAGTTTTAAAGATGGTTAAGATTAAAGACTGTCTAGTAAGTTGTGTAGGGCCCACTGTAATAATACTTACCGTGAACTAGATTAAAAGTTTACATGGCAAAACCTTTAATAAAAATCTCATGCTTATATTTTTTCTAGATGAAGTTGACAGCCTTTTATGTGAAAGAAGAGAAGGAGAACATGATGCTAGTAGACGGCTAAAAACTGAATTTCTAATAGAATTTGATGGCGTAAGTTTTTTTTTTTTTAAACGTGGTAATATTTATATTTATATACACAAGCCAGCATGATAACATCTGTAGATATCCCTACAAATGACTCAAATAATACAAATATTTTTATTATATTTTTCTTTGTTGTTACTTTTTCTGAAAGTTTTGAAAACATTATTTTGGCTTTTTTGGCTTATAGGTACAGTCTGCTGGAGATGACAGAGTACTTGTTATGGGTGCAACTAACAGACCACAAGAGCTTGATGAAGCTGTTCTCAGGTAGGGAGGTTTATGTGAATACACATTTGCTACAGATGTATTTATATAAGTGCTCAGTTACATATTTTTTATTTCCTTTATTCTCAATTTTAAGACAAATTGTATTCTTTTTTCCCTGTACTATCCTCTGACCTCTTCCTAGCAACTAAATAAGGTTTATGAGACAGGACTAATATATCAAGAGAACTAGTCTTCACTTTGCGATTTTAGACAAATTACTCAAATTTTTTTGTATTACATTAAATTATCTTTAAACTCTAAAATTTATTTTTACAGTTTTTTACTGGCCTTCATGAGAAGATTATACAAGCAGGTCTCATGAGAACTATGTTCTTTGTTCTTAAACATTTGAACAAATTAATTGCCTTCATTATTGGACTCAGAATCAAATTCTTTGGCCTCCTTTTCTTTGCCTGAATTTATAGCATTATACCATTTTTTTGTAGATCTGAATGTGCAAAATCTGAACCTAGCATGAGTTTTTGTTTTCTTTACCAGATAAAATTTTCAGTTATTGAAGGTTTGTTGTTTGGTGAAAGTTGATTAACCTGTAATTTGTTTTGTAAGATTTTGTTGTACCTTTAAATGGGTAGTTTGGAACCTCCTTTATTTTAGAAAGGTTATTTTGAATACTCTTTAATATTTTTTCCTAAGCCATCATTCTGGGTTTTATCTTCACACAAATTAATGGAATATGCTGTATCTTTTTTGTCTTCTGTATCTGTAGTTTCCTTTCTAATCCTTTTTAAATCCTTTATGGTTTTAGATCTTTATGGTTTTGTTTTGTTTTATTTTCCTAAGCCTGTCATCCTTTTTTCATAAGTAGTGTCTAATCCTGTCTGCTACTTCTGTTGTAACATTTGTATCTTTTGTAATTTTCTTTCACATTCTAATGATTTCCTGACCTCTTCTATCCCACTTTTTAATCTTCTCCTGTTTCTTTGAGCCTTTGTATGTCATTTCCCTCAGCTTTTATATCTCATTGAATTCTTTTTCATAGACCACCCCCCCCCATTTAATTCTTTTATTTCATGGTCACAATTTTCATTTGCTCTGTGGCAAAATCTTGTATAGATTCTTCATTTTATCTACTTTATGTTTACCATTCTCCTACCCAACCCCACCCCCCTTTTTTTGGATAGCTTTTTGTTTTTTTAAATCCTATGTCTTTTCCCTTTGTTTTCCACTTATTTATATTTGAATAAGGAAGGTTTTTTTGGGATCTTTTTTTAAATCTTTTTTTGAAAAGTCAGAAAGGCAAAATACTGGGGAGATATCATGAGTTATGGGAGCTCTGGTAGCGTAGTGCCTAAAGCACTTGACTGCTAACCAGAAGGCTGGCGGTTCAAACCCACCAGCCACTCCTCGGAAAGAAGGTTGGGCAATCTACTTCCATAGTGATACTGCCTCAGAAAATCAAGGAGGGGTTGCTATGAGTCAGGTCTGACTCGACGGCACATAACAACAACAAATCATGAGTTACAGAGT
>NW_006921641.1:4207168-4207798 GCF_000298275.1 Orycteropus afer afer | reverse complement strand
GGTAACCAACAAAGAAAATTTCCTTCAATAGATAAACCTTTCCTTAACTTTTACAATAATGGACTAATACAATATTTGTCCTTTCGTGATTGACTACATTATTCTTTAATGTTACATAGTATTCCATTGTGTGTATGTACCATAGTTTGGTTACACCTAGGTTGTTGCCATCTTTTGGCTATTGTAAATAGTGCTGCGATGAATATGGGTGTGCATCTATCTGTTCTTGTCATGGCTCTCACTTCTTTAGAGTATATACCTAGTAATGGAATGGCTGGGTCAAATGGTATTTCTAATTACAACTTTTGAAGTAATCGCCATATTGCCACTCCTGCTCTCTTACAGTTGCCATTTGTGTGATATATCTTTTTCCAACCTTTGATTTTTAGTCTATTTTTGTCTCTATCTCTAAAGTGTGTCTCTTGTAGGCAGCATATTGATGGATTTTGTTTTCTTATCCAATCCAAGTTCTGTAACTACACAGTTTTTTCCCTCTTTGTTTGTAGTTGTCCTCACTTGCCAGTTGATGTCTCTGGTTCCCTGTTTACAATCTTGTAAATTCATTTTACTTTGGATATGTCTATATCTGTGGTTTCTGGATTATGTCATCTTGTGTATTAATGGTCGGTT
>NW_006921641.1:4200885-4206617 GCF_000298275.1 Orycteropus afer afer | reverse complement strand
TTTCATTTATTTTGTCATTTTGTTCTTGTATATTCTTCCAAAATTCTTGTAAGGTTTTTTCTGTGTTTTCTTTGGTCTGTCTCTCAATCCTTTGAAGACACCTAAATATAATTCTTTTGAATTCTTTATCACAGAGTTCCAATGCTGCTGCTTCCTCAGGGATATGTTCTGGGTCTGTATCCTGCTCCCTTGTTTCTACCACTTTATCCTGCTTCTTTATGTGGACTGTGGTGGTCTGTTGTCTCCGAGGCATCGTGGCATTTTTGTATTTAGATCTGTGTTAACTGTTTGTGAAGAACAGCCAAGGGTGATTCAGGCTCTTTTTGGTGGTTTTTTATCGTTGGCCCATTGGTGGAGAAGGAGATAGTGGCTCTCGTTCAGTAAGTGAAGTTGCAGGAGGTGTGGGTGTAGTTGTGTTTTATGGGGACTGTTGCTTTATCCTACTCAGTTAGACAAAAATTACAATTGAATAACGATCGAAAAACTAAAAGCACCTGGACAAAAAACACACCATGCAATCACCCAGGAACAGTAACCAAAGAAAGAAAAAAGGGAAAAAGAAAAAAAAACAAACAAACAAGAAAACCTGCAATATCTGGGGATAGGGCACTAAGAGAAAAAAGGTAGAGAAAGAAAATAATGAAGAAAAAAATGGGAAAAAGGAAAATAAGGAATGGGGTTAACTACAAGAAAAAAGGGGGAAAAAAAGAAAAATTAATTAATTAATTAATTAAAAAATTTCAACCAGGAACAGGGAAAAGAAAAAAAATTGAAAACTAGGACCTGGGAGGGGAAGAATAAGAATAATAGTAAAAAGGCCAAATGTATTAATGATAATAGTTGTTTTAAAACAAACAAATATAAGCAAACTAATCATCAGAAAAAGAAAGCGAAAAAGAAAAAATAAAATAAAAATAAATTGGTGGAGGACAGGGCAGGGCACCCAGGCTCCGTCTGAGTACACAGACTGTGATGGAGTTCCTGTGGGCCCAGAAGGTGGGTTGGAGTTGGGGATGGCCGCACCTCTGTTCACCAAGCAGGTGTGGGGTATAAGAATAACAAGAGGAATGTCGCACCTTTTCCGTCTTGCAAGTCTGGAGTGTCCTTGGGGTGCTGGAAAGCAGAACCTCTTCTTAAGCCCCTGGAATCTCGGAGAGCACTGTCTCTTGAAATATCCCAAATGGTCAAGCCACTTGTAACATTCAAAATGGCGGCGCCTTCTGGACCAGCAAAAGTCCACAGCTCAGCCCGCCTTTCTCTTCACCTTCTCCATTTATTCCTCAGCCACCAGAGCAGTCCTCTGTGTAGTCCCTGGCTAGCAGGGCTGATTTTTAGGATAATTCTTAGGTCCTACCACCACTCAGGAATGTCTAAGTTGTCTGTGCCTTGCTGTCAGGATCGCTGGCAGACCACAGCTCCGTCTGTCTCGTTTTTTGGTATTTTCATGCAAATTCTTCTGCTAGTTGGGGTTTAGTCCACTTCTATATCCTTCCCTTCAAGGCTCAGGGGTCCAGGATTATCTTCTGTGTCTGTGTTAATTGGTTTCCCTTTTCTTTGTTGAAGAGGGTCTGTGCAGTCTTTCTGCCTAGTCCGCCATCTTACCGGAACTCTCGAGATGTTTTTTTACTCTTTAGGATGTGCTGTCTTTGTCCCCTTTGGAAAACTCTGAGCACTGCCAGCCCTGCTTATGCAAATCTGCAGTGGCAGACCCTGTGTGTATATTCCTTTATTTGGATAGCTTTCACTGCTCTAAGTAGACTTTCTTCATATATTTTAATTCTTGTCTGTATATGTTACCTAGCTTGTTGATAATGAAGTTTTACATTTCTGTTGTTATTGTTTTCTGATACAAGATGACAGAGATCTCTTTATGCCACGTTTTTTATCAGATTTCATACCACTTTTCTTATCAGAAGTTGTGTTTTAAAGTGTTAGGAGTATTAAAAAGATATATATATACAAATGATGTATTTAATTCTGATAATATTAAATATTTTTAACCATTAACTGTATTTTACAGCAATTTGAAAAAAGTTCAGATTCAGAGAAAAACAACATAACACATTAACTAGGCAAGTTTTAAGAGACCTCTAAAATAATTTTTACATTGGTGACTACTGAAATGCATTCAGATACCTTGAATTTTTCACTTAAAGCCTTTTTCCTTTTTCCTCAAGTCATATTCTACTTGAGATTTAGTTAGTTAACTTTAAATTCAAAATTATATTTAATTTCCTTTGGTCTTTCTTTAGGCGTTTCATCAAACGTGTATATGTATCTTTACCAAATGAGGAGGTATGTATCTTTGTTTAAATTTTTTTTTTTAATCAAAAATAAGAACTACCCTCTTGACAATTAAATCTTCCAATCTATGGTTTAGCACTTTAGAAAACCATTTGATGGTTTCTTAAAAAGATTTTAAAAATAAATGTAACATTAGACATAGCAGTTTAACTCCTAAGAATCTACTCAAGAGAAATGAAAACATAATTCTATAAGAATACTTGTATGAAACATATGTCCTCAAGAAGACATGTAAAAAGCATTATAATAATAGCCCCAAACTGGAAACAAAATCTAAAATTTTCATCAGCAGTTAAATGGATAAACAAAAGTGGTATACTCATTTCGTAGAATACTATTTGGTAATAAACAAGGAATGAGCTTCTTATACATACTATAACATAGATGTATCTCAAAAGTAAAAGAAGGCAGATACAAAAGATTACATATATGATTACATTTATACACACTATCTAGAAAAGGAAAAATTATATATACACAAAGTAGAGTAATGTTTCCTAGGAATAAGTTATAGAAAGGCAATTAACTGCAAGCAGGAATGAGTGAACTTTTTGGGTAATGGAATTATTTCAAAATTGGATGTTGATAGTTGCACTAGTTCTATAAATTTATTAAAAGTCAGTGAATTACACACTTAACAATATGTGTGAACTTCATGGCATATGAATTCATACGTCTATGAAACTTTTTTACAAAGTGTTTTCAGGCTTGTATTCCCAGCATCCTTGATGGTAATTCTAGCCACTTCCATAGGGTTTTACTTAGTTTATCTTGCTTAATTCTCTCAGGAACTTTCAGTACATAGTTGTCTTGTTTTGTTTTGTTTTTTAAGTCCACTTAACAAACAGGAGCTGAGGCTCAAAAAGGTAGTGTGATATATATAAGATTATTCAGCTAGTAAGTGACAGTGAGGATTTGAACCCAATGCCAAAGTCCATTAAATTTTATCAACTCCAATAAATAAGTTTCATGATTGTGCAAAATGAATATAACATTCAAATTACTATTTATGCCTATACTTTTACTTTAATATAAATATCTATCATTAGCAGCACTAATAGCCTAGGAAGAAGGGAAAAAAAATAAAAACACTTTACTATGGTTAGCTATCCTTCACTTTTCTTGTCAGCTTTTCAATTTTTCAAGCCAGTTTGTGTTATTAAACAAGACTCATGAAATCTTTAGTAATAGTCATTCTTATTTTCTGACCCTGGGCACATTGAATTGGAAATTCTAAAAAGGCAAAAGCTATGTCATTTATCTTTGAATTCCCCATTAACCCCAACACGATTGTCCTTTTTCCAGGCACCTTCAGCTTTGAGCTGTTTAAATGCTCATCATTGATACTTGGTAAAAAGCTATGATGGCTTTTGAGAGAAAGATTATTCTTTATGGATATATTATTAAGCTCAGTCTTAGGACTGATAATTCTTTTATATTTCTTTTCAGACAAGGCTACTTTTACTTAAAAATCTATTATGTAAACAAGGAAGCCCATTGACCCAAAAAGAACTAGCACAACTCGCTAGGTGAGTAATTTGATTTGGTTTATCTTAAATTGTCCTTTTTTTTTTTTTTTAAGTAAAGAATTGTTTTTCTTTTTTTGTTTGTTTTTAAGTAAGCTGAAGTAAAAGTAATTTATTAGAAAACATTTTATCTTATCTTCTAGCTCCTTTATTTTCTTTTTCACTTCTTATTCCCATATACAAGGTGTTATGAATTGAATTGTGTCCATGAAAAATATGTCAACTTCGCTAGGCCATGATTCTCCATGGTTTGGCCATTATATCATGATATACTTTGGCAGTTATGTAATGATGTAATCATCCTCATAATGTGGTGTGATATGACCAGCCAGTCAGTTTTAAAGGAATTTTGCTGGGATGCAACTGCTTACTCTGGTCACAGTCCTGAGCCAATTTAACAGGAATTTCCTTGGGATGTGGCCTGCATCACCTTTTATCTTAAAAGAAATAAGAGGAAAGAGAAACAATCAGAGATGTACCACCAAGAAGAACCAGGAATGGAGCATGTTCTTTGGACCAGGGGTCTTTGCACTGAGAACCTCCTAGAACCAAGGGAAGATTGATCCCAAGACACATGGAGATCTCCAAGGAATGCTGGGCATGCAGGTTTTGAAAAGAGATAAGAACCTTCCCCCCAGAGCCGACAGAGAGAGAGAAAGCCTTCCTCTAGAGCTGGTGCCCTGAATTTGGACTTCTAGCCTCCTAAACTGTGAGAGAATAAATGTCTGTTAAAGCCATCCACTTGTGATATATCTGATAAAGCAGTATTAGAAAACTAAGACAGAATTTGGTACCAGGATTGAGGGTCTTGCTCTAACAAATACCTAAAATGTGGAAGCAGTTGTGGGATTGGGTAATGGATAGAGGCTGGAAGAGTTTTAAGGTGCCTAATAGTAAAAGCCTAAATTGCCTTGAAGAGATTGTTGGTACAATTTTGGATATTAAAAGCAATTCTAATGAGGTCTCAGAGGGAAGTGAGGAGAGCTGTAACACTATAGATGGCACAGACAGCGAAAAGCAGCAGCAGAGGTATAGTGGCAGCAGTACCAAGAGACCAGCACTAGGTAGCATGAGTGCTGACCCACAGAGCAAGAGAATTGAGCATCTTTGGGCTGAGGCTTACTGGCAGAGTGGGATGCCTCTGAGCCCCAAGGGGCCAAGAAGCCGAGGAAGCAGAAGCTACAGAGCATGGGAATCAGAGCTACCTCAGTCTCAAATGGTAAGGCCACAATCTCTGTGGTCTTAAAGGCTGCAGCCACAGCCTCCTAGGTTTCAAAGAGTCAAATCTTAATCAGCCCAGTTCTGGAGTATGGGGCTACTGTTCATGAGTGCCAGAGGAATGGGGCTGAATCTACTGCCCAAAGCTGAGGGGGTAGAGCTACCATGCCCAAGGAACTGAAGAATAAGGCCTGCCAGGGCTGAGGGGGTAGGGCTACCACTCAGCTGGACTAGGAGAACGGGGCTGCCCAAAGCTGAAGGACCAGAGTTGCCATCCCAGTAGGCCTGGAAGGCAGAGCTGAAGGGCAGGGCCATTGCCTAGATGGTCTCCGAGAACAGAGGGATTATTTTCAAGCCTTGTGAACTAATGTAAGTTGTTCTACTAGGTTTTTTACTTGGTGGCTGTTATCTCTCCTTTCTCTCCAATTTCTCCCATTTATAATGGAAATGTCTACCTTGTGCCTTTTCCACCATTGTACTTTGGAAGCAGATAATTTTTATTGTAGATTTCACAGATAATGAGAAATTTTGCCCCAGGATGGAATTTGGACTTGGAGTTGATTTAAGACTTTTGGGATGATCTGGTAGCACTTGACTGCTAACCAGAAGGCTGGCGGTTCAAACCTACCAGCCACTCCTCGGAAGGAAGGTTGGGCAATCCTACTTCCATAGTGATACTGCCTC
>NW_006921641.1:4196786-4200220 GCF_000298275.1 Orycteropus afer afer | reverse complement strand
GATCCGACTCATAGCGACCCCTCCTTGGGTTTCCGAGGCAGTATCACTACGGAAGTAGATTGCCCCATCTTCCTTCCGAGGAGTGGCTGGTGGATTCAGACTTAGAGCCTCCTAAATTGTGGGAGAATAAAATTCTGTTTGTTACAGCCATCTACTTCTGCTGTTTCTGTTATAGTAACACTAGATAACTAAGACACTTGGCACCTATCTATACTTCAATTTCTAGGCCTTCTACAAGTTATGACCTATATATGCAATGATAGTAGTAGTATCTTTTCATAAATTTATTAAAACTTACAAGTGATAGCAATGTGATTTTAAACTATATCTGCCTACCACACAGATATTTACATATAAACTAGTTCTTTCGTATTCTATATGTTTTTAATTTTTATACTTTTTTATTAGCACTGTAGTTAAGTAGAAACTGATAGGGGATATGTACTCTTTTAGTTATTGAAGAAACTCATATATAGAATATTTGACAAATATGTGAGTAGTTCATCATTTTAGTAAGAACCCTGAACTCAGATAACAATGAGAAAAGAACAAATTAAATACTTGGAAAAATTGAGGTCCCTTTGTCATTTCAAGAAGAATTCTGCTAATAGTGTTTGATCTCTGTGGTTGCTGAACATGATACATGATGAGTAAATTTTTTTTTCCTTGTCTGTCTTATTTCCCTCTTCTCCTTTCCTCTCCTGGGTTTTTCTGTTCCTTTTTATAATCCTTTGGCTGTTCAGCACTATCTACTGTGGCATCCTATTCAGGTGTGACTCTTTTGCCAGTATCTTAAATACACCAGACCTTCATTCTGCCTTGTATTTAGAAAAATGTAGTTTGGTCCTCATTTTATCAAGTCAGTGTTATAAGACTGACTTACAGAGAAGTCACTGTGTTTATGTGACCACATGTAACCAATGTGAACAATGACTTATAGATAGTACCTTTCCAGGTGGCATGTTTAGAATCTAACCAAGCCTCCTCTCGATAATATGCCTAAGGAATGGTTCTAATGATGAGAAGTTAAGGCATTATACGGAGCCAGCAGTGGATTATTCTGTTTGTTTTTACCAAGTGGGCCTTTCTTTGGCCTTGAAATCAAACTACAGCAAGCTGTTTGTTTGCTGAGAAAGGCAAACTAGTTTTTATCTTACTATATGGATATTTTAAATCTGTAAAGATTAACATAACTTACTGTTTTTCCTTCCCCTTCCTAGAATGACTGATGGATACTCAGGAAGTGATCTAACAGCTTTGGCAAAAGATGCAGCACTGGGGCCTATCCGAGGTAGGTGCACAAGAGATTGAAACATTTATAATTATTTATTATATACCACTTTAGACATTTAAATCCCTTATTGAGAGATCTTTTTTATTATCAGTAGGAAAGGAGTGAAGCAGTATTTGTGGAAACCCTTGTACTAAGTAGTCTCTAAATTAACCTTAAAAACCAAAACTGTTGCATTGAATCAGTTCCAACGCACAGCAACCCTATAGGTAGAGTAAACCTGCCTCATAGTTTCCAAGGAAGCAGACTGTTATATCTTCCTCCTGCAGCATGGCTGGTGGGTTTGGACCATGGCCTTTCGGTTAGCAGCTGAGAGCTTTAAACATTGTGCCACCAGAGCTCCTAGTCTCTCTACAGGGGCCAGCATACATTTTCTGGGCCACATATGGTTTCTGCTGCTGCAGCTACTGCTGCTCCCCTTCTTCTCCTTCTCCTTTTTTCTTTTCCTTCTTCATCACAAGCCTTTAAAAATGTGAAAACCATTCTTAGCTTGCATATCATACAAAACTAGGCCATAAGCTGTTGGCCCATGACGCCTGTTGTGTACAACAGGATTCCACTTGATAATGGGTAAGCAGCAGAAAACTCTTTTTCAAATAAGCAGAAAATAATTATAAAATGTTCTTATCTGTTTTCTGCATTTTTTCAATATTCTAATTCCACTTGAAATTAAATATTTCCACAGGAACATGTGAGAGAAATTTTTAATACTGTATGTTATCTTTCAAGGAATTGTAGCAAAATACATCCTCATTGCTATATTTTGTTCAAAGTTAATTTGTTGATCTTGATATCATGATTATTTTTAGGTTATGTTAAATTGTACTATGATAACACTTTAGAATAGATGTCCTAAGTTACTTTTCCATTGTCGGCATGGGCAGTGGATAGGTGATGCTCTCGTATTGAGTTGTAGCATCAGGAATTGCTTAAATGTGTGAAGGCTAAGAATCCGAATCAGCTCACCTCTGGTTCCTGTTCTGTGTAGGTCAGACGTACCTCTTCTCTTCAGTTTCTTCACCATTTATGATGCCAGCCATCTCTCCCACAGTACTCTCTACTTCTCTGCTGCGTTCAATAATTCATTGCAGTGGCCAGACAGAGCTCAAAGACCACACTCACAGTTTAGGGGCTTATTAGGGAAGCAACAGGATACAGCTTGGTATCAGGACCAACTTGGAAGTAACAGGAACAACTTACAAGGTAGTAAAACAGACCAGTCACAGGGCAGACTGCAGCCCAGGGCCAGAGAAAAGTATCAAAGCATCAAGTTGTTTACAGTTTATAAAGGAAATGTGAAATCCCCTGGGCAAAAGTAACAAATGCTCTGGGGTAAGAGACAACCTGGGAGCCCCCGACCCAACCTGTTTCTCCAAAGAAATAGGGCGAAAGTAAAAGGGGAAAAATCTTCCAAGCTGATTTCCCAAAGAACCAAGGCAGAGGGCCACATAAAGGAACTCATTTCACACAAGTATGTACTGTGTACTCACATTACTGGCTATGGAGATATAATAGAACATGGAACATGCAACTCCCAGAAAACTAATCATAGCTTTTTCCTTTCTCTCTCACTCAAAAAAGTATAGCTGAATGCAGTCAAATAAGATGTTATCATAGTTTCTGCTATAATTTGTATTGCTGGTCTACATTATACACAAACTTTTATTTGTTAAAAATTGCTTGCAACATAGCTCCCACAGTGAAACTAAGTAGAGTAGTAATTAAGAACTGCTGCTTTGGAGAGTAATAAATGCAACTGTGTGGGGATAGATTTTGAAACTGGGTGAAACATTTTAGTCATATTTCTTGTTACAGGAGGCATGAAGTCTTTTTCAAATAGTGAACAGAGAAATAGTAGCTAATGTATAAATCATTTTTATTTTTTAGAGCATTTTAGCCATTACTATAAGCAGAAAAAGTTGTTGGTTTACAAAAAAACTAATGGCTTTTGTAAAGACCAAGTTGCATTCTTTTCAGTCTTAAATTTGTAAACTTTATTATGCCCAAGCAATAATACAAAGAATTTGAATTCCTCTCAGTTACTCCTAACAAGGAATGTTAATTCTATTTATGAATTATGTATGCTCTTAATGTCTTTTTCTTCTAATATAATGGTTTTATCTAAGTAATTTTTTATAATGAG
>NW_006921641.1:4194162-4196686 GCF_000298275.1 Orycteropus afer afer | reverse complement strand
AATCATTTTTTAAAAATTACCTAACTTTATATTTTACAGAACTAAAACCAGAGCAGGTGAAGAATATGTCTGCCAGTGAGGTATTACTATTTTACAATTACCTTTGCTTAGTTTGGTCTTCTGTATTATAAAAATCTTTTATCTTTTGATTGTATTCTTCCAGTTTATTATTTGATGGGAAACTAGAAAAAATTAACTTCATTCAAATTTGGAAGCCTATAAAAGTATAATCTCTTTATGTTGTTCTTTGGTAAGGAACAAAATGTATTTTATATAGTTATTAAGTAGTTTTTATCAAATCACATTATGTAAATTGCTAAGTAAAAAGAAATATGGGAAACGTAAGGATTTTATACATTATGAAAGTAATCTGTGGTTACAGGTTATGTTAGGGGTCTCTAGAAGGACTCACAGAATTTGGAAAAGCTATTACATTCACAGTTACAGTTTATCACAGCAAAAAGTTACAGATTAAATCAGCAGAGGGAAAGGACCATAGAGCAGAGTCCAGGAGAGGCCAGGCACAATCTTCTAGTTGTTCTCTCCTGGTTGAGTTGTATAGACAGTACTTACTTTTCTCAGTAACAGTGTGTGACACCATAGACAAAGTATTGCCAACCAGGAAAGCTCACCCAAACCTTGGTATCCAGGGTTTTTATTGTAGATCAAGTCACATAGGCATGGAGCACCTGCATGAGATCAAACTGATAACATGTAGCCCAAGGCCACTACCATAAATCACATTGTTAGAATAAACTGTCTGGCATTACACAAGGCCCTAGATAAGCAAAGAGACTTTTATGAGACAGGATATTCTAAGTGCTTAGTGGTTATCTCCAAGAAGCCAATCTGGGGTACATTTCTTTGGAATGTACAAGACAAACAATCTGGGCCTTCTAAGTTACTCCTTCACTGTACACAGGTTAACCCCATTATACTTTATTGTGTTATTATGTCAATAATGTTTATATTTTCCTCTTTATGAAAGTAACACAATTACTAATAATTACAATTTATTACATTCTCTTAATATGGAACATCCTCTTAAAAGATTTTGAAGCATTTCTTTAGCAAAAAAAAAAAATATGTGCAGAAAACATGAGCAAACTTTTGATGAAACTGTGCAGCCGAACTTGAAGAAGTCAGTCTTGAATCATATTTATTTTTTATAGGTTAACTTATAATAGCTATTGAGGAGACAGTGAACTGTTAACATACAAAATGGGTGTGTTCACATACAGAGTGGCAGTCTATTTTCTTCAGGATTCAAAGTAAATTTGTGGTTGTCTATCTAATTCAGACATTTTGTGCATTATGGTTAAGCCCTTGTGTTTCTTGTAACCTTCCACACATCTTAACACTCTAGTTAACCTAGTGTGTGCATAACATGAATGAGTCTTGGGAATAGAGAATTACACATACCCAAGTTGGTGCTTAGCTACCATTACTTTTGAAATTCATGTTTAAAGTATAAGTTCTAAATGTCTTTTATCTGAGTCTTCAATTTTAATTTCACACTTTTTTAATTCTGTTTACATATATATAAATATATATATGTATTTATAAGTACTATGCAATTTTTTGCTTTCCCAGAGTGTCTTATGTTTTTAATAATTTGAGTACAGTTTATCAACACGACCCCATAATTATTTTTAAAATGTTCTTATACTCCTAGAATAAACCTAGTATTATTTTAGTCTGTGAGAAGGTAAGCATTATATGTGACTTAATTCTCTTCACATACCACTCCCCCCCCGCCACCGCCTTGGACCAGGACAGATAAACTTGATATCTTCTGTACTGTAGCCACCTAGATTTAAAGTTGAAGAAGGATCCATTGTGTCTCATTTTGGGACTCTCTGTTTGTCCCTTGAAAAGACCATATGTAATAAATGGACTAGTCAAGGCAGTCATTAGCTACAAGAGCTAAGACTACCAACTGGCAAATGAATTTCAGCAACTAGTTTTTGAATTACCAATCTATTTAAAAGGGGAAATGTACTCAGCTGCAGGTGTGCTAATACTTACTCTGTCTCAAAGTCTAAGGTCATAGCTTTTCCTTGGGGGATTCATTAGGAAGGCCTGATAAGTGGAATTATATATTCATTTGTACCTATAAATGAAATTATATATCTTATAATAGTTTTATGGAAGCAAGTGGTTAGGGAATAGTAGAAATTCTCTGGAAACTGCCTGTTATCCAGGCGGAGAAGCCCTCTCCTGGGTCCTGCCCTACTCACAGGAAGAATCTCTGAGATCGAGCAGAGCAGTCCGCAGGCAGGTAGCCCCAGGTGATCCAGCGAGCAGTGATCAATGGCAGGAAGCGGCGGTGTTAGTGGCAGCTCAACAAACTTCCTAAACAAAGCACCAGTCACTCACAAACACACAAGCCTTTATTAAAAAAAAGCAAAGTACATTCCAGAGAGGGAACAAGTGGAGCTCTGCAGGTGGAGCTGACCTCAAAAGCAAAGACATTTCCATATGGATGAAAATGGGTCTCTCCCCGCAGAATGGGAAGGCTTTC
>NW_006921641.1:4174503-4193092 GCF_000298275.1 Orycteropus afer afer | reverse complement strand
TTTGTTGTCTGTACTGCCCATGTAACTCTCTATGTCTTTCTCATCCTCAATGCTGCCATATTGGTCACTCACATTTGGTACATTGCCATGAAGGAGCATTCTTAACGCAGGGTGGAGTCTGTTGAGTGATAGGTCCCTAAGAGGCCTTCTGCACATGTTCCACATGAAATCCAAATTGAAACCACATGAGAAGGTGGTGCTGGTAAGATTATAATGGTATGGCCACATCATAAGGTTACTTTGGGTTAGAGGTATGAGACTTCTGCATATGCTCCAAATTAGGCAATTTCCCAAAACCTCAGGTTCCTGAGTCTGTGGTCATTCTGCTTAATTTTGATTGGCCAGGCCACACAGGTGGTTTGGGCTGTTGCAGGTGTTAGCTCATTAACCTCCTTAAATATTCTGCCCCTCTCTTTACTCCTCCCTTCGGGCCTACACCGCCAGGGCAGCCCTCCTGTCCTATCTTCCTGCCTAACACTGCCCATCATTATTTCATGAGAAAAGAGACCTGTTTTCCATTGGTGGTGACTCTGCTAGTCTTGTGTATAAGTATTTTTACCTACCCTGAGAAGATACATAAAATTGAACATTTCTCTTCGATGAACAAAGTCAGCCTAAAAATAATTTATGTTTATTTGAAGTAAAGAAATTTTAAGTCTCTTTCCTTTTTTAAAGAACTATTATGGTCTCATGACTTTAAAACAAGATAATTCTGTTGTATTAATTATCATAATATATATATAATATATACAATATAAATTATATAATAGTATCCATAGCACATTACCCCAAAATTACAGCATAAAATATCACACATTATTGCTTGTGGGTATATAAAATATTGTAACCCCGGTGGATAAACAGGTTGGTGGTACCTCAAAAAGCTAAACAGAACTACCAGATGACCCAGCACTTCCTCTCCTGGATATACACCTAAAAAAAACCTAAAAGCAACTTACTTGTGCATCATTATTTATTGCAGCATTGTTCACAATAGCCAAAAGGTAGAAACAACCTAAACATTTATCAGCAGATGACTGTATAAATAAAATATGATGCATACCTACAGTGGAATATTACTCGGCCATAAAGAGAAAGGAGTTCTGGTAAGCACAGTGCCTGACGCATCTGACTGCTAACTAGAAGGTTGGTGGTTCAAGCCCTTAAAGCCACTCTGTGGAAGCAAGACTCGGCAATCTATTTCCATAAATATTTACTGCCTTGGAAACCCAATGAGGGTTGCTACAACAGGGATGAACCTTGAAAACATTATGCTGAGTGAAATAAGTCAGACACAAAAGGGAAATACTGTATGATCCACTTCCATGACATACCCCGAATAGGCAAATGAATAGAGATTAAAGTTTATTAGTGGTTACCAGGGGAGAATTAGTTGGGGAGTCATCACTTAAGGGACACTGAATTTCTGCTAAGGGTAATAGAAAAATGTGGAAATAGATAGTAGTGATGGGTTGCACATGTTGAGTATCAGTATTGTCACTGAATTGTACATACAAAAAAATGTTCAAATGGCAGATGTTTTGTTTTCCTTTTATTGTGATTTGGGCGAAAGCTTAAGGAGCAAATTTCACTTTCCATACAGCAGTTCACATACACTTTACTTCATGACATTGACTACAATTTGCCACAATGCAACAGCTTCCCTCCCACTTCCTCCCCATACTTACCTCTTCCCTGTGTCCTTCTCTCCATGCACTTCTGCCCCCTGAGATGTCTCCCTGTGCATACACAGCTCTTCTATTCTCCCATGATTGTTCTCTCCAAGGAGTGTAGCTACCTAGTGCAGATGGTTCATCTCATATACCTGTCTTTTGTTTGGCCGGAAGCCACAGGAGTGGGTTCAATTCCAGACGTAAAGGGCAGCTAGGGGCCATAGTCTCAATGGTTCCATCAGGCTCTATCAGACCAGCAAACCTAGTCCCCCCCCCCCTTTTATTTTTCCAAATGATTTTGAATTTTGTTCCACATTGTCCTCCCACTTTATCCAAGATCTCCTATATAGATCCCCCTCCAAGGGGTTGACAGTAGTTGCTGGGCACCATCTAGTTCTTCTGATCTCATAGTCATATAGGCTGAGGATCACATGGTGTCCCAGTCCCTTGGACTAATTGCTTCCATGTGTCCTTGGTTTTCTTCATTCTTTGTTCTGGATGAGGAGAGACCCATCATTGCATCTAAATGGCTGCTTGCAAGCTTTTAAGATCCCAGTCACTACTCACCAAAGTAGTGAGTGATCAACACGGTGACAGTAAGGAAAAGGAAGACATAGAGAAGTACATGGGAGGTTCAGACAACAAAGATGAACCCTCTGCACATATAGTACTGCATTGTTAGTGAAGGCAAACATGGATATACGTGTGGATAGATGGGTGGACAGGCTGAACTATTAGGTATGTCTTTGCATGGAGGAATGAGGAACAGTGTTTTGGGTAGTATGTTATGCCAGTTGAGCATGATGTCCCCTGTACCTATGGTCCCGAGACCACAGTTCCAACTACTCACTCCCTCTGGGTAGCTGGCTGTGGCCAAGAAGTGCCTACAACCTGTACCTTGTCAGCTCTACATATACCTGGACATTCTTACAGAACATACCAGTATACTTGGAGAAACATTGTCTGCCAACCCTATACATGGTCCTGGGCACACTCTCCCCTGCATAGACATACCTAATAGTTCAGCCTGTCCACCCATCTATCCACCCATATATCCGTGTTTGCCTTCATTGACAACACTGTACTGTATGTGCAAAGGCTTCATCTTTGTTTTCTGTATCTCCCATGTATCTCTCTGTTTTCCTCTTCCTCAGTGCCACCGTGTTGATCACTTAGACTTGGTACATTGCCCCTCTCTTAACTTAATACTTGTCTCTACCTATCTAACAATGTTCCCTCCGCTCCCCTCCCACCCCTGGTAACCAGCAAAGAGAATTTCCTTCCATAGATAAACCTTTCCTTGACTTTTTATAATAGTGGACTAATACAATACTTGTCCTTCTGTGATTGACTTACTTCACTCAGCATGATATCCTCCAAGTTCATCCATGTTATGTGGTGTTTTGCAGATTCTACGTTGTTCTTTAGGGTTGCATAGTATCTCATTATGTGTATGTACCATAGTTTGGTTATCCATTCCTCAGTTGGTGGACACCTAGGTTTTTTCCATCTTTTGGCTGTTGTAATGCGATGAACATGGTTGTGTACGTATCTGTTCTTGTCCTGGTTCTCACTTCTTTAGGATATATACCTAGTAATTAGAATGGTATTTCTAATTCCAACTTTTTAAGGAATCACCATACTGCTTTCCACAGTGGTTGTACCATATTACAGTCCCACCAGCAGTGTATGAGAGTCCCAGTCTCCACATCCTCTCCACCATTTGTTATTTTCTTCTTTTTATTTTTTAAATTGTGCTTTGGGTGCAAGTTTACAGAGCAGAGTTTTGTTTTACATTCAACATTGCATGTACATTTAGTTTCACTCCCCAGTTACCATCCCCAACCACAACCCACTCTCCTCCCCTCCCTGCCCAGTAACCCCACCACCACCACCGTGCCCTTCATAGTTATGCACTCCTGTGTGTCCTGCGTTTCCTTCATGCGAGTGTTGCTTCTCTGGTGCCCTGTGGTCTATTGCTCCAAGGAATACATATCCATAGACAATGTAGGTGCATCACCCTGGGTTGAGTGATGTGCGTGTACATCTTGTTTACTATTGGGCTGAGAGCCAGCTCATGGGAGTGAGTTTTATTCCAGGCCCAAATTATTGGGGGTCTCACCAGACTCCATCTGACCAGTGATTCTGGTCATTTGGATTTTTTTCCACGTTTTTCCTCCCACTCTATCCAAGATCTCTGGTTTTGATACTTTCCCGAGTGGTTGGCATGGGTAGCTAAGCACCATCTAGTTCTTCTGGTCTCAAGGTCCACCATGTCCTAGGGCTGATTGCTTCCAAATACCCTTGGTTTTTTGCACTCTTCTTTCTTTCTGACGATAGGAGACCATTAGCTGCATCTTAAGATGGCTGCTTGAAAGCTTTTAAGACCCTAGTCGCTACTCACCAATGTAGGTTAAGGAACAAGATTTGTATGTATTTTGTTGTGCCAATTGAGTCTGGTGTCCCCCGGTACTTATGGTTCTGAGTTGGTAGATCCATTGGATCTCTCTTCCACAGTATCTGGCTGTCTGTGAGGGGATTACTCTGTCTTCTGTTGTTTCTGTAAGGATTGTGAGTATTTTGTATCACTGGTATCTGTGCAAAATTAGCCTCAGCTGAATCTGTCCTTGGTCTGGAGTATAATCCTTTTCACTGACCCCCATCTGATCTTTTGAGATGTCTATGTGTTTATCTGTAGTGTGGTATTTGGTATTAATGGTAATGCAGTATTGTGGATATATTGGTACTAGCGTCTGTCATCTATATCTTATGTGCACAATTTGGTGTCCTCCCTTTTCCTAATGTTATTATGGTGGTCACAGACTCTTTCTAACCATCCCTCCCCTTACCCACATCAGTGTGTGGGCCCCAACTAGCCCGAAATTAATCCCACCCCTTTCCCTGCCCTCCCCAGTAACCTAGTAAGTAAAGTGAGTTCCCTTTCTTAAGCAAACCCTTCTTTGTCTTTTTACAGTAATGGGCTCGTACAGTACTTGTCCTTCTGCAGTTGAATTATTTCACTCAGCATAATGTCTTCTAGGCTCATCCACATTGTGAGATGATTTGCATATCCTTCATTGTTCTTTAATGTAGCATAGTATTCCATTGTGTGCATGTACCATAATTTGGTTATCCATTCATCTGTTGATGGGCCTTTAGGCTGTTTCCATCTCCTTGCTATAGTGAATTGTGCTGCCTGCCTCTTACCTCTTTAGGATATATTTCTAGTAATGGAATTGCTGGGTCAAATGGTATTTCTGTTCTCAGTTTTTTAAGGAAATGCCATATCATTTGCCACAATGGTTGTACCATTTTACTATCCCACCAACAGTGCTGTTATTTTCTGTCTTGTTGAACTTTGCTACTAGTGTTGGGACAAGATGGTATCTCATTGTTTTGATTTGCATCTCTCTAATGGCTAATGATCATGAGCATTTCTTCATGTGTTTGTTGGATGCCTGAGTATCCTCTTTGGTGAAGTGTCTATTCATGTCTGCTGCCTATTTTTTCATTGGATTATTTGTCTTTTTGTTGTTGAAGTGTTGGAGTTTTCTATATATTCTAGAGATAAGTCTCTTGTCAGATATGTATGTCATTGCCGAATATTATTTCCCAGTCTGTAGGTTCTCTTTTGATTCTTTTGAAGAAGTCTTTGGAAGCACATAAAAATTTAATTTTTAGAGGGTCCCATTCATCTAGATTCTCTTCTGCTTGTGCATTTTCGGTTATGCTTGATAGTCTATTTATGCCGTATATTAGGGTCCCTAAATTTACCCCTAGTTTTTCCTTGAGGAACGTTACAGTTTTAGGTTTCACATTTAAATCTCTGATTCACCTGGAGTTCATTTTTGTGTATGATGTGATGTACAGATCTTGTTTCATATTTCTGCAAATGGATCTCCAGTTTTGCCAACACCATTTATTAAACAAACGTTCTCTTCCCCATTTAATGGATTTTGGCCATTTGTCAAAAATTAGCTGACCATAGGTCGATGAGTCTATTTCTGGGTTCTCAATTCTATTCCATTGGTCTATGTGTCTGTCATTATACCAATACCAGGCAGTTTTGACTACTGTGGCTACATAGTAGGTTTTGAGATCCAGCAATGTGAGACCTCCTACTTTGTTCTTCACTAGTGCTTTGCTTATCCAAGTCTCGTTCCTTTGCATATAAAGATAGTGATTGGTTTTTCCATATCCTTAAAGAATTGATGGGATCTGGGTAGAGATTGCATTGAATGTATAGATTGCTTTGGGTAGAATTGACATTTTCACAATGTTCAATCTTCCTATCCACGAGCATGGTGTGTTCCTCCATCAAATGGCAAATGTTTTGTTATATATATATTTACCACAAATCCAATCCCCACACACATTTATTATCTCACGATTTCTGTGAGTCAGGAATCCTGGCACAGCTTAGCTGGGTCCTCTGCTTCATGGTCTTACGAGGCTACAGTCAAGGTGTTGGCTAGAGCTGTAGTGATTTTAAGGTTCAACTAGAGAAGGTTTTGCTTCTAAGCTCACTCATGTGCTTGTTGACTGGATTCATTTCCTTGGGCACTGTTGAACTGAATGCCTCAGTTTTCACTGACAGTTGGTGGGAGACTCTCCTCAGTTCCTTGCCACATGGACCTGTCCAGCATGGCAATTTGCTTCATCAAAGCAAGAGCGCCAAGAAGGTGAGAGAGAATGTCAGCTAGATGGATATCATAGTCTTTATAACTTAGGCCTGGGAGTGAGATCCCATCACTTTGGCTGTTTTCTCTTTATTAGGAGCAAGTCACTAGGTCCAGGTCTAGTCCACACTCAACTGGAAGGGATTAGGAAAGGATAATTACCGAGGTGTGAGGATCATTCGGAGGCGTGAGAAACTGCCTACCACCTCTCTCTATATATAATGCTTAAAGGGTCACATTTGGCTAGTGAAATCTCCTTTTAAATTGGGATGAATGAAGTAGTGTTGAAAGAACTACTTCAGAACTTCAAAAAACACTCTTGCTTTCTGGGAGCAGCAAGTTAATCCAGGCTTAAAAAAAAATCCATTTTGAATTTACCTGTTTGAAACTAGGAAATCAGTAACTCTAGGAATCTTTTTTTTTTTTTTTTAATGGAGAATAATGTTAATCCTCTAGATATAGCAATGCATGCTTCTTTGTTTTTTATTAGCACTGTTTAGTTAGCCCATTACCATCTCAAGAGCCTGCAAATATACATATATTTTAAACATCATGAATTTATTCCAATACAATGCATTTATTTCAGTATTACTATGTAACAGATTTGCTTGAATTTTTAAATTTCTCATCTAAAAATACACCATTTTAAAAAGTACATTATTTTAACTAAGAACTAAAACTATAGAACTACTGAGTGAATGACAAGAAATCTAAACACTGGTACCTTTTTGACCATCCCACTAACTATATATAGTCAGGTTACATTGCTATAATTTTTGGTTCAACTCCATACTTTTGTCCAGTGTTTATTTTCAGTATAGTAGTTTTGATATTACTGATTTGGTATAGTAGCTCTGAGCTGTTAGTCCTTACTTATGAGTTAATACTTATAAGGCACCTAAAAAGAATCTGGTACAGAGTAAGCCCTACATGTATCCATTAAAATAGTTTTAAAATACCTAATAAGTACAGTGTGTTTGGTAGTGGCATTTTATTACGCAGGTAAAGAAAAACAAAAGTTGTTTGGTCTCTAAAGTTGTTGTTGTTATGTGCCAGACCCGACTCATAGCAACCCCTCCTTGGGTTTCCGAGGCAGTATCACTATGGAAGTAGATTGCCCAACCTTTCTTTCGAGGAGTGGCTGGTGGATTTGAACCACCAGTCTTCTGGTTAGCAGTCAAGTGCCTTAGGCACTATGCTACCAGAGCTCCCCTCTAAAGTTATATACTGAAATTTTATTCAACTGTATTTGGTACAACTTTATTGTATTTATAATTATTTTTTTTATTGTGCTTTAGGTGCAGGTTTACAGAGCAGAGTTTGTTTTACATTCAACATTACGTGTACATTTAGTTTCACTCCCTATTTACCATCTCCAACCCTAACCCACTTTCCTCTCCTCCCTACCCAGTAATAACAACCCCCTCCCCCCAATCGTTATGCACTCCTGTGTGTCCTGCATTTCCTCAGTGGGAATGTTGCCTCTCTGGTGCCCTGTGGTTGATTGCTCCAGGGATGCATTTCCATAGAGTGTGTGAATGTGTCACCCTGGGTTGAGTGGTCTGCGTGTACATGTTGTTTACTGTTGGGCGAGAGCCAGCTCCTGGGAGTGAGTTTTATTCCAGTCCCATTATATATCCCAGGGCCATAGTATTGGAGGTTCGCACCAGAGTCCATCCGACCAGTAATTCTGGTCATTATTGAATTTTTGCATTTTGTTCCATGTTTTTCCTCCCACTCTATCCAGGGTCTCCTGATTTGTTCCTTTCCTGAGTGATTGGCATTGGTAGCCAGGCACCATCTAGTTCTTCTGGTCTCGAGGGCCATCATGTCCTAGGGCTGATTGCTTCTAAATGCCTTTTTTTTTTTTTTAATGCACTCTTCACTTCCAGTGATAGGAGACCATTAGCTGCATCTTAGACGGCTGCTTGAAAGCTTTTAAGACCCCAGTTGCTACTCATGTATTTGGTACAACTTTAACAACTCACATTGTTTGATACTGACAAACATAAATTTTGGTTAGATGAACTTGGTTTGTCTTTTATAGTTTGTAAGAATAGAAACTCAAATCCTTATATTGGAATCTTTGTGTTTTTAAAGAGTGGTACCAAAACTTGTTGGTTAAAAGTACAGGCATGTGAGTTAAACATTTACCTCAAGTAGACACACGCCCTGGAGAGAACAAGCATGGGAGAAGGAAGGGCTGCTTATGCACAGGACAGCTCAGGGGGCAGGAGAGTATGGAGGGATGGACACTGGGAAGAAGTAACTTTGGGGAGGAAGTGGGAGGGGACCTGTTGCATTGTGGTAAACTGTGGTCAATGACATGCGACAAAGTATATGTGAACTGCTTTATGAAAAGCAAATTTGCTCTGTAAATCTTCACCCACATCACAATAAATAATAAATTTTAAAAAATTGTTGGTTATAAATTTGGGATAAACATTTTATTTTAAAAACACGATTTTCATTCAATTTAAGTTTATTAATTAAAAAAAAAAAAAACCCAAACTCATTGCCATTGAATTATATCTGACTCACAGAGACCCTTCCTTGGGTTTCCGAGGTGGTATCACTATGGAAATAGATTGCCCAATCTTCCTTCCAAGGAGTGGCTGGTGGGTTTGAACTGCCAACCTTCTGTTTAGTAATCAGATGGCTTAGGCACTATGCCACCAGAACTCCCAAGTTTATTAATAAATAGTATTTTGATAAGAAATCTGTGCTATTCATTTTATCTGCTTTACTGAAATAGCATCATTTGCTTTTACCTGTTGGATATATTAGTCTCTTACTGACTTTAAAATATATCTATATAAATTTCATATATCTATACACATACCAAAGTATACATTTAAATTAAAATTTCATCAAAAGCTCTTAAACCTTAATTTGTAAAACAAATTTTATTCAGGAATATCATAGGTAATAAATACCCTCATTACATTCATGCTTCTACACCTTGGACTTCAGAAGAGCCAGTGTGTGTTTTACATTGAAATAAGAAACAGGTAGCATTCATATGATAACCATGTGGTAACTACATATCCTTTCAATTTTTAGCTAATATTTTTCAGATGAGGTTGCAAATTATAAGTGTAGGTGATTTTTTAATCTCTATTCATGGAGTTATCAAGTAGTTAGATGGGGTTTTATAAGGTTGGTTTGAACCGCCAGCCTTCTGGTTAGCAGTCAAAGCCTTAGGCACTATGACACCCCAGAGCTAGCTCTTAGAGTAATTGATAATATAGATAAATGCTAGTTTTTCAAGTTGTATCTTAAACTCGGAAGGAAGGTTGGGCAATCCTACTTCTGTAGTGATACTGCCTCGGAAACCCAAGGAGGGGTCGCTATGAGTCGGGGCCGACTCGACAGCAAAACAACAACAACAACAACATCTTAAACTCCTTTAACTTCTTATTTAGAGGTCAAGTACATGTGTATATACTAGTGATAATTTTTAATACAGATCAGTTTGTGCCAAACTCTGTTTTGTCTTTTAAAAATCCTTAGGTAAATGTAGATATTTGTTAAATCAATCTTATTTCAGTCTACATTTTCAAAAGCCAATTTAAAATGTCAGGAAATAAAACCAAATAATATTAAATGCAATATTAATATTAAAGAGTTTCATATACAAGCATCCTGCATATGGCTAAAGAGTAGTATTTCCCAAAAAGTCTCATATGTTTGTTGTGAAACCTGCCATTTCTTTTCTAACAGTTTTAACATGGATTTAGCTAGTCTGCTTGCAGTAACTGAGACTTAAGAATGCAGAATTCCATGCAGCTATGTATAGAAAAAAATACTAGAAGGAAATAAGCCAAAGAGTGATATATCTCACTGATAGAATTGTGAATGATTATTTTTTTCTACCGGTGTGTATTTTTTCAAAAATTTTATGAGTATGTTTTGTTTTGATGCTGAGAAAAACTATGCCTTAAAATGTAATACTAAAGAATTTAGGTACAAATAATAAAAATATTTTATACAGCTTTTTTGGTAAGATTTTCTTTATATAGCAAACTTGCTTAATTTATGATAATATATAAAATATATTAAAAGCATAATTTTCTAGGAACACATCAATATATAGTAACTACGTTAATAAACAGCAACATAATTGTTGGATTAACTACTGGATATGTGTTCATAATTTGTATTATCATGTTTATTTTTTTGTATCTAGATGAGGAATATTCGATTATCTGATTTCACTGAATCCTTGAAAAAGATAAAACGCAGCGTGAGCCCTCAAACGTTAGAAGCATACATACGTTGGAACAAGGACTTTGGAGATACCACGGTTTAAGGAAGTAGAACATTTTAGTTACCAAGAAAACACGATCTTCAATGAGCAATTAGTTACCAGCCATGGAAAATCAACCTAAGTTTACAGGACTTCTCAGTCTTACAGTTTATTTGTGCACTAAACTTGAAGATGAACCATAAAACAAATTTAAATAAAATATACAATGCATATAGAATATTTTGTTGTTTAAGGCCTCCTTGCCTCTATGGTCATGATTACTACAATGGGCACTGTTAAGAGCACAACAAGAACTGATGATGGTCTTCTCTACCAATATAATTGTAATGTAAATAATCATTTGTATATTGTGTTGCAGATGAAAGTATTACAGAGAGAGTGAATAATAGAAGACACAAGAGCATTTTGTTTGTCTTCTGATGTCTTTTCTCAATATAATCGCATTTTTCCTATTTGCCTTTCCTACTGTTGTCTTAACTATGGATTATTGGAATGCCAAACACAAGAAGTTTCACTGTTGTTTTTTCTTCTCTTTTTACAAATTGATTGTGCCAAATGAAAAGTTTTCCTATGTCATGTAGGAAAAAGTATTTTGAGGGTTTTTTCTTCTTCATAAATAGCCACACGTTAAATTGTTGTGTTCATTTTAATTTGTTTTTCTATCACCTTGCTACCAAACAATTTAGAAAACATTGTGATAGCAACAAAGCAAATCTGGTAAAACAGAAGAGTTGAAGGTTTAAACGAGTTGCTCTGCCATACCTGTGTAGACCAATCCTCATGTGACCTGCAGTATTTTTTTCTTTTACTTGTCAAAAATCTATTGTAGACTGTTAACTTATTCCTGATAGGGAATTTATTTTCTGCTAGAATTACTCTTAAACTTAACCAATTTAACCACTCTAAAAGTGGTTCTAGTGCAAGAGGAAGGAAATAAGGAGAGCTAAGATGTTTCTAATTTATTACTTAACAACTTTCTTACTGTTTACAGGAATAATTATAAGCCAATAGAACTACCATCTTTTTTTCTTGGTAATTATTAATCTCTTCAATGAAACTTTAAAAAGTTACTGAATTTTTATACATTGCATACATTTTATAGGTTTCTTGTCCTCACTTTATTAACTCAAAAGTTCTAGTTTATCAGTCTGCTCTTTGTTCCCCCAAAATGTACAGTAATTCCGTTTCTTGTTTGTATACATATGCTTGGATTTTTATTATAAAAATGTCACTGTAGGAATTAGACACTCATATCATGGCCTTTTAAATATTATAAAAGGCAAATGGATATTTGCCCTTAGTTTACTGGTTAAAAGTTTGTTTATACAATTTTTCTTTGGTGCTTAAATGATACATAAAATGTCATGGGTGGAAAAAAATTTTTTGTAGTAGTAAGAATTTTCATCTAGGAAAAACACTTTTGCTTTTCCCATACTATGTTAAAATCAAGAACTTGCCCTTACTAGGTAAGACTCTTATAAAAGCATTCTTTTGTTCATGTTACTCGTTCTTGTTAAAGATTTATCTAAGTAGAGAAGATCCATGATTTCTTAGGCTAATGCACTGTTTTTACCCATAACTTAAATCACGCCTCTTCTCTAATCATTAATCATTAATTAAAATGAGAGTTGAGGTAAATTTTTTCAAAATTTAAAGACAGAACTATCATATATTGATTAATATCGTTTAAAATATTAATAATGAAAGGTGGAAATTAGTATACATGGTAACAAGAACTGGGAAAATCCCAAATTAAAGCATTTCAGTAGAGTGTGTAATTTCATTTTGTGATTTCATTTAGAATAGGATTAACATTATTGATATCTGAAGAACTGTCAACTATATTAAAGGATTGTATGTTTTCAAATCAACTTTTAAAATATCATATCCTTTAAAGTATCATAGTTGTATCTGCGATAATTTAATGTCATTCACTATTTTTATTTGAAAGTTTTTAGATGAGAAAGGTTTCAGATGTTAAAAGTCAATATCATCGTAAGCGTTGAATCAGAAAATTATATTACTGCTTTAATAGCCATCCCTGTGTAGAAGTTACTGTTCTTTTGATCAAGTCTGAAGTTGAATTTAGTGCTAGAGAACTATTTTCAGTGACTTCTCTGACCTAAGTTTTACTTTATGTAGTATGTTTCTGATAGAAGGGCCATGAAAACAATGATATAGTAGGAGGTATGGAACTAGTTTGGTCTTTTTCAGTAAAGATAGAAGTTGCTGAAGTTTCCTGACTTAATATGAGACTTAGATTGTGACCTTATTAGTGTACTGAAATTTGAGCCAAGGGAAAGAAAAAAATTTCCAGATATTTATGAGTAAATGCTTATTCTAAGATAGTCTGCCCATTGAGGTAATTAGCTTTCTGACTTGCAGATATGCTTTGTCCTTGGGAAGAATTGGAGGAAAAGCAGATACTAGAATTCTAATTCAAGTAAATATGTATACCAGTCTTTGTTTATAGTGTAAAATACTTTATATTTTTTACAAAAACTAATTCTTTTGGTAGAATGGACATTTATAGTTTGTTTTTGGACTCTGAGTCAGTGGATTTTCCTTTAAATGCTTGTTTCAATTTTATTCTGGTCTTTGTACTTTTCTTGGAAAGAAATGAACTAAAGGGTTCAGCTGTATAAAAAGGTTTTATTCCCCCCTAATGATTTGGAAATAAATGATAAATTTTATTTTGCCTTTAATATTTTTATTAAATCTTTTGAGAGTTTAGGGGTTACCATACTGGTAACGAAGGATTAGCTTTTATTAGATTAATTCTCTTGCCAATAACAATTCTAAACCCTGAACAAAATATAAAAATGAATTTTTAGAAGGCACTGGAGAGCAACCAAAAGCAGACTGAAACTGGATGAAGCCTAATTCTTGAAAGAAGGCAAGGATACTCTAAGAGATCCTCAGTAACTTATTTTTGCCGTAAGAGTAATTTACAGTTTCTGCAGTATACTTGAAAATAGAATTTAAGCACAATATGGCAATCTAACTGGGCAAGAAGACATTTGGGGTTGCCAGGAAAGCTGGAAATTTTGGAAAGGAGAGAGCATTAGAGCAGTAAGCCCCCATCATCTGCCTACAAATTCAGATTGTTGGTGGATTCCAAAACTGCACAACTACAGTGTTGATGTTCACAGGAACTCAGTTGTTGAAGTCTAAAGAATTAAGCAGAAGTCCTGAAGGGAGAGAGTTTGAAATTCAGTTTTCACTAAGTTAAGAGGGGTGTAATTAGTAGAATTGTGCCTCACTCTCAAAGATGTGTCCACCTAGAACCTGTGAATGTGCCCTTATTTTGGAAAAGGGTTTTAGCAGATGTACTTGTTAGGTGCCATTGAGTTGCTCCAACTTGCAGCGACCCTGTGCAAAACAGACTAGAACACTGTCCAGTCCTGCATCATCCTCACAATCCTTGCTATACTTCAGCCCATCATTGCAGCCACTGTGTCAGCCTATGTCATTGAGGGTCTCCTCTTTCACTCACCCTTCCACTTTACCAAGCATGACATCCTTCTCCAGGGAGCATTCTGGTTGCACTTATTCCAGGACAGGTTTGCTTGTTCTGGCAGTCCATGGTATTTTCAGTGTTCTTCACCAATACCACAATTCAAAAGCATTTTGTCAAGCTTTAATATGCAGGTGTAGTTAAGGATGTCAAAATGAGAACATGCTGGATTAGGGTGGCTATAGTCCAATGAGTGTCCTTAGAAGGAGAAAAGACAAGAATGTCATGTGAAGGTGGAAGTAGAGATTATATAGTTCAGCCTCAAACCAAGGAATGCCTGGAGACATCAGGTGAGGCAAGGAAGAATTCTTTACTTCTTTTAGAGGGAGTGAGGTCCTGTCAATACTTTGATTTGGACTTCTAGACTACATTTGTGTTATTCTAAGCCACTCAGTTTGTGTTCCTGTGTTATGGAAGCCCTAAGAAACTAAGTAGCTCTCATGGCGTAGTGCCTAAGGCATTTGACTGCTAATCAGACGGTTGGTGTTTCAGAACTACCAGCTGTTCTATGGAAGGAAGACAGGGCAACCTTCTTTCATAAAGATTTACCACTTCAGAAACCCACTGGGAGTCACTATGAATTGGATTTGACTCAACAGCAGTGAGTTTGAAGAAACTAATACTAGCCAACATCAAACTAAACCATTTTACATTGAGTCTATTCCAACTCATAACAACCCCCTGTGTTTGAGATGAGAACTGTGCATAGTTTTCAATGGCTGTGACTTTTCAGATGGAGAACGACAGACATTTCTTCTGAGGCAGGCACCTCTTAGTGGATTCAACCACCAACATTTTGGTTAGTATCCAAGCATCTAGCTGTTTGCATCACCCAGAGACTCAGAAAATTAATACAAAGGACTTATTAAACACTTTGGGTTATACATTGAAATTCAAAAAAGGCCTCAGAAGTAAAAGCAACATCCTTAAGACTAAAGACTGTGTTTGACGACTAAGGCAAAATGTAAATAAACTCAATAACAAAGCATGAAATCAAACATTCACAGGATCAAGGTTACTCATTAGTAATTGAACAGCCAGAACAAAACACACCATTCTTTAAAAGAAAATAATCCAGAATCTTCACAGCATACCTACAAAATTGAATACACAAAAATAACAACCTGAAAAGAAATAAATGATACTTAATCAGTAGAAAATATATGGAAGTAGATGCACAGATGACCCAGATGTTGCAATTAGCAGAAAAGGGTTTTAAAACAGCCTTAAAAGTATATTTACAGGAAAGGAGACAATGAATGAACAGATGGAGATTTTCAGCAGAGAAATAGAACTAAAATCTAAATGGCCTTCAAATGCTGCATGGTCAATTGATTTTCATCAAAGGTGCCAAGACACTTCAATGGAAAAAGCCATCTTTTCAACAAGTGACAATAGGAAAACTGGATATCCACATGCAAAAGAATGGTTAAAACCTTACCCTACATGATACTCAAAAATCAACTCAAAATGGATCAAAGATGTAAATCTAAATTTTTAGCAGAAAACGGGAAACTTTGGATGTGGCAGTGAGCTCTTCATTGTGACACCAAGAGCACAGACAATAATAGAAAAAAATAGACAAATTGGACTTTATAAAAATTAAAGGTGTGTTCATGATATTATCAAAAGAGCAAAAAGAAAATGGAGAGAATATTTGCAAATCTTGTGACTACTATCCACAATAGAACTCTTAGAACTCAATTAAAAATAGGCAAAGAACTTCAATTCAGATATTTCTCCAAATAAGATAGACAAATGGCAAATAAGCATATGAAAAGATCCTTAACAACATTAGGCATTGGGAAATGCAAATGAATTCCATAATGAGACACTATTTTACACCCTCTAGTATGTCTGTCAGGAGCTCTGGTAGCATAGTGCCTAAGGCACTTGACTGCTAACCAGAGGGCTGGTGGTTAAAACCCACCAGCCACTCCTCGGAAGGAAGGTTGGGCAATCTACTTCCGTAGGGATACCGCCTCAGAAACCCAAGGAGGGGTCGCTATGAGTCGGGGCCGACTCAACGGCACATAACAACAACAATAACAACAGTATGTCTGTCATAAAAAAAAAAAAATGGAAAATTATTTGTTGGTGCAGATGTAGAGAAACTGAAACACTCATGCTTTCTGGTGGGAATGTAAAAGATACAGTGCTGTTGGAAAGAGGTGGTTCTTCAAAGAGTAAAAATAGAATTAATTTAGGCCCAGTAATGCCACTCTTAGGTATATATTCCAAAGAATTGCTGCACACCAGTGTTCATAGCAGTATCATTCATAATAGCCAAAAGGTAGAAACAGGTGTCCATCAATAGATGAACAAATAAACAAAATGTGGTATAGTCATACAATATGATATTAAGCAGTCATGAAAAGGAAAGAAATTGTAATACATGATACAACATGGATGAACCCTGAAGACATTATGCTAAGTGAAATACCTCAGACACAAAAGGACAGATACTACATGATTCTGCATGGTTCCAGGTTTCTGGAATAGGCAAATTTATGGAGACAAGTAGACTAGAGGTTGCCAGGGATTAGGGGGAAGGAGTAATGAGAGGTTATTGTTTAATGGTTATAGAGTTTCTATTTGAGATGATAAGAGATAAGGAAATAGTACTGATGGTTACATAGCATAGTGAATATATTTACCACCACTTTTTTACAGTCAAAATTGGTTGAAATAAATTTTAGGTACATTTTAGCACAATAAAATTTTTTAAAAGGAGTATCTGTTAATAAAAATTTGAAATAAAAATACAATCTCTGAAATAAAAAAATTCATAGGATGGACTTAATGCTTAACTTGGAAGACTGAACTGGAAGAGAAGTCAATACAAGTATTAAACTGAAGCACAGAGAGGAAAAATAAAGAGCAGGAGGTTTGAGACCTATAGCAACATCAGTCTATTCTACCTGTAATTTGAAGTCCACACAACAACATCCAAACTAAACTGACTCCCTTCTAGTCAGTTCTGACTTACAGTGACCCTATAGGACAGAGTAGAACTGCGGCATAGGGTTTCCAAGGCTGTAAACCTTTATGGAAACAGCCTGCCACATCTTTCTCCCTTCAAGTGGGTAGTGGGTTCAAACCACCAACTTGATTAGCACCCAAGTGCATTAACCACTGTGATACCAGGGCGCTTTACAATAACACTAGTTAAACTAAAATTCTATATCCAGTGAAAATATCCTTCAAAAATATTAAGGTAAAATGACTGTTTTCAGAGAAGTTAAAACTAAGGATTTGTTGCTGGCAGACTGGCATCATAGGAAATACTTTAAGACATTCTGTGGGCTGAAGGAAAATAATTGTGAAACAAAGTTCCAGACTGTTACAATAAAGCAAAGGGGTTTATTGAGGGATAGTTTGAACCAGGAGACCCAGAGTCAACAAAGGGAACCTAAGTGCTCCAATATTCTGAGCACAAGATGAGCTTTTGTATAGAAAAGTGGGGAGGGAAATACATAATCATAATCATGGGGGCCAAAGATAACATATAATAACAACAGCAAGTCAAAATTTTGCAAGGTTAGCTAATTCACACCTTCTAACAGACTTCTTGGAACTAATTCAGCAAGCAAACCTCTGAAGTAGCTACATATACATTCTTCCTGAGGCACCTTCTGCAAGCGGTCTCCCAAAACCATCTTGATTAACATTTCTTCACAAACCACATCCTTGCTTGCTTCAATTTGCTAAGGATGATTCAACGTTTTACAAGAAATTCACAAGACTTTATCCTTGGAAAGGCAGAAAAGCTAACATTTAATTTTTTAAAAATGGAACTTTGATTCAGACCTAGATTAGTCATTTTAAATCATCCTAGCACCTCAGTTTTACAATGCCCTTACATATAAATCTCAATTGGAAATTGTATATCCAAGAAGTAATTAAGAATTTAAGAAATGATAAATGTCAGTAAATGAAATTTTTCTTAATTTCTTTAAATATCCACTGGCTGTTTTTAATCAAAAATAATTTGGGGAGTTATAACATGTAGAAGTAAAATAAAAGATGAAAAATGTGCATGGGTAGAAGAGAACAGTAAATGGGATTATACTGGAACAAGTTTATTATATTGTACACAAAGAGATACAATATTGAATGAGACTATGATAAGAATGCATATTATACTCTGTAGTGCAGTCACTGAAAAGAAATATATCTAAAAAGCCTTTAGAGAAGATAAAATGGATTACTGAAAATTATTTGGTTGACTCAAATGAAATCAAGGAAGGAACAAAGGAATGAAGAACAGATGAGACAAATATAAAACAAGATGGAAGAGCTGAAACAACACTGTCAATAAAGTAAATTGAAAGGAATTGTATTACCTTCTCCTTCCTAAACAATTCTGCTTTTTAAACATTGTTATAGTTTTATATATATATAAAATATATATATATATATATAATATATATTATATATATATATATAT
>NW_006921641.1:4161593-4174403 GCF_000298275.1 Orycteropus afer afer | reverse complement strand
TAAAACAATAGCAATGAAGGAAGTGATAACACAATTCATTAACAAAACGAGCTCAGCACAGAAAATTATATGGAACAAAGAAACTGACACCAGTATTACATTTAGAGGAATTGTGTGTGGTAAAATGGAGGAATAGGCAGACAAGCTACACAGACCCTCTTCAACAAAGAAGAGAGAAACCAATTAACAGATATACAGAAGATAGTCTTGGAGCCCTGAGCTTTGAAAGGAAGTATACAGAAGTGGATTAGGCACCAACTAGTGGAAAAACCTGAATGAAACAGAGAGTACGGAGACAGACAGAGCAGTGGACTGTCAGCTACTCTGACGGGACCAACAGCCTGAATATTTGCAAATGGTGTTGGGACCTGGGAATTGACCTAAAGATCAGCCTTGGTCACCAAGGGCTACCAGGACGACTGTTGTAGTGGCCTATGACTAGGAAGGGAAACAACAAAGAGGGAGACAACCTAAGCTGTGGACTTTCAGCTGTCCACAGGGTGCAGTCATTTTGATTATTTACAAGCAGCGGCCATTTTGGATATTTCAAGTGACCAAGAGTGCAGCCATTTTGAATGTTTACAAGCAGTGCCCATTTTGGATATTTAAAAGTGACTGAGGATGCACCATTTTGAATCTTTACAAGTGGTGGTCATTTGGATTTTAAAGTGACAGCATTCTCATTCAGATTCCAGGGACCTAAGAATGGGCTCTGTTTGCTAAGGATGGCAGGGACATACAGGAGGCTGACAACAGGAAAGGAGACAGGTGGTGAGTATATAAGTGCTGCCAACTAGTGAATAGAGGAGCACAGCACAGTACCCTGCTTATGTAAATAACATACAAGCAAAACAAAACAAAATTCATGGGCAAGTCACTCCAACATACAGCCACCAATTAAATATAAACACAAAAAGGTCACAATGTCTCGACAACAGAGCATCACAGTCGACACAAAAAAAAAACAAGATAAAGGAAGAGAAACAAGGGGCCAGGATACAGATCCAAAACACATCCCTAAGGAAGATGCAGCATTGGAACTCCCTAATAAGGAATTCAAAAGAATTATATTTAGGTATCTTCAACGAATTAAAAGACAGATCAGGGAAAACACTGACAAAATTGAGGAAAACAGAGAAAACGTACAACAATTTCTAAAGACAATACAAGAAAAAAATGACAAATGAAAAATTAGAAATGATACAAAATCTACACATAGCAGTCCAGAAGATTAATATTAAATTTAGATAAGACATTGAATGGGCAAAGAGTAGAATTGAATCAATGGAAGACAGAATCAGTGAGAATGAAGGCAAATACCTCAATGCTTCTTTAGAAAATGATCAATCAGAAAAAAGATCAAAACAAAATGAAGAAAGCCTAAGGATCGTGTGGAATACCATCAAAATGAATAAGAATAACCTACGTGTAATTGGAATTCCAGAACTGGAAGAGACAAATAAAATGACAGAAAAAATTGTCGAAGATTTGTTGGAAGAGAATTTGCCTGGTATGATGAAAGATGAGAATACATCCATTCAAGAAGTCCAATGAGCCCCAAACAGGATAGACCCTAAAAGAGAATCACCAAGATGTATCATCATCAAATTCATCAAAACCAAAGACAAAGAAAGAATCCTAAAAGCAGCATGGGAAAAATGAAAAGTTACCTACAAGGGCAACGAATAAGACTAAACTCTGATTTCTCAGTAGAAATCATGCAGGCAAGAAGACAATGGGATGGTATATATAAAACCGTGAAAGAGAAAAATTTCCAACCAAGAATTATGTATCTGGCATAATTGTCCGTCAAATATGATGGTGAAATTAGGACATTTCCAGATAAGCAGAAATTAAGGGAATTTGTTAAAACCAAACCAACTTTACAAGAGATGCTACAGAGAACCAACAGCAAACAACAACTGACCATTAACACACATGGTGACATAACCCAGAAACCAACCCAGCTATGGAAGTATCCAAAGTAAATTAAGCCTACAAGTTTGTAAACAGGGAACCAGAGACATCAATTGGCAAATGAAGACAACTACAAACCAAAAAGAGGGGGAAAATTGTGTAGTTACATAACTTCTAGATGGTAGGGAAGTCAAGACAAATACAAGATAGAACAGACTGTTCTAAACTTGGGAATAAACTATAAATCACAAGGTAACCTCAAAGAAAAATGATAAACCTTCACATCAAAAGAAAAAAAGACCAGCACAAATATTTAGCAAATACTAAAACAATAGCAACGAAGGAAGTGATAACACAATTCATTAACAAAACGAGCTCAGCACAGAAAATTATATGGAACAAAGAAACTGACACCATGAAAAAGCACATAACAAAAATGACAGCAAAAAATTCACACTTGTCAATAATTTCATATCTGACAAGGGACTTATCTCTAAATTTATAGAAAACTCCAATACCTCAGCTGCAAAGGACTTAACAACCTGATTGAAAAATGGGCAGAAGACATGAATAGACACTTCACCAAGGAGGACACTCAGGTGGCCAGCAAATACACAAAGAGATGCTCATGATATTGGCCATCAGAGAGATGCAAATCAAAACAACGAGATACCATCTCACCCCAGCACTGATGGCAAGGTTCAGTGAGACAGAAAATAACAAATGCTGGCAGGGATGTGGAGAGATTGGGACTCTCATACACTGCTGGTGGGAAGTGAAGTGAAGAGATACAACCACCATGGAAAGCAGTGGCGATTGACTCCTTAGAAAGCTGGAATTGGAGATACCATTTGACCCAGCAATCCCATTACTAGGTATATATCCTAGAGAGGTGAGAGCCAGGACAGGAACAGATAGATGCACACCCATGTTCATAGCAACACTAGTTACAATCGCAAAAAGATGGAAACAACCTACGTGCCCATCAATGGAAGAGTGGATGACCAAACTATGGTACATACAAGGGAATGCTATGCCACACTAAAGAATAATGTAGAGTCTGCAAAACACCGCATAACATGGACGAACTTGGAGGACATTATGCTGAGTGAAGTAACTCAATCACAGAAGGAAAAATATAGCATTAGTTTGATGTGGAGGGTAAAGGAAAGATTTATATATGGAGGGAAACTTTCTTTGTTGGTTGCCAGGGGTGGGAGGGGAAGGGAGGGAACACTGAAAAAAAAATGCATTAACCCATGTCACTTTAGTTTTGTGTATTTCACTGTACATAAATTATATTCCAATAAAGTGCACTTAGAGGGAATTGTGTAAGGACATGTAAATTTCTATTGTTTTGTCCATAACAACTCACTACTTCTACTCGTCACTACTTCTTGTTGTAGAAGTTCTATGAGGGAAAAATGTTTCAAAAATAAATAGAAGTCTTGGCATTAGGAACACACTAAAGAAATGTTTAAAACATTTCTGTGGTGCATTGAATTGTTTGGTATGGTGCTTCTATCCATAGTCTTTGTGACTTTCATCAGATCACTGGGTGGAACTATGCAAATACGAGGTGCTTGTGGCCCACCAGGGAAAATGATTAGCTTGTTAATAATGTAAATGAGGTACATAACAAGTAGTGGGGGTGGGCACAGGTTTGAAATGCTAACATGGGGCTTGGTCAGTTTTGCCATCCCACTAGACTTAAAATAAGCCATCCCAGAGACAGAAGCCCCCAGGCAAGAAGTGGGAGCCAGGACCAACAGCTGGAAGAGGTAAGGGCAGAACCCCCAGGCAGGAAGCGGGAGCCAGGGCTGAAGGCTGGAACAGGTAAAGAGTGAGCCCCCAGGCAGAAAGTGGGAACGAGGGCCGAGGGCCGGAACAGGTAAGGGGAAGGCCAGGAAGTGAGTGGAGTGCTTTGGAACAACTAAGGGAGGGAGACAAAGAAAGACAAATTTGTCATACTGTGGTGGCTTGCATGTTGCTGTGAGGCTGGAGGCTGTGCCACTGGTGTTCCAAATGCCAGCAGTGTCACCCATGGTGGATTGGTTTCAGTGGAGCTTCCAGACTGAGACAGACTTGAAAGAAGGAAGAGCCCATCCACTTCTCAAAGAATTGGCCAGTGAAAACCTTACAAATAGCAGTGAAACCCTGTCTGATATATTACTGGACAACTTTATGAATAGCCCTGAAACATTGTCCAATACAGTGCCAGAAGATGAGTCCCTCAGGTCAGAAGGCACTCAAAATATAACCGAGAAAGAGCTGTCTCATCAAAGTAGAGCCAAACTTAATGATATGGATAAAGTAAAGCTTTGGGGACCTCCATTTGCTGATGTGGCATGACTCAAAGTGAGAAGAAAAAGCTGCAAACATCAGTTAATAATTAGAATGTGGAATGTACAAAGTATGAATCTAGGAAAATCGGAAGTTGTCAAAAATGAAATGGCACACATAAAGATTGATATCCTAGCATTGTTGTTGTTATTTGCTATCGATTCAGACCCGACTCATAGCGACCCCTCCTTGGGTTTTCCGGGGCAGTACCACTATGGAAGTAGATTGCCCAACCTTCCTTCCGAGGAGTGCTGGTGGGTTTGAACCACCAGCCTTCTGGTTAGCAGTCAAGTGCCTTAGGCACTACACTACCAGAGCTCCTTAATTAGTGAGCTGAAATGGACTGGTTTTGGCCTTTTGAATCAGACAACTATATGACCTACTATACCAGGAATGACAAATTGTAGAGGAATGGCATGGCATTCATCATCACAAAGACTGTTTCAAGATCTATCCTGAAGTATAGTGCCGTCAGTGATAGGATATTATCCATACACCCACAAGGAAGGCCAGATAATACTATTATTATTTAAATTTATGCAGCAACCACCAAAACCAAAGATGAGGAAATTGAAGATTTTTACCAATTTATGCAGTCTGAAATTGACCAAACATGGAATCAAGATGTGCTGATTATCACTGGTGACTGGAATGCAAAAGTTGGAAACAAAGAATTAACACTGGTAATTGGAAAATTTGGCCCTGGTGATAAAATAACACTGGAGATGGCATGATAGAATTTTGCAAGACCAACGACTTGTTGTTGTTGTTAGGTGCCATAGAGTCATTTCTGACTCATAGTGACTCTATGAGCAGCAGAATGAAACACCATCCGATCCTGCGCCAACTCCAGATCCTTGCTATACTTGTGCCCATCGTTGCAGCCACCATGTCAATCCATCTCATTGAAGGCCTTCCCCTCTTTCGTTGACCCTCCACCTTACCAAGCATGACATCCTTCTCCAGGGAATGGTCCCTTCTCACAACATGACCAAAGTAGGTGAGATGAAGTCTGGCCATCCTTGCTTCCAAAGAACATCTCAGCTGCACTTCCTCCAGGACAGATCTGCTAGTTCTTTTAGCAGTCCATGGTACTTTCAGTATTCTTCACCAGCACCACAACTCAAAAGCATCAACTCTTCTTTTGTCTTCTTTATTCATTGTCCAGCTCTCACATATATATGAGGCAAATGAAAGTATCATGGCTTGTGTCAGGTGCAACTTAGTCCTCAAGGAGACATCCTTGCTCTTCAGCACTTGAAAGGGTTCCTTTGCAGCTAACTTGCCCAGTTATATGTCGTCTAATGTCCTGACTGCTGCTTCCATTGGCGTCATTGCAAATGCCTTTTTTCAACAACACAAATGGCAGCTATACATGTGGGCTTCGCCAGATGGAGTACACAGGAATCAGATTGACTACATCTCTGGCAAGAGGCAATGGAGAAGCTCAATATCCTCAGCCAAAACAAGGCCAGGAGCTAACTGTGGAACAGACTGTTCATATGAAAGTTCAAGATAAAGTTGAAGACAATTAAAACAAGTCCATGAGAGCCAAAATATGACCTTGATAATATCCCTCCTGAATTTAGAGACCATCTAAAGAATAGATTTGATGCATTGAACACCAATGACTGAAAGCCAGAGGAATTGTGAGATGACATCTAGAACATCATCCATGAAGAAAGCAAGAGGTCACTGAAAAGACAGGAAAGGAATAAAAGACCAAAATGGATGTCAGAAGAGACTCTGAAATTAATTATTTAATTAGATAAACAGAAATTAAGGGAATTTGTTAAAGCCAGACCAACCTTACCAGAGATGTTAAAGGGAGTCCTTTGGACAGAGAAGCAACAACAACCAACAACTGACCATTAACACACACTGTGATATAACCCAGAAACCAACCCAGCTATGGAAGTATCCAAAGTAAATAAGCCTACAAGACTGTAAACAGGGAACCAGAGACACCAACTGACAAATGAGGACAACTACAAAACAAAAAGAGGGAAAAAACTGTGTTACAGAACTTGTAGATGGTAGAGAAGTCAAGATAACTACAAGATAGAAAAGACTGTTCTAAACTTGGGAAGAAAACTATAAACCACAGGGTAACCTTATGAAAAATGATAAACCTTCACATCAAAAAAGAGAACCAGCATAAATATTCAGCAAATATTAAAACAATAGCAAGAAAGAAGTGATGACATGATTCATAAACAAAACGAGCTCAGCATAGAAAATTATATGGAACAAAGAAATCGACACCACGAAAAAGCACATAACAAAAATGACACCAACAAATTCATATTTTCTGATAATTACATATCTGGCAAGGGACTTATCTCTATGATTTATAGCGGAAGAGTGTATGACCAAGCTACACATAATGGAATGCTATGCAGCACTGAAGAATAATGTAGAGTCTGCAAAACACAGCATAATATGGATGAACTTGGAGGACATTATGCTGAGTGACGTAAGTCAATCACAGAAGGACAAATATAGTATTAGTTCATTGTTGTGGAGGATCAAGGAAAGGTTTATATATGGAGGGAAACTTTCTTTGTTGGTTGCCAGGGGTGGGAGGGCATGGGAAGGAACACTCAAAAAAAAAAAAAAAAGGCATTGACGCATGTCACTGTAGTTTTTTGTGTTTCACTGTACATAAATTATATTTCAATAAAATGCATTTTTTAAAAAAGATATCAGGTGATATGTATAGCATTGGGCAAATCTGCTGCAAAAGACCTCTTTAAAGTGCTAAAGAGCAAAGATATCTCCTTGAAGACTAAGGTGCATCTGACACAAGCCGTGGTACTTTCAATCACCTCGTATGCATGTGAGAGCTGGACAATGAATAAGGAAGATCGAAGAAGAGTTGATGCTTTTGAGTTGTGCTGTTGGAGAAGAATGCTGAAAGTACCATGGACTGTGAAAAGAACTAATAAATCTCTCCTGGAAGAAGTGCAGCCGGAATGCTCTTTGGAAGCGAGAATGGCCAGACTTCGACTCACTTACTTTGGTCATGTTGCCAGAAGGGGCCATTCCCTGGAAAAGGATATCATGCTTGGTAAAGTGGAGGGTCAACGAAAAGCAGAAGGATTGAGACAGTGGCTACAACAATGGACTTAGGTATAGCAAGGATCGTGGGGCTGGCACAGGACTGAGCAGTGTTTCGTTTTGCTGTGCATAGGGTCACTATGAGTCGGAGAGCCCCAGGCTCTCCCCTTACCTGTTCTGGCTGTTGGCCCTAGAGATGACTCGATGGTGCCTAATAAGAGGGACAGAAAGAGGGGATCTCACTACAAGCAAGAAAGAGCAGCCAGGAGTGGAGCATGTCCTTAGACCGAAGATCCCTGTGCTGAGACAACAGCAGAGAGACAGTGATAGAGAAACTGCAGCAGCATCAGAGGCAGCAGAACCAAGAGATGGCATGAGGCAGAGCATCTGGCTTCATAGCTCATGGAGCAAGAAAACTAAGTGCCTTTGGACAAGAGGCTTACTGGTGGAGTGAAGTGCCTCTCTGGGCACACACACACACACACACACGAAAAACCAAACCAAACTCACTGCCGTGGAGTTGGTCCCAACTCACAGCAACCCATCTTTGGGTTTCTGAGGTAGTATCTCTATGGAAGTAGATTGCCCAATCTTCATTCTGAGGAGTCGCTGATGGGTTTGAACCACCAGTTTTCTGGTTAGCAGCAAAATGCCTTAGGCACCACACCACCAGAACTAAAAGAGCTTTGTAACGCTTGCCCCAGCAGGGAAGAGACAAGGCCAAGAGTCTGAAGGCCAAAATGAGGCATGGCTGAGGGGAGGGCTGTCCTGATTGGAGAACTGCATCCTCAGCATTCCTGAACCTGAATTGTAATCTGTTGCTTCCCTCATAAACACAATAATTGTTAGTATTGTCTATGTGTACTGTGTGACCATTGCAATGAATTATCAATCCTAGCAGAGAAGAAGAGAGTGGGAAGGATGGCTGGTGTCAGATTTGGTAAAAAGGTTGGAGGGTGGTGGCCTGTCTGACTGCCTTGAGCTGTTGATGTTGTTCTAGATCCCCCTTCTCATTCATGAAGTTAGAGGAGGTCTGAGGATGCTGCCTCCACACCCTTTTGCAGTTTCTCAGAACATATGAAAAATACCACAATGTAATGAGTTTTTTTAAAATTTTTTTGGTGAAGATAGACAACTAAACACACACTAACAATTTCTACACGTACAACACAGTTAAGTTCTTTACATTCTTCAAGTTGTGCTGCCTTTTTTGATAATCTATTTCAAATTATTTCACTATCATTAACACAAGCTAACTGCCCCCTACACTTGAAACAGTTCCTTCGTGGTTGACTTTCCCAATGCTACATGTTGTCTAATGTCCTAACTGCTGCTTCCATTGACATCAATTGTAGAACCAAGCAATGTGAATTCTTTTGACAACCTCAAGTGCACCCGAAATGCTCCTTGGAAGCGAGAATGGCCAGACTTCGTCTCACCTACTTTGGTCACGTTGTCAAAAGGGACCATCATGCTTGGTAAGGTGGAGGGTCGATGAAAGAGGGGAAGGCCTTCAACAAGATGGATTGACACAGTGGCTGCAACGATGGGCTCAAGTATAGCAGGGATCATGGAGCTGGCGTGGGATCGGGCAGTGTTTCGTTCTGCTGTGCATGGGGTCGCTATGAGTCAGAAATGACTCGACGGCACCTAACAACAACAATAACTGCCCCCTAAGCTTCTCAATTTGATGACATATGGATTATTCTTTAAAAGAACGCAATGCTCAAAGCAGACATTCTTTTCTAATTAAACTATTGTTTTGTTTGAAAGGAGCTCTGGTGGCACTGCATGGAGATCTGGTGGTGTAGTGGTTAAGGCATCTGGCTGCTAACCAAAAGGTGGGTTTTCAAATCCACCAGCTGCTCCACAAAAGAAAGATTAGCCTGTCCGCTTCTGTAAAGATTTACAGCTTGGAAACAAAATGGGGATTGCTATGAGTCAAAGTCGATTCGATGACAGTGTCTTTGTTTTGTTTTGGTGATGCTGTGGTTAAGGCATTGGGCCACTAACCAAAAGGTCAGCGGTTTGAACCCACCAGCCACTGTGCAGTAGAAAGATAAGGCAGTCTGTTTCCATAAAGATTTACAGCTTTGGAAACCCTATAAAGGTTGCTAGGAATCAGAATCAACTTGATTGCAGTGTTTTTTTTTTTTTTTTTTTTTTGGTATTGTTTGGTTTATAGATGACTTCATGGATAGTTTCATTTTAAGATTTCCTCAGGGCGATATTTTCAAGGGAAGAGATTCATCCATCCTCAATGACTCCTGAATTCTGAATTCATGAGAATTTGAAGTCCTGTTCCACATTCCCTGCCACCACCACATTTTAATCAAGATTCTTCCAAAGCATTTAAAGTTCTGATCTCAGCAAATGAAGCAGTTATTCATGGGCAATTACACCCACATTTTAGTTCCTCCTCTGATTCCTGGCCTTCCTTCTTCCCCAGCTACTTCAGGTAAATAGAGACCAATTGTATTTTGAATGACCACTCACAAGCTTTTAAGACTACAGGCACTACAGTGAGCTAGGGGCTAGAACAGAACCACTAAAATCAATGTTAGGCCAAATCATTCGAAAGTCTCATGAAACCTTAGGAACATGAATCTCATGAGTTTTGGTTGTACAGAAGCAATATCAACAGCTGCCCTTTTTTGGGGGGTGAGGGGGATATACATAACAATGTTTGCCATTTCAACCTTTTTCATGTGTATAGCTCAGTGATATCAATTACATTAATTTTGTTGTGCAAACAGTTCCCTTAATTGGTGCTAAATTTCCCTTAATCATAAACAGAAACTCATTACTTCCCAATCAATGGCTACCCCTTTCCCCACTTCCTTGTGTCCCTTATAAGCACTGACAATGTTTGGTCTCTATAAATTGGCTTATTTTTGTCATTTAAGTGAGATAATACACCATTTGTATTTTATGTTTGACTTACCTCACTCAGCATAATGTCTTTGAGTTTCATCCATGTTGTATGTAGCATGTATCAGGACTTCATTTCTCTTTATGGCTACAATGTATGGATACACCACATGTTGCTTGTCCATTCATCTGTTGATGGGCATTTATGTTGTTTCCCACCTTTTGGCTATTGTGACTAGTGCTGCAATGATCACTAGTGTACTGTGTCTGTTCATGTTGCTGCTTTCAAGTTCTTTGGGTATATTCCTTAAAGTGGAATTGCTGGATCATATGGTAGTTCTGAGGGCCCTGATGGCACAGTGATTAAAGTGCTTGGGTGCTAAGTGAAATGTCTGCAGTTCAGACCCATCAGCCACTCCATGGGAGAAAGATGTGGCAGTTTTCTTTCATAAAGATTTCAGCCTTGGAAATCATATGGAGTAGTTCTACTCTGTCCTATATGGTTGCTATGAGTTAGAATAGACAAGCACATTGGGTTTTTTTTTTTTGCATGGTAGCATAGTGGCTAAGGCACTTGACTGCTAACCAGAAGCCTGGTGGTTCAAACCCACCAACCACTCCTCGGAAGGAAGATGGGCAATGTACTTCCATAGTGATACTGCCTCGGAAACCCAAGAAGGGGTCGCTATGAGTCGGGTCTGACTCAATGGCACATAACAACAACAACAACAATTTTTTTATTATGTTTTTTTAAATTTTTTTATTGTGATTTGGGTGAAAGTTTACAGAGCAAATTCATTTTCCATTCAACAGTTCATACACATTTTATTTCATGACATTGATTACAATCCTCATAATTTAACAGCTCCCTTCCCACTTCCTCCCTGTGGTTACCTTTTCCTATGTCTTTCTTTCCTAAACATTCTAGTCCTCTGAGGTATGTCTCTGCACAAATGCTTTCCTTCTGATCTCCCATTGTTGATTGTTCTAAGGAGTATACCTACCTGGTGTAATTGTTCACCTTGTAGTATTGTCTACTGTTTGGCTAGAAGTTAAGCCAAAAGAGTGACCCAGATGGTGAACAGGGGCCATAGTGTCAGGTGTTTCACCAGTCTCTATCAGACCAGTAAAACTGGTGGTTTTTTATTTTTATTTTTTTAACTTTTTATTGTGATTTGGATGAAATTTTACAAAGCAGATTCATTTTACATTCAATAGTTCATACACATTTAGTTTTATGACACTGATTACAATCTCCACAATTTAACAGTTCTCTTCCTACTTCCCACGGTTACCCTTTGCTCATATCCTTCCCACCTATACATTCCTGCTTCACTAGCATTTTCCTTGTGCAAATGCTGTCCTTATGATCTCCCATGGTTAACTGTTCTAAGGAGTATATCTTCCTGGTGTGGTTGTTCAGCTCATAGGCCTGTTCATTGTTTAGTTGATAGTTAGCCATAGGAGTGAGCCCAATTCCAGGCCTGAAACATAACTAGGGGCCATAGTGTCAGGGGTTCCACTAGTCTCTATCTAACTAGTAATACTGGTCTTTTTCATGTTTTTTTTTTTTTTTTTTAATTTTGTTCCAAATTTTTTCCCCACTCTACCCAGGATCTCCAGTTTGTATCCCTTTCCAAGTGGTTGGCACTGGTAGCTGGCACCATCTAGTTCTTCTGGTCTCAGGGTTGTATACGCTGAGATTCTCATGGTCCATCAATCCTTTGGACTGTTTCTATGCATCTTTGATTCTCTTTACTCTTGTTTGCTATGGATGAGGAGACACTAATAATTGTATCTTAGATGGCTGCTGGCAAGCTTTTAAGATCCCAGTCGTTACTCACCAAAGTAGAATGTAGAACAATGTTTTTGTGTAGTATGTTATGCCAATTAAGCTTGATGTCCCCCATGACCATAGTTCCAAGCCCACAGGGCCAGTGACTCACTTCCTTAAGGTTCTTAGCTGTGGCTAATAAATTATCCTAAATTTATTCCCTGTTAACTCTATGATCAAAAATATGGACATTTTAATACCACATACAAATAAGTGTGTAGTAATATAGTCTTCCCAACCTATGTATGGTTGTGGGGATATTCCTATTCACCTACCCATACCTAACCTTCTTACCTGTCTACCTGTGTATCACAGATCAGGGTTTGCTATTAATGAATGCAGTATTATGTATGTAATAGTATTTATCTTTATTGTCTATACCTCTTGTGCACCTCTCCATGTCTTCCTCTTCCTTAGTGATATTGTGTTGGTCACACACTTTTATTATATTGCCTTTCTCTTCACCCACATCAACTCCTGTCTTCTAACTAGCAAGGAATTTTCCCTCCACTCCACTCCCAGCCCTATTAATGAACAAAGATACTTTCCCTCCCTTTGTAACCTTTCCTTGACTTTTTAAAATGATGGACTCATATTGTAAAAAGTCAAGGAAGGTTTATATATGGAAGGAAACTTTCTTTGCTGGTTACCAGGGATGAGAGGGGAAGGGAGGGAAAATTCCTAGATAAGTTTATATATATATATATATATGTATGTGTATATATATATATATATGTATGTGTGTATATATATATATATATATATATATATATATATATATAGTT
>NW_006921641.1:4159488-4161493 GCF_000298275.1 Orycteropus afer afer | reverse complement strand
CAGGGATAGGAGGGAGGAGGGGAGGAGGAAAGGGGAAGCTTTTGTTTGTAGGGCATTGAGTTTATGCTAATGGTGGTGGAATATTTTGGAAATGATAGCAATAATGGTGGCTCAACATGAAAAACATCATCAATGTCCCTGAGCTATAAATGTAGAAGTTGTTATGTTGGTGAATGTCTTATGTATGTTTTCACCACAATAAATGTAAAAAAATAAATAAATAAAACAATGGACTCATACAATATTTGTCCTTCTGTGATTAACTTATTTCATGCACTATGATGTCCTCCAATGTCATCTACATTATGAAGTGATGTGCAGATTCTTCATTATTCTATTATGTTGCATAGTATTCCATTGTATGAATGTACCATAGTTTGGTTACCCATTCATCTGTTGATGGGCATGTTGATGGGCATTTAGGTTGTTTCCATCTCTTTGCTATTGTAAATACTGCTGCAGTATACATGGGTGTGCAAATATCTATTTGTGTTCTGATCTCACCTCTTTAGGATATATTCCTAGTAGTGGGATTGCTGGATCAAATGGTATTTCTACTTCCAATTTTTTTTTTTTTATTTTATTTTGATTTGGGTGTACTTCCAAATTTTTAAGGAAGCATCATACCATTTTCCGCAGTGGTTGTACTGTTTTACAGTCCCATTAGCAGTGTATGAGAGTGCCAATCTCCACATACTCACCAGCATTTGTTGTTTTGTCTTGTTGAACTTTGCTAGGGTGAGATGATTGTTGTTTTGATTTGCATCTCTCTACTGGCTAATGATCATCAGCATTTCTACATGTGTTTGTTGGCTGCCTGAATATTTTTGTTGGTGAAGTGTCTGTTCCTGTCCTTTGCCCATTTTTGATTGGATTGCTTGCCATTTTGATGTTGAGATGTTGAAGATAAATACCTTGTTGGATATTTCATAGCCAAATATTCTTTCTAATCTGTAGGTTCTCTTTTTACTCTTGTGGAGAAGTCTTTCGATGCAATTTGCATTTTAGGTTATGTTTGATAGTCTATTTATGCCATAAATCAGGGCCCCTAAGTTTGCCCCTATTTTATCTTTGATGAACTTTATAGTTTTGGCTTTTACATTTAGGTCTTTGATCCATCTTGAGTTAGTTTTTGTGTATGGTGTGAGGTATGGCTTGTTTCATTTTTCTGCAAATGGATATCTAGTTTTGCCAGCTTCATTTGTTAAAGAAATCATTTCTTCCCTCTTTAATGGATTTCAGCTCTTTATCAAAGATCATCTAACCACTGGTGGATAGATACATTTCTGGGTTCTCAATCTGTTCTACTAGTCCATGTGTCTGTTGTTGTACCAATACCAGGCTGTTTTGACTACTGTGGCTGTATAGTAGGTTTTGAGATCTGGGGGGTGTGAGACCGCCTACTTTTTTCTTGTTCTTCAGTAGTGCTTTGCTTATCCTAGGTCTCCTTCCTTTCCACATAAAGTTAGTGATTGGTTTTTCTAAGTCATTAAAGTATGTTGATAGAATATGGATCAGGATTTCATTGAATATAAAGATTGCTTTGGGTAGTATTGACATTTTCACAATGTTCAGTCTTCCTATCCATGAGCATGATATGTTGCTCCATTTATGTAGATCTCTTATAGTTTCTGAAGTAGAATTTTATAGTTTTCTTTACATAGGTCTTTTGTGTCCCTAGTAATAAGATTTATTCCCAGGTATTTTATCTCTGTGCTAGTAGCTATTGTAAATGCTGTTGATCTCCTTATTTCCTTTTCAGAGATCTCTTTGCTGGTGTAGAGAAATCCAACAGATTTTTGTATATCGATCTTGTATCCTGCCACTATGCTAAATCTTTCCATTAGTTCCAACAGTTTTCTTGCTGAGTGTCCTGGTTTTTCTATGTATAGGATTGTATCATCTGCAAGTACAGGTAGTTTTACTTATTCCTTAGCAATTAGGATGCCTTTTATTTCTCTTTCTTGCCTTATTGCCCTAAGGCTGGCCTTTTTTTTTTTTTTTT
>NW_006921641.1:4153489-4155648 GCF_000298275.1 Orycteropus afer afer | reverse complement strand
GTTTAGTCCACTTTTGTATCCTTCCCTTCAAGGCTCAGGGGTCCAAGATTATCTTCTGTGTCTGTGTTAATTGGTTTCCCTTTTCTTTGTTGAAGAGCGTCTGTGCAGTCCTTGTGCCTAGTCCGCCATCTTGCTGGAACTCCTCGTTTCACATTTTTATCCTACTCTATCCATGATCTCCAATTTTGAACCCTTTCTGAGTGTTTGGCAGTGGTAGCCAGGTACCATTTAGCTCTTCTGATCTCAGGGTTACACACCTGAGGGTCCTATGGTCCACTAGTCCCTTGGACTGATTGCTTCCATGCAACTTCGATTTTCTTCCCTATTGGAGATCTCCATGTGGCTTGGCACTTATTTTCCCCCACCTCTGTTTGCTTGCTTGCTTGTTTAATCTCTAAAAAGAGATTGAGTAAAGACATATGCTATATGAATCCTGTCTCACTAAAATAACAAAGACAGCCCATTCCCAAATGGGATTACAGGCACTCCCTGGGTTACAAATGCCTTACTACAGCCTGTAGTGATGAACCAATCACCATAAAGCATAATGTATCAAAAAATTCCAGGTACACACAGTCATTCATAATAACAAATGCACTAGTTTGTGATGTGCATCAAAACATTATTACTATTTATTACTGTGTTATTATGTTAAAGATATTTTAGTGTATCTGAAAGTGTTTCTTTAATGTTTTATGCATAGAAAACTATATACTATACATTAAGACAAACATTTGGCTAATTGAGGTTAGATATGAACCATACCTGAGTCTTCCAATTTATGTTCAAATTTGAATTAAAGAGAGATGTTGTAACAGAACTTGCTTGTAATTTGGGGACTATCTGTATCACCACAGAAATAGAAGTTAGGATTTACAATACATATTGTTGGGAAATACAATTCAATATATAATAACTTCTTAATTCATTCTATGCAGCCAACATTACCCTGGGGACAGACATCAAAAGAAAAAAAATCCAATAGACCAATATCTCTTATGAGTGTAGATGCAAGAATAAAAAATAACAGCAAACAGAATGGACTAGCATATTAAAAGGATTATATACTGTGACTAGGTGAATTTATCCTAGAAATGCAAGAGTAGGACAACATAAGAAAATCAATCAATGTGATATAGCACATGTTTTAGACTGGGTTCTCTAGAGAAGCAAAACCAATAAAGCTTATATATATATAGAGAGAGAGAAAGAGAAATTTATCTTAGGAAAATGGCTTACACACTTATAGAAGCTGGCAAGTCCCAAGTTCAAGCTTGATGCTTTTCCCAACTCGTGCTTCTACAGGGGCTGACAAGCTCAAGGTTGGCAAGCAGTACACTGGCTGTTGACTCCAACAAATGACAAATCCAAGATCTCAAGGCAGAAAGGTGGATTGTTCACACATGGACAGTTGTAGGCAGCACAACAGAATCCCGATCCATAGAAGAGTATCTTTTTTCCCAGGATGTCCATAAATATACAGGAAGCAGGCCACACCCCTGGGAAACTACCTTTCAGTGGATTGGCTGCTCAAAACATATACATCTGACCTCATCATTGGAACAACCCACATCACAATTGCTTAAACCACACAGAATTGTGGTCCAGCCAAGTTGACACACAGTTCCAACTATCACAGTCCACCCCTTGTCAACTTGGCAGTTGTACATATCTTCTTAACCATATATAATCTCTAAATAAGGACAATTACAAAGTCATATTAGCACCTAATATGATACACTAACACATGTACAACCAAAATGCATTAACCTTATTTACATTTCACAGTTCATAACAGAAGGAAACAAAAATACATGATGCACATATACAATGAAGAAATATAACAATCACAGTCCTCATTTCTGCAACTGGTCATGTGTTTGTAGCTGATATTCAGAACTACCTTCTTCCACCACCCATTGTGTATTTCCCTTGCCCTCAGCAAGCACCTCATCTGGTTGTGGTTCTTTGCCTGGTTGGGTGACCCAAACCTTCATTCCTGAATGGGCTGGGCCAGTAGTAGTCTTATCAGAATTGGGTTGCTGTAATTTTCCATTGACTTTAATCACAGGGCATGGTAGTAGTAAGAGATGTCCTAAAGAATCTCCTGTATTCCAGACATATTCTTCTTTACCTCCATTATGTAATGTCAATCCAAT
>NW_006921641.1:4145377-4153389 GCF_000298275.1 Orycteropus afer afer | reverse complement strand
GCATGGGGAAGCCAAAATGGCCAGGTGGCATTCTTAATTTCCAGTTCAATGCAATCAGTATTGTGTCTCCAGGTGGGAGTGTTCCTCCCTTTGGGACTAAGATCTCCAGACCTGCAGAGCAGAGGGTAGCAGGGAAAGGAAGCAAAATTTTTTTGAGTGGGTCACTATGGGTAATAGTGAGTAGTACCACTCCCGTTTTCACCCCTTGTTTCCTGGACCCATAAATCCTGGCTGTTGGAGAAACAGCACCATATATTGGACGCTGGTTTAGAGCACATACAGCCTCCTGGAGAACATTGCTCCAACCCTTCAATGTATTGCCACCTAGCTGGCACCGTAATTGTGTTTTCAGTAGGCCATTCCATTGTTCTATCAAGCCAGCTGCTTCAGGATGATGGGAAACATGGTAAGAACAGTGAATTCCATGAGCATAGGCCCATTGGGTACTTCATTTGCTGTGAAGTGAGTCCCTTGATCTGAAGCAATGCTGTATGGGATACCATGACAGTGGATAAGGCGTTCTGTAAGCCCAAGGATGGTAGTTTTGGCAGAAGCATTGTGTGCAGGGAAGGTGAATCCACATCCAGAATAAGCATCTATTCCAGTAAGAACAAAACGCTGTCCTTTCCATGATGGAAGTGGTCCAATGTAATCAACTTGCCACCACGTTGCTGGCTGATCACCCCAGTAATGGTTCCATATTGTGGACACAATGTTGGTTTCTGTTGCTGGCAGATTGGGCACTCAGCAGTGGTGGTAGCCAAATCAGCCTTGGTAAGTGGGAGTCCATGTTGCTGAGCCCATGCATAACCTCCATCCCTGCCACCATGGCCATTTGTTCATGAGCCCATTGAGCAATGACAGGAGTAGCTGGAGGAAAAGGATGGCTGGTTTCCACAGAACGTGTCATTCTATCCATCTGATTGTTAAAGTCCTTCTCTGCTGAGGTCACCTTTTGGTGGGCATTCACATGAGACATAAATATCATTACTCCTTTAGCCCAGTCAGAGAGATCTATCCACATACCTCTTCCCTATACATCCTTGTCACCAATTTTCCAATCATTCTCCTTCCAAGTCCCAGACCATCCAGCCAAGCCATTAGCCACAGCCCATGAATCTGTATACAATCACACATCTGGCCATTTCTCATTCCATGCAAAATAAACAGCCATATACATGGCTCGAAGTTCTGCCCATTGGGAGGATTTCCTTTCACCACTGTCCTTCAAGGAAGTCCCAGAAAAAGGCTGCAGTGCTGCTGCTGTCCATGTTCGAGTGGTGCCTGCATATCGTGCAGAACCATCTGTGAACCAGGCACGAGTTTTCTCTTCCTCAGTCAACTGACCATAAGAAACTCCCCATGGGCCATAGGTGCAGACTGGGAGAGGGAAGGTAATGTGATTGGAGTGGAGACCATAGGCATTTGGGCCACTTCCTCATGCAGCTTACTTGTGCCTTCAGGTCTTGCTTGAGTGCCATCTCTGATATAGCACTTCCATTTAATGATGGAGTACTGCTGTGCATGTCCAAATTTATCACTCTGTGGGTCAGACAACACCCAGTTCATGATGGGCAGCTCAGGCCTGGTGACTTGCTGGCCCATAGTTAGGCATTCAGTCTCTACTAAAGCCCAGTAACAAGCTAAAAGCTGTTTCTCAAAAGGAGAGTAGTTATCTGCAGAGGATGGCAGGGCTTTGCTCCAAAATCCCAAGGGTCTGCATTGCAATTCACAAATAGGGACCTGCCAAAGATTCCAAACAGCATCTCTATCTACTACAGACACTTCAAGCACCATTGGATCAGCCAATCATATGGCTCAAGTGGCAGAGAAGCCTGCACAGCAGCCTGAACCTGTTGCACAGCCTTCTGTTCTTCTGGGCCCCACTCAAAACTAGCAGCTTTCTGAGTCACTTGATAAATAGGCCATAGCAACACACCTAAATGAGGGATATGTTGCCTCCAAAATCCAAAGAGACCCACCAGATGTTGTGCCTCCTTTTTAGTTGTGGGGGAAGCCAGATACAATAACTTATCCTTCACTTTAGTAGGAATATCTCGACATGCCCCACCCCTTTGGACCCCTAGAAATTTCACTGAGGTGGAAGGTGCCTGAATTTTTATTGGATTAATTTCCCAACCCCTAGCATGCATATGTCTCACCAATAAGTCTAGAGTCATCGATACTTCTTCCTTACTAGGTCCAATCAGCAGAATGTCATCAATATAATGGACTGGTGTGATGTCCTGTGGAAGGGAAAGGTGATCAAGGTCCCGACAGACTAAATTATGACATAGTGCTGGGGAGTTGATAAACCCCTGAGGAAGCACTGTGGAAGTATACTGTTAGCCTTGCCAACTGAAGGCAAACTGCTTCTGATGGTCGTTTGAAATTGGTATAGAGAAAAAGGCATTAGCCAGATCAATAGCTGCATACCAAGCTGCATCCTAAATAAACTATTAGATCCTTTCCTAACCTCTCGAGCTGAAATACTGATGTACTAATTTGCTTAAGCAATGGAACCACATCAGGAACAGCAGCTGCCACTGGAGTCAGCACCTGACTAAGTTTAGGATAATCTACTGTCATTCTCCAAGATCCATCTGTATTTTGCACAGGGAAAATAGGTGAATTAAATGCGGGATGTGGTGGGAATCACTACCCCTGTATCCTTCAAGTCCTTGATGATGGCAGTAATCTCTGCAACCCCTCCAGGGATGCAGTATTGCTTTTGATTTACTATTTTTGTAGGTGGAGGCAGTTCTAATGGCTTCCACTTGGCTTTTCCTACCATAATAGCCCTTACTCCACATGTTAGGGACCAATGTGGGAATTCTGCCAACTGCTCAGTATATCTATTCCAATTATGTATTCTGGCACTGGGGAAATCACTGCAGGATGGGTTCAGGGACCCACTGGACCCATTGTGAGATGCACATTAGCTAAGTCTCCATCAATAACTTGACCTCCATATGCCCCCACTCTGACTGGTGGGCCACAATGACACTTTAGGTCTCCTGGAATTAGTGTCAGTTCAGACTCATTGTCCAGTAATCCCTGAAAAGTCTGATTATTTCCTTTTCCCCAATGAACAGTCACTCTCGTAAAAGTCCTCAGATCCCTTTGAGGAAGGCTGGGAGAAAGAGTGAAATTATAAATTTTTGGCAATGTCATGGGGTCCTTCCTCAAAGGGACCCGACCTCCCCTTCATTCAAGGAGTTGTGGGTCTGTAAACTGACTCAAGTCTGGGAATTGATGGAGAAGCTGTGACTCTGTATTCTGGCCATTCAATCTAGGCTGCTGTTCATGTGACCTAGAATTCTTCTGTCTACACAGATCAGGTAAATATTTAGTAGGCTTGCCATGTATTTCACTACTAGGAACACCATGTGCAAGTAGACAATGCCATAATTCCACATGAGTCAGAATATTCTGATTACTGTTCTGACTCTGCTGTCCATCATGGTAACCACACCCATCTTGCCTTTGCCAATTAACTGCTGCCACTTGGCCCCTACTACCATGGGGTCCAATCAACCCCATTGTAGTTAAGTGTCTTAGTTTAATTAGGGCAGTTCCACTATCAAATCTGGCTTACATAAAATAGCAATCACAGCAATCTTCAAGGATGTTGGAGTTCCCGTCACAAATTTATTCCTCACTGGTGGTCTTCTGGACTCTCCATTTATGGATTTAGGGGTCTAATCTGATAAATCCATTCTAACAGGCCAATTTCTCTAAGCCTCTAGATACTTTCTTCTATATTATACCAAGGCAGGTCTGGTACTTCAACTTGACTTAAGGTAGGCCACTGCATAATCCCTGCTGTAGTAAGCCAAGCAAATAAACTATTAGATCCTTTCCTAACCTCTCGAGCTGAAATACTGAATGAAGAATCCATACTTAGTGGAGCTAAATCAATAAACTCAGACTGATCCAATGTTACATTCCTTGCACCATTATCCCACACCCTCAGTAGCCATTCCCATACATATTCTTCAGGTTTCTGTCTGTACATGTTAGCAAAATCAAGTAGGTCTTTTCGGGTGTAGCGTACCACTACCTCAGTCACACTTTGTATTTCACCTTTTGGGGCTCACTTGGACTTAACTTTAGTTATAAGTCTAGCAGCAACAATGGGTGGTTGGGCAGTTCCTGAGAACATTCAGCAATGTCTTCCATGGCCTCTGCCTCAGGCAATGACCCAGTAGGAACAGCTGGTTTAATCCCATCAAACTCAGGTGGAGGGGGTAATGGTTTCACAGTAATCCTTTCAGATGGGAGGGATTCAACAGAATTTACAGACTCCATATCCTGATCTTCCTGACTATCTGCCCATATGCCCCCATTCCAGGTTTCAGGATCCCATTTTTTTCCCAACCAATGCCCTCACTTTAACTTCAGACACTATTCTGGGTTGATAATTTAATTGGCATTGTAATTCAGCCACCCTTACAATAAGACTCTGGTTTGGTTTTCAGCAATATCAGCTCTGTTATTAGAAGAAATAAGGCTTTCTTTCAGAGCACAACTGGAAACACTGAGGTCTTTTATGCAGCACTTATGCTCTGACTCAGCAGCCCTGAGGTCATTTAGCTCTTTCACCACTTTGTCTAGTGTAAGTAGGACCAACCAACCAGCTTCCTTATACTCCTCATGCTGACAAAATTGCAGAAAAGTATCAAATATGTGATCACCCAGAGCCTCACTTCTCATAAGTACTTGGTGCTATTTTGCATATCAATGTTGCCACCTCACAGCACAGATTAGCAGGGCCCTCTTTACTTTAGTGCCTTTACAATTAATAAAAATGGAGAACCAATTTAGAAAGCCCATCCTTATGATTTTGTCTCTCTAGAACCACTCTCGGTACCAAATGTGTTAGACTGGTTTCTCTACAGAAGCAAAACCAATAAAGCTTATATATAGAGAGAAGGAAAAAGAGAAATTTATCTTAGGAAAATGGCTCACACATTTATAGAAGCTGGCAAGTCCCAAGTTCTTGGATCAAATGTCAAGCCGGAGGCTTTTCCTGACTCATGCTCCTGCAGGGGCTGACGAGCTCAAGGTTGACAGGAAGTATACTGGCTGTTGACTCCAACGAATGGTGAATCCAAGATCTCCAAGCCAAATGGTGGATTGTTCGCTCATGGACAGTTGTAGGCAGCACAACAGAATCCTGATCCACAGAAGAGTGTCTCTTTTCCCAGGATATCCATAAATATATTGAAAGCAGGCCACAGCCCTAGGGAATCTCCCTTTCAATGGACTGGCTGCTCAAAACATACACATCTGCTCCCTTCATGGGAACAACCACATCACAGTTGCTTAAACCACACAGAATTGTGGTCCAGCCTAGTTGACACACAGCTCCAACTATCACAGTACATGAATAGAATGAAGGTGAAAAAACATATAATCTGAATTGATGCACAAAATGCATTTGACAAAATCCAACATAATTGAGTGATTAAAACAACACACTAGGAATAGAAGGGAACTTTATTAATATAATGTCTTAGTTTCTTAGTGCTGCTGTAATAGAAATACTACAAACGGGTGCTTTTAAACACTAGAAATTTATTTTCCCACGATAGCAGACTAGAAGTTCATGTTCAAGATACTGGCTATAGGGGAAAATTCTCAAAATGAACTAAAGATTTAATGCAGGTTTTAGAAAAATCCCTGTGGTATTTTTGTAGAGATTGAAAAGAAAATCCTCATATTCATATAAAATTGCAAGGAGCTCAAATAGCCAAAACAATCTTGAAAAAGAAGAACGAAGTTGAAGGACTCACGCTTTCCTACTTTAAAACTTAATAAAGTTTGTGTGAGATGGATATATATATGTACTTATTCTATATCTATATATCTAAATATATCTATATATCCATATCTATAAATAGATATGGATATATAGATATATAATAAAATATACAGGGACACAGTCACAGACATAACCAAACACCTCACAGGATTGGTTTACTGGGTTTAAAGGCTAACCTCAATGGAATAACTCAATTAATTAGCACAATATACACAATTTAGGTTCTACATTCTATTATGGTAAGTAGTGTCTGAAGTCTTAAAAGTTTGTGAGTGGATATCTAAGGTACAACTATTGTACTCTACTCATCTAAAACAAAAGACAAAGAATGACACCACAGACTCATGTACACAGAGATCAGAAGAACTAGATGGTGCCTGTCTATCATTATCAACCATTTAGAACAGAGATACAAAAGATGATCCCAGATAGAATGGGAGATAATTGTAGAACGAAGCAAAAAACAACAAACCCATTGCTGTTGACTCTGATTGATAGCAAACCTATAGAATAGACTTCCCTACATCTTTCTCTCATAGAAATTTGTTTTGAACAACTGACTTTTGATTAGCAGCAAAACCCTTAACCACTCTACCACCAAGACTAAAATTCCTACAAGTAAATAAATTAATTAAAAAAGGCCAAACTTATGGACTAGAAGATACTAGAGGACTACCACCCTGAGATACCTTTTAAACGTTGAACTGAAACTACCCTCTGAGTTTACCTTTCAGATAAATAACAGATTGGCTCATAAAATAAGGAGTCCAGTGCTCCTTAAAAAAAAAAAAAAGAAAATCTATATGACACCAAATGTTCAATATTTACCCTAAAGCACAGATGAGAAGGTCAGGAGGTGGGGGAGCAGGGAAGCTGGATTAATGGAAGCAGAACAACCAGAATGGGAATATTGAGAATGTTGACACAATGTGAAAATGTAACCATTGTAACCAAAGTCACTGAACAATATGTATGGGATTCTAATTTGCTGTGTAAACATTCAACAAAGACTAATAAAATATGTATTTGAAAAATGTGAAAACAAAAAGTACAAATATAATAATAAAAAAAAAGCCACAGTAACCAAAGTGTGGTTTGGACATAAGAATACATATATAGATGAATGAAAGATAATTAAAAGTCCACCATAAAAAGCCTAACACATCTATGATTATTTTTGACAAGCACGCCAAGATCATTTAGACATGGGTGTCAAGAACAGCCCTTCAATAAATGGTGTGACAAATGAGTGGCTACATGCAAAAGAACAAAGTTAGACCCTTACTTCACACTGCATAAAAAAATTAACTCAAAATAGATCAAAGACCTAAATCTAAGAATAAAACTATCAAACACTTAGAAGAAAACAGGTATAAATCTTCGGGACCTTCAGTTTAGCAATAGTTTCTTAGATATGACACCAAAAGCACAACAAAAGAAGAAACTACATTACATTTGGCCTATATTAAAACTGTTTATGTTTCTAAGAACATCATTAAGAGAGTGAAAAAAAAAACAACCAACAGAATGGCTGAAAAGTTTTTCAAATCATGTATCTATTAATGTTCTAATATCTGTAAAGAACTCCTAGAACTCAACAACAAAAAGATAAACAACCCAATTAAAAAATGGGCAAAGGATTTGAATAGATGCTTTTCCAGAGAAGATATACAAATGGTGAACAAGGATATTAAAAGATATTTAACATTGTTAGTAACCCACTGCAATCAAGTGCATTCTGATTCATAGTAACCTTATAGAGCAGAGTAGAACTGCCCCATAAGGTTTCCAAGGCTGTAAATCTTTACAGAAGTAGACCGCATCATCTTTCTCCCACACAGTACCTGGTGGATTTGGACTGCCACCTTTTGGTTTGCAGCTGAATGCCTTAACCACTGCACTCACCAGAGTTCTTTATTAGTTACCTGGGAAATGCAAATGGAAACTATAATGAGATACTATTTCATGTCAACTAATTTCTGTGTGTGTGTGTGTGTGTATATATATATATATATGTTGTTGTTGTTGTTAAGTGCCATCGAGTCATTTCCGACTCATAGCGACCCCATGCACAGCAGAACGAAACATTGCCCGATCCCGCGCCAGCCCCACAATCCCTGCTATACTCGAGCCCATCATCGCAGCCACTGTATCAATCCATCTCCCTGAAGGCCTCCCCCTCTTT
>NW_006921641.1:4136292-4141017 GCF_000298275.1 Orycteropus afer afer | reverse complement strand
CCACTCTATCCAGGATCTTCTACACAGATCCCCCTCCAAGTGGTTGACTGTGGTAGCTGGGCACCATCTAGTTCTTCTGGCTCATAGTCATATAGGCTGAGCATCACATGGTGTACTAGTCACCTGGACTTATTGTTTCCATGCATCTTTGGGTTTTTTTGTTCTTCTTTGCTCTGGATGAGGAAAGACCCATCGTTGCATCTAGAAGCCTGCAAGCTTTTAAGATCCCAGTTGCTACTTGCCAAAGTAAGATGTGGAACAATGTTTTGGGTAGCATGTTATGCCAATTGAGTTTGATGTCCCCTGTGACTATGGTCCTGAGCCCGCAGGTCCAACCACCTGCTCCCTCTGGGTAGCTGGCTGTGGCAAGTGACTACAACCTTGCCCCTTGTCAGCTCTACCATATACCTGGGAATTCTTCAGAACAATTACATACACTTGTAGAAACATTGTCTGCCAATCCTACACATGATCTTGGGCACACTGCCCCCTGCATAGACATACCTAATAGTTCAGCCCGTCCATTCATCTATCTACCTGTATATCCATGTTTGCCTTCACAGGCAATGCAATACTGTATGTGCAAAGGGCTCATCTTTGCTGTCTGTACCTCCCACGCACCTCTCTATGTCTTCCTCTTCCTCAATACCACCGTGTTCTTCACTCACATTTTAATTTATCTATATTTCAAAGAAAAAAAAAAGGAAAAAATAAGTTTGAAGAGGAAATAAAGAAATTGGAACTCTTTATTTATTTAAATAAACTTCTTTTTTTAAATAGCAGTTTTAGGTTTACAGGAAAATTGTACAGAAAGTTCCCATATACTTTTCCTCTCTGCACTGTTTCTATTATTAACATATTGCAATTATGTGGTAAATCTGTCACAACTGATTAACCAATGGTGTATATTGATACATTATTATGACTGAAGTCTATAATGTTCACCTTTTGTGTTCAATAGTCCTATGTCTGTTTATTTTATATAGACATATATGATATAAGGAGCTCTGGTGGTGTAGTGGGTAAGGTATTTTGCTGCTAACCAGAAAGTCCGTGGTTCAAAGCTATCAGCTGTTCTGTGGGAGGAAGATAAAGCAATCTATTTCTATAAAGATTTACAGCCTTAGAAACCCAATGGGAGTTGCCATGAGTCAGAACTGACTTGATGGCAGTGGATTATTTTGTTATTGTTGACAACACGCCCAGCAGAACATACACCAATTCAACAGTTTCTACAGGTACAATTCAGTGATACTGATTACAGTCTTTGTGTAACCATTCTCATCCTCTTTTTCTGAGGTATTTCTCCTCTATTAATATAAACTTACTGCCGTCTAAGGTGTCAATCTAATCTTTTGTTGTGGTCAATTTCATCCCATGTAGATGGATCTTAAAAAGCATAATACTCAAGGCAGAGAGTCTTTCCTAGTTAAGCTAAACTTTTGTTTTATTTTGAGAAGATGTCAGGGGATATTTTTGGTTTAAGGTTCAAAGATTTTCTCAGTGCAACTATTAAGTATGTCTATGCAGGCGGGAGTTTGCACATGACTGTGTATAGGGTTGGCAGACAATGTTTCCACAAGTGGATTGGTATATTATGTAAGAATTCCCAGGTGTATAGTAGAGCTGACAAGGGACAAGGCTGTAGTCACTTCTTGGCCACAGCCAGCTACCCAGAGGGAGAGAGGGAGAGAGTAGTTGGATCTGTGGGCTCAGGACCATAGTCACAGGGGCCATCAAGCTCAACTGGCATAACATATTACACACAAACACTGTTCCACATCTTACTTTGACAAGTAGCGCCTGGAATCTTAAAAGATTACAAGCAGCCATCTAGATGCAATGATGGGTCTTTCCTCATCCACAGCAAAGAATAATGAAGAAAACCAAAGATGCATGGAAACAATTACTCCAAGTTCACCATGAGATCCTCAGCCTATATGACTATGACACCAGAAGAACTAGATGGTGCCTGACTACCACTGTCAACCACTATGAGGCGGATCTATGTAGGAGATCTTGGATAAAGTGGGAGAACAATGTGGGACAAAACTCAAAATCATTAAAAAAAAAAAAAAAAAAAGGGACCAGGTTTGCTGGTCTGATAGAGCCTGATGGAACCAGTGAGACTATGGCCTCTAGCTGCTCTTCAGGTCTGGAATTGAACCCACTCCTGTGGCTTTCAGCCAAACAAAAGACAGGATTATGAGCTGAACATTTACATTGGGTAGATACACTCCTTGGAGAGATCAATCATGGGAGAATAGAAGAGCTGTGTATGCACAGGGAGACAGCTCGTGGAGAGGGGGCAGGAGTGAATGGGAGGGAAGGACACAAGGAAGAGGTAACTATGGGGAGGAAGTGGGAGGGGAGCTGTTATACTGTGAGAAACTTCAGTCAATGTCATGAGACAAAGTGTATGTGAGCTGCATGCAAAGTGAATGTGCTCTGTAAACTTTCACCCAAATCACAGTAATTTAAAAAAAAAAATTGGCTGGGAAAAAAAGAAAAAGATTTTCTCAGTGCAATAGTTTCAGAAGTTCATCTGCCATTCATGGTTCCAGAAAGTCTGAAGTCTATAAGAATTTGAAATTCTGTTTAACATGTTGGCCTCCCCACCCCCATTTTTTTGTTTAATTTTTAGATCGATATTTATCTTTTTAGCCTGACATGAAATAAAAGGTTTCTGGATCAGAGAACAGAAAAATTACTTATTTACATAGCAATCTTTTTTTTTTTTTTTTTTTTGAGGTTGTTAGGGATTTCATTTTAATTGGATCAATAATCAACCTTCATGGAAGCCCCAATCAATAAATCAATTGATGTATTGCACTGGGCAAATCTGCTGCAAAAGATCTCTTTTTTTTTTTTTTTTTAAAATTGTGATTTGGGTAAAAGTGTACAGAGCAAATTCACTTTCCATAAAGCAGTTCACATACACTTTGTCTCATGACCTTGACCAGAATTTACCTCAATGCAACAGCTCCCCTCACACTTTCTCCCAACAGTTACCTCTTCCTTGTGTTCATCCCTTCATGCACTCCTGTCCCCTGAGCTGTCTCCCTGTGCATAAACAGCCCTTCTTTCTCCCATGATTGTTCTCTCCAAAGAGTGTATCTACCTCAGGTACATGTTCAACTCATATGCCTGTCTTTTGTTTGGCTGGAAGCCACAGGTGTGGCTTCAATTCCAGACCTGAAGGGCAGCTATGGGCCATAGTCTCAGTGGTTCCACCAGGCTCTATCAGACCAGCAAACCTGGTACCCTCCCCCTTTTTTTTCCTCTCCAAATGATTTTGAGTTTTGTTCCACATTGTTCTCCCTCTCTACCCAGGATCTCCTACATAGATCCCCCTCTGAGTGGTTGACAGTGGTAGCCAGGAACCATCTAGTTCTTCTGGTCTCAGTCGTAAAGGCTGTGGATCACATGGTTTACCAGTCGCTTGGACTAATTGTTTCCATGAATTGTTAGTTTTCTTCATACTTCTTTTCTCTGGATGAGGAAAGACCCATCGTTGCATCTAGATGGCTGCTTGCAAGTTTTTAAGATACCAGTCACTACTTGCCAAAGTAGGAGGTGAAACAATGTTTTATGTAGTATGTTATGCGAATTGAGCTTGATGTCCCCTGCAACAATGGTCCCAAGTCCACAGGTTCAACTGCTTGCTCCCTCTGGGTAGCTGGCTGTGACCAAGAAGTGACTACAACCTTGTCCCTTGTCAGCTCTACTATGTATCTGGGAATTCTTACAGAATATACACAAACACTTGTAGAACCATTGTCTGCCAACCCTATACATGGTCTTGGGTACACTCCTCACTGCACAGACAATACCTAATAGTTCAGCCTGTCCATGCATCTATCCACCCGTATACCCATGTTTGCCTTCACTGACAATGCAGTACTGTATGTGCAAAAGGGTTTGTTTTTGTTGTACCTCCCATGTACCTCTCTCTGTCTTCCTCTTCCTAAATGCCACCATGCTGTTCACTTACATTTGGTACATTGCCCTTCTCTTCACCCAAATCAATACTTATCTCTATCTGTCTAACAATGTTCCCTCCCCTCCCACCCCTGGTAACTAACTTTCTTCCATAGATAAACCTTTCCTTGTCTTTTACCATAAATGGACTAATAAAATATTTGTCCTTCTGTGACTGACTTATTTCACTCAGCACAATGTCCTTCAAGTTCATCCACATTATGTGATGTTTTACAGATTCCACGTTATTCTTTAGGGTTGCATAGTATTCCATTGTGTGTATGTACCATAGTTTGGTTATCCATTCCTCAGTTGATGGACACCAAAGTTGTTTCCATCTTTTTGGTATTGTAAATAGTGCTGTGAAGAACATGGGTGTGCATATGTCTGTTCCTGTCATGGCTCTCACTTCTTTAGGGTATATACCTAGTAATGCAAGGGCTGGGTCAAATGGTATTTGTAATTCCAACATTTTAAGGAATCACCATACTGCGTTCCACAGTAGTTGCATCATTTGACAGTCCCACCAGCAGTGTATGAGAGCCCCAATCTCTCCGCATCCTCACCAGAATTTGTTATTTTCTGTCATGTTGAACTTTGCTACTACTGCTGGGGCAAGATGGTATCTCGTTGTTTTTATTTGCATCTCTCTAATGGCTAATGATCATGAGCATTTCTTCATATGTTTGTTGGCCGCATGAATACCCTCCTTGGTGAAGTGTCTATTCATGTCTTCTGCCCATT
>NW_006921641.1:4133112-4135777 GCF_000298275.1 Orycteropus afer afer | reverse complement strand
GTTTTGAGATCTGGCAGTGTGAGACCTCCTACTTTGTTTTTCTTCTTCAATAGTGCTTTGCTTATCCGAGGTCTCTTTCCTTTCCATATAAAATTAGTGATTGGTTCTTCCATATCCCTAAAGAATGTTGATGGGATCTGGATTCACACATCTTTTTACCAATTCAGCTTTTATAAGGTGTATAAGTTATTGACAGCAATTACCAGTAATCAGCTGTGCAACCCTACCCTTAATTGATGTGATTTTTCCATCACCATAAACTGAAACTCAGTACTCAGTACTCTATAAGCAATAACCCTTCTTGTCCCCTCTCTCCTGCCCCTGATTAGCACTAATAAATGTTGGTCTCTATGTATTTGCCTGTTTTTATCTTTTTATATAAGCAATGTCATACAATATTTATCCTTCTGTGAGTGACTTATTTCACTCAGCAATATGTCTTCAAGCTCCATCTGTGTTGTAGAATATATCAAATCTTCATTTTTCTTGCTGGCTGAGAGTAGTATTCTGTTGTATACATGTACTCATTGACGGGCATTTAGGTTGTTTCCTCCTTTTGGCTATCATGCATAGTGCTGCAATGAACACTGATATACAAGCATCTGTTTGAGTCTGTCTGCTTTTAAGACTTTTGGGTATATGTGTAGGAATGGAATTGCTGGGTCATATGGTAGTTCTATTTTTACTGTTTTGAGGACACGACACACTGTTTTCCACAACAGCTGTACCATTTTGCTTTTCCACCAGCAAAGGATAAGTGTTCTAAGAAACTGGTAAAATGGTGCAGTTGCTGAGGAAAACAGGTCTACACTGGCCAAATATGTGAACTTGGCACAACAATTTTTGAAGGAGAGGATAACAATCGGATCTACCTAAAAGGGTTGTTGTACAAATAAGAGTGAAAGAAATCAAAGACACATGAAAACAATTTGTCCAAGGGACTAGTGGGCCATGGGAACATCAGCCTGATCCTGAGACCAGAACTAGATGGTGCCCAGCTACCAATGCCAACCACTCAGAAAGGGATCAAAATTGGAGATCCTGGATAGAGTGGGAGAAAAATGTGAAACAAAATTCAAAATCATAAAAAAAAGACCAGGCTTACTAGTCTGATTGAGACTGGTGAAACCCCTGAGACTATGGCCCTAGTAACCCTTTAGGCCTTGAACTCACTCTCATGGTTAAACATTCAGCCAAATAGGCCTATAAGGTGAAAAATTACACGATGCACGTACACTCCTTAGAACAATCATCCATGGGAGATCACAAGGGCAGCATTTGCACAGGGAGACAGTGCAGAGGAGTGGAATGCACAGGAAAGAAGGACACTGGGAAGAGAGCTGTTACATTGTGGGGATTGCATTTCATGTCATGAATACAATATATATGAACTGTTGAACAGAAAATGATTTTGCTCTGTAAACTATACCTAAATCACAACAATAATAACTTTTTTTTTTAAGAAGGGGCTGTTATAAAGGAGCCCTGTATTAAAGGAGCTAATACATAGCAACCACTTTAATAGGTGCCTACCACATATTGTGCTTCAAAAATGTTAGCTAGTATCATCCATCAACCATGTGCAATCCATTCTCCTTATGCAGCTACTCACTCTAAAAAAAAAAAAAACAAAAAACAAACTCATTGCCATTGAGTTGATTCCAACTCATAGTGACACACATTATGTTTCCAAGGCAGTAAACCTTTGCGGAAGTAGATTGCCCCATCTTCCTTTTGTGGAGCAGCTGGTGGCTTTGAACCATTTCTGGTGAGTAGTCAAATGCCTTAGGCACTGCGCCACCGGAGCGTTTTACATGCAGCAACAATGATCTTTAAAAAAATGTAAAGGTCATTCCTTTGTTAATACCCTCTATTGCCTTTTGCAAAAAGCGTAAGGAGGCCACATGTTCTGACCTCCTCTAACCCCACAAGAGGAAGAAAGAATCACCATCAGTAACCCAAGGCCTATTCCTGCAAGGCCAGACATGCTGCCTCTCTCTAGCCCTTTTGCCAACTGTTCCACCCAAAGCACCCACCACCTCTCTCCTGGGTTCGATAATTCACTGCAGTGGCCACACAGAACTCACAGATTATGGGGTTTATTAGAGAAGCACCAAGCTACAATTCAAGTTCAGGAAAAATGCTCAGTCTATCTCCCAGCCCACAGTCTTTCTCCCAACAGTGAGTATCCCTTGGTGTCTCACTCAGCAATCCGTGTCTGTTGCATCTCTTTCCCAGCAGTGTGTGTCTCTTTCAGGACCACATGTTTCTTTCAGCAGCATGTCTTCCTCAACCAGCAGTCAGAGAGAGAGTTCTGCCCCTAGGAGAGTGCCTTTTGAGTCTGGGAGAGGGGCTGAACCAACCAATCATAACATCAGAATTATAAACACTTGAGAGATAGTGAGAACATTCCAGAACATTGTTTAGTGCCACTCCCAACAGAAATACCCCAGGTGGACAACTTTAGCAATCAGGAGCTCCTTAGTTGCTTATGGCAAATTCCACCTCAGAGTTTACAAAGACTTATAGGTAGAAGAGCCACACTAAGTAATTTATTATACTACACCTTTTCTTTTTTTAAAAACTTTATTTATTTATTTATTTTTATTTGGGTGAAGATTTACAGAGCAAATTCACTTTCCATACAGCAGTTCACATATACTTT
>NW_006921641.1:4124208-4129676 GCF_000298275.1 Orycteropus afer afer | reverse complement strand
CAAAATGGCGGTGCCCTGCAGACCAGCAAAAGTCCACAGCTCAGCCCACCTTTCTCTTCACCTTCTCCATTTGTTCCCCAGCCACCGTGCACAGTCCTCCGTGCAGTCCCTGGCTAGCAGGGTGATTTTTCGGTTAATTCTTAGGTCCTACCACCACTCGGGAATCTCCAAGCCATGTTGTCTGTACGTCAGGGTTGCTCAGTCCGCTACCAGGCCGCAGCTCTGTGTGTCTCCTTTTGGTATTTTCACGCAAATTCTTCTGCTAGTTGGGGTTTAGTCCACTTGTGTATCCTTCCCTTCAAGGCTCAGGGGTCCACGATTATCTTCTGTGTCTGTGTTAATTGGTTTCCCTTTTCTTTGTTGAAGAGGGTCTGTGCAGTCCTTCTGCCTAGTCTGCCATCTTGCCGGAACTCCTCCCACACCTTTTCTTTTCTTTTCTTTTTTACTTGTGATTTGGGTGAAGGTTACAGAGAAAATTCACTTTCCATACAGCAGTTCACATACACATTGTCTCATGACATTGACTACAATTTACCACAATGCAACAGCTCCCCTCCCGCTTCTTCCCCATAGTTACCTCTTCCCCGTGTCCTTTCCTTCATGCACTCCTGCTCCCTGAGCTATGTCCCTGTGCATGCATACATAGCCCTTCTATTCTCCCATGATTTTTCTCTCCAAGTAGTGTATCTACCTAATGTAAATGTTCACCTCATATGCCTGTCTTTTGTATGGCTGGAAGCCACAGGTGTGGTGGGTCAACCTCCATTGCCTTTTTGTCTCACATAGGAAAAAAAAAAAAAAATCCATGCTCCTTAGCCCTTAGAAATTCCTGCCTGATCTAGCCTCTGCGTACTAGATTTGTCAAATGTAAAGCTCCTCAAATGTAAAGCTCCAGATATACTACCTTCTTTCAGATCCTTACATATCCCTGCTAATTTTTTATTTAGATTATTTGCACGAGCTCTTTATATTCCCTGAAAAGATATACACACACAAAAAAAAAAAAACAACAAAAAAACACTTTTGTCATTTACAAACAGTTTAAGTTTCATGCCCTTGGAGAAGATTTCTCTATCACTCTAAATTAGCCACCAGGTTAATTTCTCTGACATTATCCTATTTTCTACATTACACTACTTATCAATATATTTTTAAAAATTTTCTTTACCTGTTTGTTTTCTGTCTCTTCTCACTAGAATATGCATTTCACTGGACTGGTGCCTTTCACACACATATGCTCTGTGAATATTTATTAAGTGAACTATGTTGTTGTTGTTGTGTGCCGTCGATTGGGACCTGAGTCATAGCGACCCCTCCTTGGGTTGCCGAGGCAGTATCGTACGGAAGTAGATTTCCCCATCTTCCTTCCAAGGAGTTGCTGCTGGGTTTGAAGTGCCAGCCTTCTGGTTAGCAGTCAAGTGCCTTAGACACTATGCTACCAGAGCTCCTATAAGTGAACCATAATTAGTGTGTATTATTTTTCAAGTTTTCTATAGTTAATGTTACTTTAACGGTAAAATACCATTTTAGGAAGCAGACTACCCGTTATAAACCCCACTGCTCTTGTATGACAGTCCAAACTCAGAGACATTTGATGTGTGTAAATAAAGCAGCTTAAAAGCAAAGTTTTAACTCCATCTTAAGTTTTAACATTACTCTAGAATCCATGTTGAATTTTAAAAATGCTTTATCCAACTATAGCTTCTGTAACCTTTGTGCAGACCTAAACTCTATATACCCTAAAAAACATTTTTCTTCTCTGTGGTCTGGCACATGTAAGATGTCACAAACTATTTCCAAACATCTTTCCTCTATGCTCAACAGATGCAGGGAACAATAGCATTTGCCTGAAGGGTTCTGATGCCCAACATCATCAATAAATCTTCTATACAATTGTCCCCTAGGGACAAAGATGCTTGGGAAAACCATTTTAATAATAGGTTCCCAGAAAACCTGACCTCCCATTGTCTTGATACCACCCTGTAATTAACTGAAGAGCATGTATGCTTTCAAGTATGTACTTTCTACCAATCATGTAATCTCACCTATATTATCCACCACTCTCTGCAAAGTCCCTGCTCTCAGATACCCTGCCTTCAACTCCCCTTTCAGCCAATCATGATTTTGTAGCTTGAGTTCATGCTTTGACTGTGTAAGTGTGCTTGCCTCTTTCTTGTCCAGGAAACTAGCCATCTTCACTCTGTGAATTTAGATGTTTTCCTACTCCAGACTGTTTCTGGACTTAAATAAATCTCTTAATTTTACTTTTACAGAGTGCAAGTCTTCGCTCTAGGACATTTCTTTGATATAGTTGGCAGGATTTGAAGGCATCTCATCACTGAGTGCACTGAAGTGTCATTGGACGTGGTGCTTAAATGGTACTAAGCCAACAGCCTTTTGTGCTCCCGATGCCTTCCAGGCTTTCAGAGGTAGTGTGAGGTATGTCCTTTTGAATGCCAAAGCCTCCACATTGCTGTGTTTGAAGACTTTCATTAAAGTTGAATTTTTTAAATGAAGATTTATTGTAAAGTTCTTTTCCTTTCTGCTTCTACATTTCAGCCTGTCTGCTGGACATCGCAGAAAAAGCTGAGTTAGATTTCACTGTCATCTAGTGCCCAATAGTTGTCAGTAAAGCTGAACTTTTTGCTCCTTTAATTAAGGGAATTCATAGGTCGTTGTGCTTTAACAAATATGTGTTGTTGCTTGGTAACTTGGGGAATGCTACATCTAAAGATCAGGTTGGATGTTCTTCAAGTACTCCAGTGGCTCACATACGCAGGAATTATGGCCTCATTGCTGTTTCATGCAGTGGATGTTGTAGTTAAGGTTGTACGTCAACTTGGCTGGGCCTGGTTGAGTAGCTGGGCAGCTTTATTTTGTTGTTATGTGCCGTTGAGTCGGACCGACTCATAGTGACCCCTCCTTGGGTTTCCGAGGCAGTATCACTACAGGAGTAGATTGCCCCATCTTTCTCCTGAGGAGTGGCTGGTGGGTTTGAACCACCAGCCTTCTGGTTAGCAGTCAAGTGTCTTAGCCACTATGCTACCAGAGCTCCTAGCTGGGCAGCTGGTGGCAGTTATTCCCCATGATGAGACTGGCAATCAACTCCATGGCAGAATCCACAACAAGCAGCTGAGTAACTGCTTTAAGGATGTGGTCTGCTCTCCATATAGAAGCAGCAGCTCTGGGAATGGTCTCTAGCTTACTGCTTAATGCACTCTTGAATCCTGCATGTAGCTGAGTCATTGTTCAGCAGCCTGCCAGGCTCTGTTGATCTTGGGACTTTTAATTGACTTGAATCAACAGCCTGCCATGTTGTTTGGTAACATCGGAACTGTGCCATTTTATTTGTCTACCTCAGGCTTGTCAGCCTCAGCAGCCAGCAGCTGTCTGAGTGAAGAGATGCCCCTAGCTTCAGTGGGCTGGAAGCAAGAGGCAGAGCTGAAGCCCAAGGTAGAGGGGCTTTCACCCAGCCCCTAGAGCCTGGCACTTGGAACTTGGACTTCTAGCCTCCAAAAACTGTAAGAATGCAACCACATTTGTTAAAGCCATTCCATTTGTGGTATATTCCTGTCAGAGTGGCACTAGGCACCCAAAACTGTGGACAAAGGCATAAAATTACCATCAAATCTTAGAATATTGATGGCCAAGATGACCTAGATAATGCACCTTTTTATGCAGAAAATTGGAAAGTAAGGGCTCCTAGGAAAAAGGAGGTCCCCTGGAAGGCATTCCATGTTTGGTGTTTTGAAACTTCCAAAAAAAAAAAATAGGAAAGTAGGCTAGCCTTCCTACAGGATACTGTATCCAAGCAAGTTGAACAGGTCAAGGGATTAAAATGCTTGTTGTTGTTGTTGATGTTAAGTGCCGTCGAGTCGTTTCCGACTCATAGCAACCCCATGCACAGCAGAACGAAACACTGCCCGATCCCGCGCCAGCCCCACAATCCATGCTATACTCGAGCCCATCATCGCAGCCACTGTATCAATCCATCTCCCTGAAGGCCTCCCCCTCTTTCGTTGATCCTCCACCCTACCAAGCATGACATCCTTCTCCAGGGAATGGTCCCTTCTTACAACATGACCAAAATAGGTGAGACGAAGTCTGGCCATTCTTGCTTCCAAGGAGCATTCTGGCTGCACTTCCTCCAGGACAGATCTGTTAGTTCTTTTAGCAGTCCACGGTACTTTCAGCATTCTTCGCCAGCACCACAACTCAAAAGCATCAACTCTTCTTCGGTCTTCCCTATTCATTGTCCAGCTCTCACATGCATACCAGGCGAATTAAAATGCTAGAGCTCTTTAAACATTCAGTCAGCTCCATGACTGCTGACCTACCCCCTCCAATCACTCATGCTGCAGCTGCTATTGCTCCCCCTGTTCTCTCTCCTCTATTGGCCCCTCTAGCTATCACTTCTTTTCACCTTTCTTTGCCATTTTATTTTCCTCCAAATGCTTTACTTGAACCCCATTACCCCACTGATCCTGAAAACCAAGAGAAACCCCTGGCAGAGATGCCTTTTAAAATTTGTTCAGTACTGTCAGCAGTGGCCACTAAAAGTACAGAAAATCCCAAAGAAACTAAAGGCATGTCCTTTGTCCCTTGGTCTCTCACTGAATTATGTAATATTGCTAAAGAACTCCCAAATTTGTGGAAGGATACATATATATATTTGCTAAATAATTAATTTCCTTACCGATGCACACCAGCCTGGATTTCCTGATTTATATAAATTAGTTCATATGACAGTGAATCTGAGTGACACCCAAATATGGCTATAATAAGCCAAATGGGTGAACGCTCAAGAAAATCTTACTTTAGATCCCAGTAAGACTCCTTAGCAAATGCTTACAGCAACACAGAAGTAAGCAAAAAAAAAAAAAAAAAAATTATATGAAGCTCTTAAGAAAGGTTTTCCTCCAGTAGTAGACTGGACAAAATATTATTCTTATATTCAAGGGAAAGGTAAAACTGTTTATGATTATCAAGATAGACTATATTAACAAATTAGTGAACATTCTGGTTTGGACACTGAAAATTTGAGCACTTCAGGAACTTTTAATGTGGCATTTGTTTCTAGACTACCCAGAACTCTCAGCCCTAGTTAAACAGAAAGACCTAACTTAAAAAACTACTCCTATAGCTAACCTTGTGGCTTTAGCCCATGAACTAGCTCAAACCCTAGGAACTGAGGAAGACACTATCACCAAAAAAGCAATGGTTCCCCAGGCAGAGCAAACTAAACTTAAGGGTTTGCAATTACAACAACTCAGTCCCAAGCTACAAAGGGGCATTTTTCCCATGGAAGTCATTGAACCATGAATTGGCTCTGTTCCTATTGTATGTTTTTTTTGTAAAAAGTATGGGCATTTTTGGTGTAACCACTGAGACTATGGCCCCTAGCTGCCCTTCAGGTCTGGAATTGAACCCACACCTGTGGTTTCCAGCCAAACAAAGTACAGGCATGT
>NW_006921641.1:4122484-4123128 GCF_000298275.1 Orycteropus afer afer | reverse complement strand
TTTTTTTTTTTGGTATTGAAATGCAAATGGACACTTCTAAGACTCTAGCAAAAGTATTCCAGTATCCTTTGGAAAAAGAAACTAAGGAAGGTCTGTTGTTGTTATCTGCTGTTGAGTAGGACATGACTCATAGCAACCCATCCTTGGGCTTCAAGGCAGTATCACTACAGAAGTAGATTGCCCAACCTTCTTTCCAAGAAGTGGCTGGTGGGCTTGAACTGCCAGCCTTCTGGTTAGCAGTCAAGTGCGTTAGGCACTATTTTAAGGAAGGTCTAGCACTCATTATTCAAGACTTTTTGGACAAGAGCTAATAATAATTTGCCCAAGCCCCTGCAATACCCCTGTCTTTAAAGAAATCTGAGAACCTGGGATGGAGATTTGTATAGGACCTAAGGACCATAAATAATAATTTTCTTGGTTCCCATATTCCCCACATTCTCATTTCCTTTTGTCCCATATACCATCAGAAACTAATCATTTTACAGTAGTTGATCTCTGTAGTGCTTTCTTCAGCATTCTTATGCACTCCAATAGCCAAGTTTTATCCACTTTCATGTGGGAAGTTAAACAATACACACAGACTGTCATACCTCAAGGCTTCACATAATCTCCCATGTAGTATTCTCACATTTTTTTTTTTTTTT
>NW_006921641.1:4112478-4112951 GCF_000298275.1 Orycteropus afer afer | reverse complement strand
TGTGCTTTCTTTGGTCTGTCTCTCAATCTTTTGAAGACACCTAAATATCATTCTTTTGAATTCCTTATCAGAGAGTTCCAATGCTGCTTCTTCCTCAGGGATGTGTTCTGGATCTGTATCCTTTTCCCTTGTTTCTACCACTTCATCTTGCTTCTTTATGTTGGACTGTGATGGTCTGTTGTCTCATCATGTCATCGTGGCATTGTTGTATTAAGATCTCTGTTAGCTTTTTGTGAAGAGCAGCCAAGGGTGATTCAGGCTTTTCTTGGTGGTTATCATTGGCCCATTGATGGAGAAGGAGGTGATGGCTCTCGGTCAGTAAGTGAAATTGCAGGAGGTATGGGTGTAGTTGTGTCTGATGGGGACTGCTGTCTCCCACTCAATTTGAGAACAATTACAGCTGAATAAATATCAAAAAACTAAAATCACATGGACAAAAAATACACCATGTAATCACACAGGAACAGTAACCA
>NW_006921641.1:4109024-4110259 GCF_000298275.1 Orycteropus afer afer | reverse complement strand
TCCTTCCCTTCAAGGCTCAGGGGTCCAGGATTATCTTCTGTGTCTGTGTTAATTGGCTCCCCTTTTCTTTGTTGAAGAGGGTCTGTGCAGTCTTTCTCCCTATTCTGCCATCTTCTATTCTCACATTTTGCTTGCTGATTTACAATCTTTACAATTCACTCACAGGTCTACCTTTTTTGTAGTATGTAGATGACCTGTTTGTGTGCTCAAATTCAATTTCTTATTGATAGTGTCCTGCTATTAGAACAATTACTCACTGGAAGCATAAAGTATCCTGAGAAAAGTTACAAGTGGCCCAACTTTCTGTAAAGTATCTGTGACATATAATCTCAGGAAATGGAATCACTATCTATGACAAAAAGAGAGGAATTCTTTATATTATAGCTTTCCCCATTACTAGCAACAACAACAACAAAAACAAAAACCAACAAAAAACGAAAAACCAATTAAGATGTTTCTTAGGACTTTGCAGGTATTCTAGATCTTGGATACCTACTTTTTCTTTAGTGGCTCAACTACTTTATGGATACTTGAAGGATTTGGCATTTGACCCTTTTCAGCTTGCTGAAGATGGCCTAAATGCCATTACCCAGTTAATAGAGGCATTAATAAAAACACTCACTTTGGGGATTGCTAATTATGATCTAGATTTTTCACTTTTTGTTCATGCAATTCTGGAAATGCTCTAGGGATCCTCACCTAGAAACATTCAGGACTACAAAGACCTACTGTTTATTATAGTGTCCAATTAGACCCAATTGCCTGAGGCTACCTCTCCTGTTTTAGGGCAGTTACTGCAACTGCAAAGTTAGTCGAGAACACTGTGGATACAATTTTGGGGAATTTCCTTGATGTCTACATCTCTGAAGCAAGTAGCAGACATTTTAAATTCAACCTTAACCCAGTATCTTTCAGCCAGTAGGTTGACTCCTTATGAAGCTTTGCTCTGGTTACCTGGTGCCTCTCTAACAGAAATACCAAAAATGGCATGGCCTGAACAAACAGGAGTTTATTCTCTTACAGTTTGGAGGCTTTAAGTACAAGTTCAAAGTGCCAAGCTCTAGTGGCTGAGTGAAAGCCCCTCAACCTTGGGGTCCAGCTCTGCCTCCTGCTTCCGGCCCACTGGAGCTAGAGGTGTTTCTTCACTCAGACAGCTGCTGGCTGCTGAGGGTGACAAGCCCAAGGTTGACAAGTAAAAAGACACAGTCCTGATGTTACCAAACCACATGGCAGGC
>NW_006921641.1:4105401-4107929 GCF_000298275.1 Orycteropus afer afer | reverse complement strand
CATAAGGGAAAGTTAAGGGTCTTTTGGTGACAATTTTATGAGGTGTTAACTTATGTGATCCAAAAAAGAGAGAACTTTAACAGTACAAGAGGAAGAACTTAGGTCCAGGGTAAGTGGCTAATGGATTTTGAAGATTCCATTAGTCTTTTCCACAAAACCAGAAGATTATGGATGTTAGGGACATTCAGAAAAAACCTTATATACTTTTTTTATGACGTGGCCCATGAAATGGATGCCTCTGACACTATAGAGGATTTTTGGACCTCCCCATGTAGGGACAATATTTTTCGAAAGTTTCCTTCCCACAGAAGTTGTAGTAGTTTCATGGCTAGGAAAGGCTCCCAACCAATAAGGAAATCTACAGATTATTACTGTTGTTGTTAAGTGCCATCAAGTCATCTCCGACTCATAGTGACCCTATGCACAGCAGAACGAAACGCCACCCGGTCCTGAGCCAGCACCACGATTCTTGCTACACTTGAGTCCATTGCTGCTGCCACCATGTCAATCCACCTCGTTGACGGCCTTCCCTCTTTTGTCGACACTTCACCTTACCAAGCATGACATCCTTCTCAGGGAATGGTCCTTTCTGATAACATGACCAAAGTAGGTGAGACGAAGTCTGGCCATTCTTGCCTCTAAGGAGCATTCTGGCTGCACTTCCTCCAGAATGGATCTGTTAGTTCTTTCAGTAGTCCATGATACTTTCAACATTCTTTGCCAACACCACAGCTCAAAAGCATCAACTCTTCTTCAATCTTCCTTATTCATTGTCCATCTCTCACATGCATATGAGGTGATTGAAAATACTATGGCTTGTGTCAGGGGCAACTTTGTCCTCAAGGAGACATCTTCGCTCTTCAGCACTTAAAAGAGGTCCTTTGCAGCCAATTTGCCCAGTGCTATATGTCATCTGCAAATTTATGCACCAACCACCAAAACCAAAGATGAGGAAATTGAAGAATTTTATCAACTTCTGCAGTCTGAAATTGACTGAACTTGCAATCAGGATGTGTTGATTTTCACTGGTGACTAGAATGCAAAAATTGGAAACAAGAAAGAATCACCGGTAGTTGGAAAATTTGGCCTTGGTGACAGAAATAATGCTGGAACTCGCATGGTAGAATTTTACAAGACCAACGACTTGTTCATTGCAAACACCCTTTTTCAACAACACAAACGGCGGCTCTACACATGGACTTCACTAGATGAAACACACAGGAATCAGATTGACTACATCTGTGGCAAGAGGTGATGGAAAACCTTAATATCTTCAGCCAAAACCAGACCAGGAGCTGACTGTGGAACAGACCATCAACTGCTCATATGCAAGTTCAACTTGAAGTTAAAAACAATTAAAACAAGTCCACAAGACCCAAAATATGATCTAGAATATATCCCTCCTGAATTTAGAGACCATCTAAAGAATAGATTTGATGCATTGAACACCAGTGACTAGAGATCCACATTTATACCCATTCCAAAGAAAGGTGATCCCACAGAATGTGGAAATTATCGAATATCATAAATATCGCACGCAAGTAAAATCTTACTGATGATAATTCAAAAAGGGTTGCAGCAGTATATTGACAGAGAACTTCCAGAAATACAAGCTGGATTCAGAAGAGGACATGGAATGAGGAATATCATTGCTGATGTCAGATGGATTGGCTCAAAGTAACAAATACCAGAAATATGTTTACTTGTGTTTTACTGACTATGCAAAAGCATTTTATTGTGTGAATTGTAACAAACTGTGGATAACATTGAGAAGAACGGGAATTCCAGAACACTTGATTGTACTCATGAGGAACCTGTACATTTACCAAGAAACTGTCATTCAAACAGAAAAAGGGAACACTGCATGGTTTTAAATCAAGAATGGAGTGCATCAAGGTTGTATCCTTTCACCATACTTATTCATTCTGTACGCTGAGCAAATAATACGAGAAGCTGGACTAAAAAGAATGTGGCATCAGGATCGGAGGAAGAACAACCTTAACAACCTGTGATACACTGACAACACAACTTTGCTTGCTGAAAGTGAGGATGACATGAAGTACTTACTGATGAAGACTGAAGAACACAGTCTGCAGTATGGATTACACCTCAATATAAAGAAAACAAAAATCCTCACAACTGGACCTATAAGCAGTATCATGATAAATGGAGAAAAAATTGAGGTTGTCCAAGAATTCACATTGCTTCATTCTACAATCAATGCCAATGGAAGCAGCAGTCAGGACATCAGATGACATATGTTGTTGTTGTTGTTAGGTGCCATCGAGTCGCTTCTGACTCATAGTGACCCTATGCACAGCAGAATGAAACACCACCTGATCTCGTGGCAGCTCCATGATCCTTGCTATACTTGATCCTATTGTCATAGCCACTGTGCCAATCCATCTCGCCGAAGGCCTTCCCCTCTTTCGTCGACCCTCCACCTTACCAAGCATGACATCCTTCTCCAGGGAATGGTCCCCTCTGACAACATGACCAAAGTAGGTGAGATGAAGTCTGGCCATCCT
>NW_006921641.1:4095930-4104768 GCF_000298275.1 Orycteropus afer afer | reverse complement strand
CCACGTTTTTTTTTTCATATAGTCCAGCTTCTTGGGTTATTTCCTCAGCATATAGATTGAATAAGTACGGGGAAAGGATACAACCCTGATGTACTCCCTTCCTGATTTTAAACCATGCAGTGTTCCCTTGTTCCGTTCGAACGACAGCCTCCTGGTCATAGTAGAGGTTTCTCATGAGTACAATCAATTGTTCGGGAATTCCCATTCTTTTCAATGTTATCCATAATTTGTCATGATCCACAAAATCAAATGCCTTTGCATAGTCAATAAAGCACAAGTAAACATCTTTCTGGTATTCTTTGCCTTGAGACAAGATCCATCAGACAGCAACTATGATATCCCTTATTGCACGTCCTCTTCTGAATCCAGCTTGCACCTCTGGAAGTTCTCTGTCAATATACTGCTGCACCCGTTTTTGAATTAAATTCAAATTTGGTAGTTAAGCCCCAAAAGGAGACTGGCAGTCAACCCCATGGTGGGATCTACCACAAGTGGCTGGGTAGCTGCCTTTGAGTATATGGTCTGTTTCCTGTATATGAAGAACCCTTTAGAAATGGTCTTTAGCCTATGGCATGCTTGGACCCTGCATGTAGCCGTGCTGTTGATCAGCAGCCTGCTGTGCTCTGCTGACCTTGGGACTTACAATGGACTTAAGTTAATGGCCTGCTGTGTGGTTTGATAACATCAGGACTGTGCCTTTTTACTTGTCAACCTTGGGGGCTTCTCAGCCTCAGCAGCCAGCACCTGTCTGAGTGAAGAAATGCCTCTAGCTCCAGTGGTCTGAGAGCAGGAGGCAGAGCTGGACCCCAAGGTTGAGGGGCTTTCACCCAGCCCCTAGAGCTTGGCCCTTTGAACTTGGACTTAAAGCCTCTGAATTGTAAGAATAAACTCCTGTTTGTTAAGCCATCCCATTTGTGCTATTGTAGCAGTTTGGTTTGTGTGTCAACTTGGCTGGGCCTGGTTGAGTGGCTGGGCAGCTGGTGGTAGTTAATCCCCATGAGGAGACTGGCAATCAGCTCCATGGTGGGATCTACCACAAGCAGCTGGGTGGCTGCCTTTTGGTATGTGGTCTGCTTCCTGTATATAAGGAGAAGCTTTGAGAATGGTCTCTAGCATAGGGCATGCTTGGACCCAGCATGTAGCCGTGTCATTGCTCAGCAGCCTGCTATACTCTGCTGACCGTGGAACTTATGATGGACTTAAGTCAATGGCTTGCCGTGTGGTTTGGTAACATCGGGTTGTGCCTTTTTTGTTGTCAACCTTGGGGCTTCTCCGCCTCAGCAGCCAGCAGCTGTCTGAGTGAAGAAACGCCTCTAGCTCCAGGAGCTGGGAGCAGGAGGCAAAGCTGGACCCCAAGGTTGAGGGGCTTTCACTCAGCTCCTAGAGCCTGGCACTTTGAACTTGGACTTAAAGCCTCCAAATTGTAAGAATAAACTCCTGTGTTAAGGCCATCCCATTTGTGGTATATTTCTTATCAGAGCGGTGCTAGGTAACCAGAAGAGGACCTTTCTTAATTCTTTCAACTAATCCCTGTACTGCTAACTTAAAGGAAGTTAATACATAGATCCATCTCTCCCAATTAAAGAAGACTGCAGCTCCTGAGTCGACTGTCCAACCCCTGGACAAGCTTAAACTTAAGTTCAACCCAGCCTGATGGCCAGAAGCAGATGACTGTGAGAGGTAGACACCTCACTCCAAGATCACAGAACAAGAACACATGAGTAGATATAGCAACCTTGGACTCTGTATACTGATTTTTATTGTATTTGCTGTCTTATTCCTATTATGTTTTTGTCTTTTCTTTTGTGTATTGTTATTTTTCTTCATTATAATGGTGTTCTTAGGTGTACTCTTACTGCCTCCACTAAAGCTTGGCATGAAAATGCTTTTATTAAATTAGCCTAATCAATGGCTTGTGCAGCCAGTCTAACTGAATGCTGGATCTGTCATCCAACACCATGAACAATTCATAAAATTTCAGGTCTACTGGCTACTCTGTTGTTGTTGCTATGTGCCATCGAGTCGGCCCCAACTCATAGCAACCCCTCCTTGGGTTGCTGAGGCAGTATCACTACGGAAGTAGATCGCTCAACCTTCCTTCCGAGGAGTGGCTGGTGGGTTTGAACCGCCAGCCTTCTGGTTAGCAGTCAAGTGCCTTAGGTACTATGCTACCAGAGCTCCGTAGTTGTTAGGTGCCGTCAAATAGTCTTTGACTCATAGGGACCCTATGTACAGCAGAACAAACTACCCGGTCCTGGGTCAAACTCACTGCCATTGAGTTGATTCTGACTCATAACAACCCCCTTTAGGTTTCTGTGGCAGTAAATCTTTATGGAAGCAGATCGCCTAGTTTTCTTTCCACGGAGCAGCTGGTGGGTTTGAACCTCAACCTTCTTGCTACCAGTCAAATGCCTTAGGCACTGACTGCTCCACCAGAGCTCCTTGATAGACCTCAAATACCATGTTTTAATTTAATCTCAGTCAAACATGACTATTCTGATACCTAGCTTCCTCTTCCCTTGACTCTTCCCATCCCATTTTATTTCTCCATATATTAAAGATTTAAATTCAAACTCACTGCTGTCGAGTCGGATCCGACTCATAGCAACCCCTCCTTGGGTTTCCAAGGTGGTATCACTACAGAAGTAGATTGCCCAACCTTCCTTCCGAAGATTGGCTGGCGGATTTGAACTGCCAGCCTTTTGGTTAGCAGTCAAATGCCTTAGGCACTATGCTACCAGAACTCCCTATTAAAGATTAACCACTCATAATAAGATAAGAATTGATTATCCTTGATATTATTTAATCTTCTTTAAACTCTTTTCTACTTTTGGGTCCTCCCTCATCCTAAGAATGGAAAAATTAACCCTTTATAAAAACACTTTGAGAGAAAACTGGTTCAAACAATGTAACCAATCCATTCCTTCCCCAGATGATGATAGTGGAAAGAGAATGCTTCGTCCCCCTTATGGGTACATGTTCTTATATGCAAGGTGAAAATTTCCCACAAAGAGGGAGCCAAATACAACAAGCAGACCATTTGCCTAGGCCTTGCCTTACCTAGACAGTTGGATTGTGACCAGCACATTGGGACAGTTAGGGGTTCTTCTAGATATTCACAATTACAATGTTCATTGGATGGATAATTTTAAAATCTTTTTGAAAAAGTAAACAGTCAAGAGATGAACAAGGCTGAAAAACTGGAAATCATTAAGAAAAGAAAAATCTTAGCCTAGGCTATTCCTGTTTGAGAGCTTTCCTTCCTTGGTACAGAGTTGCAGATTTAAAGCATGCCATTCAGAATATATCCACCACTATGGAAAAACAGCTAATGACATCGCCAACTCACGAGAAGCCTCCCCCAAATCCTTAAATTCCATTGTTAAAGTAGTTCTACACAATAGAATTGCTCTGGATTTTCTATTAGCACAACAAGGTGGAGTGTGTGGTATTGCCAATACTTGAGTACAACACCTCAACTCAGGTGAAATAGAAAAAGACATCCAGCAGATCTGCCAAAAGGCTACCAGGCTTCACATTCCTGACCAACCAGGTTCCCCTTTCTTTGATGTTTTTAGCTAGTCACCAAAAGGTATAGGGTTTTGGATTAGATCAAGTTTGTTAGTTGGACTTATAATACTTATGATTATTATCACTATAATTAGAACATTTGAATGTTGTATAAATACTGGCAATGGTCTGACCCACAGAACCAACATATTACCAATGAAATGAATTGTATACCTCAATTCGGTGAATGGATTTGAGCCTCCACATGAAAGCCTTCCTGATTACATAACAATTAACTAGTTCCTCTGATGTGGCCTTATTCCATACTTAACTTTTCCAAAAGGATCACTAAAGACTGGTTGCTAATGCTGGACACGGTGAAGACAGAGGACATGCCTGGCCATTCAGAAAAAAATGGCATCTGGAGTCTTAAAGGATAGCAAGTGGCTATCCAGAAGAAAATTTAAAATTGAGAAGTACACAAAGAAGAAAACATACCAACCTATGTGTGATCAAAGAATTTCAAGGAAATGCTTGATCAAAAGGAGGGAAAATGTATAAAGAGTCCAAAATCAAGGGCACTTGGTGAGTGTAAAGAGAGCAGCCTAAAACCAAAGACTTAACTCTATCTTAAGCCTTAACATGAATCTAGAATCCATGTTGAATTTTAAAACTGCCTTTTCTCACTATAGCTTCTCTAACTTTTGTGCCTATACTCTGAAACATTTTTCTTCTCTGTGGTCTGGCAGATCCAAGATACCACAAACTACTCCTAGAGTCTTTCCTCTATGCTCAACAGATGCAGGATGTGCTAGACTATGCCTGAAGGCTTTTGATGCACAGTATTACTAATAAATCTTCTATACGATGGACCTCTATGAACAAACATGCTTGAGAAAACCATGTTAACTTAGCTTGAGAAAAACCTGTCTTGCCATTGTCCTGTGAATATCCTGTAATTCACTGAAGAGCACGTATGCCTGCAATTATGTATCTTTAACCAGTTATGCAAATCCACCTATGTAATTCATTGCTGTTGTTATGTGCCATAAAGTTGGATCTGACTCATAGCGATCCCTCCTTGGGTTTCCTAGGTGGTAACACTACAGAAGTAGATTGCCCAACCTTCCTTTCAAGGAGTGGTTGGTGGGTTTGAACCGCCAGGCCAACCGCCAGGCTTCTGGTTAGCAGTCAAGTGCCTTAAGCACTGTACTACCAAAGCTCCCATGTCCATATCATGAATCGCAGATATCCTGCCTTCAAGTGTCCTTTCAGTCAATCAAGACTGTGTAGCTTTAGCTCCTGCTTTGACTGTATTAAGTAAGCCGGAAGTGGAATGACCACCATCATTCTGTGAATTTGGATGTTTTTCCAGTTTGAATCATCTCTGGACTGCCAATAAATCTTTTAATTTCAATATAAATCTTTACTTCAGGAGACTATCGTGTGGATTTCGACTCACAGTCACCCACAGTAGAAGTGTACCATAGGGTTTCCATGGCTATACATCTTTATGGAAGAGGCTGGTGGGTTCGACCCCCACCCACCACCCGCCAGCGAACATTTTAACCATTGCACCACCAGTGCTCCTAAGTAGACCATAAACCGAAAAAATAAACTCACTAGTAGATTCCAGCACACAACGACCCCCCACTGGGTTTCCGAGGGGGTAAACCTTTACGGCCATAGTCTTCCTTCCTAGAGCAACCGGTGGATTTGAACCTCCAGTGTTCTGGTTAGCAGTTAAATGCCTTGGGCACTACGCCACCAGAGTTCCTTAAGCAGACTATACTCCACAAACTCACTGCCATCCTGTCAATTCCAACTCATAGCGACCTCCTTTGTGTTTCTGAGGCAGTAAATCTTTACTGAGTTAGAATGCCCTGTCTTCACCAGAATGGCTGCTGGGTTTGAACCGCCAACCTTCTGGTTAACAATCAAATGCCTCAGGCACTACACCACCAGTAGTCAATCTGAGTCCAAGTTCAGGTACTGTGGCAAACTATGTGTGACTCTGGGTAAGCTTCTTAATCTTCCTGTTTTCACGACTGTAAGGTTATTGCAAAAATTAATTCACATAGATAAAAGCGCTTTAGTATTCATTAGAAAAGTAATGCTTTCCTAACACTATGGATAAGCCCTGTCAACAACCTCAGCGTTTTCCGCCCCAACCCACCCCCTCAAAGGCTCTGAAGAGACCGTCCAGAATTCACCTTTGCCGCCATAGAACGCAGGGGCAGCCGGGAGCAGCAGTGGGACTCGGGAGACCAGGAACCCACTTCCGCTTTCCGGTCCCTCGCAGCCAATACCTCTGTTGCCCCTCCCCTTCCGTTTTGGAGAAAAAAACGCGCTCCCAGAACGTCTTCTTCCGGCAGGAGCTGTGCAGCTCCTTATCATGGTGAGTTGGCTCGGTAGTGGGGGTATTTGTAGTGGGCGATTCCTCTTTTCTTCACTAGTTACAAAGCTACCTTGAAATGCCTCTGCTGCGCAGAGGAGGGGTTGTCGGGTTTGCGGTCGTGCCCTCGGTGGAAGCGCTGTCTCCCGAAAGATTCCCCCAGAGCATTCATGCCCCCTCGCTCCTTCACTCGGTTGCTTTGCCTCTCCGTCTCCTGGCCCGGTCCAGGTTGAGCTTTTAGCTTCTAACGAGTTTATGACTTCTTGGTGAGGTTTCCTTGATGTAGAAAATAAAAGCCTTTGCCGACATCAGCGACTACAACACTAAGAAATAATCCGAAAACAAGTCCAGAATGGCAATTCGTAATTGTGGTATTTAGAGTAGTAACGATAACTCCGGCGGCAATAGATGGTATGAATAGATTATTAAGGCAGACACCTCCCCTCTGCAACTTGGCTTTAGTGAGGACTAGTAGCCTGATCCTGCTGCAATTTACAGAAGAACCGTGACAAGACAAAGTCGAAATAGTGGTAGAGCACCTTACTGCTGCTTTATTTCTGCATTTGTACAAACGAATGGAAGATTTCATTATACCTGTGGTTGTTGGGATGTAATGTTTTCTTTAAAATTTGTTAGATAAATTGATCATTTTATGCCTTCAGAAATTAAATGTAAGATAAGCAGTGAGTTGTGATTTCGGGTGTCACGAGCAGGGTGTGCTTTGCCAAGGTACATTTTTTTTCAGAAATATTGATAGAGCACTTATTTGATTGCCTGAATATGTGAAAGGGTCTGAGATTCTCTGCCTAAGCTATTATCATTCTGTTAAAGTGGATATGGACAGAAATATATTTTCTTCACACAATTTGTGGTCTGTAAATTTTCTGTAATCCTTCTTTTATACAAAGTGGGTAAATTTTTTGGCTAATGACCAACTACTGTCCAGATATGCCCTTCTTCTAAACATTCACTGCTGTGTAGCCAGAGTGTTATTACTAAAATGATCGTGCTGTTCTTTCACTTAAAAAAAATATCCTTTTTTTTTTTTTTCCTGTAGCCGGCAGGGTGAAGTCCTGTTTGGCATGGCATACAAAGCCACTCAGAATCAAGCTTCTTAATTTTACAGCCACACACAACATTCCTGTTCCAGCTACAGTGAACAGCTCTCAGAACTGCTGTAAGAATTAGGCTTTCACCTAATTTGTGTATGCTGTACCATCTGCCTGAACTAATCTCCATTTCCTCTCCCCACCTCCACGCTCATCCTTTTCAGTGCCCTTACGTAATCTTAAGTCTCTTTCATGAGTCTTTCCTCCATTTTGCAAGATCCAGTTAGGTGCTCTTCTTCTGCCCTCCACAAAAATGTACTAACCGATAACATCTGTAACCCTTACCAGAATATGTTAAAATTTTGTGTTTCCTTACTTGTGTTTCTCACTTCCTAGACTGTAAGCTCTTTTGAGAGCAGGGCTTAGGTTGTTCACTCTGGTATTCCCAGAGCCTTGTACATTGCCTGGTCTAGAGAAAGTTTTCAATAAATATGTTTTATAAAATACTAAATGAATATGTATGGCACTATATTTTTATGCTTGAAACACTGATAATACAGGAAAATAGTAGAATTTAAGGTTTATTTTAAAGTGTAATGAAAGAAGGTTTTATGAGTTATATGTTTATTAAAAACATGATGTGTAAAAGCAGTGTTGTGTCAGAAAATATAAAAAGTCCTTGACATTAGTAAAAATGAAGTGAAATTAGTAAAAAAAAAATAATAATTTGCAGTACAAGAGGACTAGATGAAGGCTATCCTTTGGCTAATTATCAAAGTGTGTGTGTGTCCGTGTGTGCGCGCACACACGCACACACACACGTGCACACTAATTTGGAATGATATGGGAAGGTTTCATGTAGGACATGACATGTGGGACTATTTTTTGCCTTACTCTAGTAGTCTTAATCTAATATTTATTTCCATCATTTAGATGAAGAAATAGAAGTCAAGCAGTTTGCTAAGTGTTGCAGGGCTATTAGACTTTGTTGTTGTTATGTGCCGTCGAGAGTCTCTTCGACTCATTAGACCTTAGATTAGGCCTTCTCACCCTAGAGTAGTATGATCATGATACCCAGGTAGACCACTGTAACTGAGGCTGAGGATTTTTGTTTGATACGGAAGATATGGATGGAAAGAAACTGGAGCTAAGGCTGGTGGGTTCAGACTACCTACCTTTTGGGTAGCATTCAACTGTCTTAACCACTATACCACCAGAGCTCCTTTCTCATTATTATGAGTAAACATAAATTCAACTCAACACACTTAAAGTAGACATTTTGGTCTTTGTCACAGATATATAAATTAGGTTCTGATTCAATTGTATCATATCATATGAAAGTGGCTGGTATGGTTTCATCAAATTTGAGATCATCTGATTTTTTTTTTTTTTAATTGTGATTTGGGTGAAGATTTACAAAGAAAATTCACTTTCCATACAGCAGTTCACATTTACTTTGTCTCATGACATTGACCACAGTTTACCACAATGCAACAGCTCCCCTCCCACTTCCTCTCCATAGTTACCTCTTCCCTGTGTCCATCCTTCCATGGACTACTGCCCCTTGAGCTGTCTCCCTGTGCATAAGCAGCCGTTCTTTCTCCCGTGATTGTTCTCTCCAAGAAGAGTATCTACTTGAGGTAAATGTTCAACTCAATTGCCTATCTTTTGTTTGGCTGGAAACCACAGGTGTGGGTTCAGTTCCAGACCTGAAGGGCAGCTAGGGGCCATGGTCTCAGTGGTTCTACCAGGCTCTATTGGGCCAGCAAACCTGCCCCCCCCCTTTTTTCCCCTCCAAATGATTTTGAGTTTTGTTCCACATTGTTCTCCCTCTCTATCAAGGATCTCCTACATAGATCCCCTTCCAAGTGGATGACAGTGGTA